>NC_073304.1:150139711-150471341 GCF_027595985.1 Sorex araneus | reverse complement strand
GTCTTGATCAATTGCAATAACTATTTCTTTGGATGCTCACATCACCTTTTGGAAACAATTTTTGTGTCTTTTTTGACATAATATCAGTGAATTTCTGTAATGTCCTTATTTCCTTTTTTTCTGGTTCTAGTAACTATATTTTTTAAGTAGTTAGAAAACAGCATTTGTTTATTTTTTCTTTTATTTTAAAATTCTCTTTGTTGTTGTTGGTGGTGGAGTCTTTTTTTTTTCTAATTTTATTGAATCACCGTGAGATAGTTACAAGGTTTCATATTTTGGGTTACAATTACACAATGATCAAACACCCATCCCCCACCACCAGGGCACATTCCCACCACCAATAACCCCCCTTTGCCCACCCTCCCTCTGCCTCCATGGCAGACAATATTTCCCATACTCTTTCTCTACTTTTGGGCACTACAGCTTGCAACACAGACACTGAGGAGGTCATCACGTTTGGTCCACTATCTACTTTCAGCATGCATTTCCCATCCCAACTGATTCCTCCAGCCATCATTTTCTTAGTGATCCCTTCTCTATTCCATCTGCCTTCTCCCCTCCACTCATGAAGCAGGCTTCCAGCTATGGGGCAATCCTCCTGGCCCTTGGATCTCCTGCCCTTGGGTGTCAGCCTCATGTGATGTTTTTCTATACTCCACAAATGAGTGCTGTCTTCTATGTCTGTCCCTCTCTTTCTGACTCATTTCACTTAGAATTATATTCTCCAGTTCTATCCATTTATAAGCAAATTTCATGATTTCATCTCTCCTAACAGCCACATAGTATTCCATTGTGTAGATGTACCAAAGTTATTTTAACCAGTTGTCTGTTCTAGGGCCCTTGGGTTGTTTCCAGATTTTGGCTATTGTGAACAGTGCTGCAATGAATATATAGGTACAGATGTCATTTCTACTGTGCTTTTTTTGCATCCTCGGGATATGTTCCTAAAAGTGGTATTGTGGGGTCATACAGAAGCTCAATTTCTAGTTTTTGAAGGACTGTCCATATTGTTTTCCAGAAAGGCTGGACCAGTCGGCATTCCCACCAACAGGGAAAGGGCGTCTCTTTTCCCCCACATCTACGTGTAGCCTCCTTATTTCTAGCACAAAAATAATCCCCAAGTTCATCTGTCACATTCGCTTCCACATATCTAGTCTTGGAAATTTCTTCCAAAGCCTTGTTTTCTTTGGGTGGAAATTGTATCTAAGAAATCTCAATATCATCACTATAGGTGAAATTAATATACAATACATAGAATTGTATTTTGAAAACACCTAAGGATGAATGCAACTTCAATTCAAATGAGCACATCAAAATTCTTCAATATTATTCTTGCTATTTTTGGTAGGCGTGGGGGACATACCCAACTGTGCTTTTACTCTTGGCTCTGTGCTAAGGGAATACTCCTGGCAGGACTTAAGGGACCATCTTTGGTGCTGGGGACTGAACCTTGGTCAGCTGCATGCAAGGCAAGCAACCTACTTTCCTATACTATCTCTCTAGCCCACTTCTTGTATATTTTTATTCTAATGATAAACATTTTGATATTTTTGTTGTACACATTGTTATGCAATACTATTATAATTTTTTCCAATGAAAATGTCATCAATAATTAATGCTCAAGGCCACTCTCCACATGTTCGGACGAGCCTCACGCATGAAGGAACTGGCAGAGGAACCCAGGTGTGCGGGACCTGGGGCCGAGATCTCCAATGCTGCTCGGATCGGGACTGGGCCTCTTCCACCGAGATTCCCCATTTTCTAGTAGCTAGGCAGTCACATCCAGAAACTGACCCTGGCGCCATATAATCCCATCAATGGCCAACATCCAGAGACTATAAAACCAAGCTCTGATAGCCTAATTCTTCCCCTTGGAGAACCTGGCAAGTTACCGAGAGTTTACTGCCCACACGAGGGAGAGCCTGACAAGCTTCCCATGGTGTATTCATATGCCAAATACTGTAACAATGATGGGTCTCATTTCCCTGACCCTGAAGAACCTCTAATACTGTACCATTGGGAAGGATGAGTAAAGATAAACTGCTAAAATCTCCGGGCTAGGATGAATGGAGACGTTACTGGTCCGCTCGAACAAATCGATGATCAACGGGATGATAGTGATACAGTGATAGTGATAATGTCAATTTACTACCTTTCTTCTCATATATAATGGTTCTTTTTTTCTTTAAATTTAGTTTTTTTAACCTATGATTAAGATAATCCAGTGTTATGTAAATTTTTGAGACTCTATTCTTAGAAATGAGTGGTAGAGTCAATATTTTACGTTTATTTACTTTGTAGTTTTGATGTCCCACTGGCAGTGCTCAGGAGATACTTCCCACTCTGCTGTGGGAGGCTTCTGGGGAGTCATGTGGGCCTGAGGATCCGGCCTGGGCCTTCTGCGTGCAAATCACGAGCTGTAGCCTATTGTCTTCTCTAGCTATAGTCTTCCCTTTGGCCACTGTAGGATAACACTGGTATGTCCTTTCTCCCTTGCTGCAGGGAACTTAGGTTTATTGGGTTACACCATTCTCAGTGCTCCCAAGGCACTCCCATTCTTCTGTGTTTTTCTGTAGCTTCTCATTTGTGCTCTCTCCCCTAACTGGTTAGTCACCTATTTCCCCTAAGTAGTACCTGTGACTTGTAAAGTCGAATTCCTCCGAAATCTTTGGATTTCTATTTGTAAATAGTGCTTTTCTTTTTCCCTTATGTCCGTTGCATAGTTTACTTTAGAGCAATGTCCTTTTTGTATAGACATAGAAAGACAGTTAATGCTATGCTTTTGTAACATGGGAGTTAATTGACTCCGAATAATATTTACTCCTGGGCATCTCTCATATTTTCTCTACTTAAGCCTCAGTTGTCCTTAGTTCCTAGCACCCCAGAAGCAGGGTCCTGATGAAGGGACTAGATGGACCCAGGGCAAGGTGTGAGCTACCCTGGCATTGAAACAGGACAGGCCAAGCACCATAATGCTTAACTATAAGTTAAAGAACAGTTGTGGACTAATTCTGTTATGACCCAAATGTCAGTGACTTGACAAGGACCCTGCTAGGGTTAGGAAGGGCTCATCTGACCTGAAAAATGTAGCCTGCGATCTATAGTGAGATGTTCTCAGGAGAGCCACCCTATAAGCTTAATGTATCTCTTATTGTATCCATACAAAATGACTAATATGATTAGAAGTGGCATTAAGATGAATTCTTAAATGGTTATTGGACTAAGAAAAGGAGAAATGCACCCCTAGATGGTATTTTTGCCTTTGGTGAATCATCTTGCTGGATGAGATCTTTGTCTTAGAAGAGGTTCCCGGAAGGAAGGGCTTTATATATGTTGCTTGTGCCACCTCACCTAGATGTAGTTGCTATCCTGAATGCTTGGAGGTTGGGCTGTAGACTAAGGCTGCAAGACTGGCGTAGGGAGACTGGCATGGGGGACAGGAGGAATATGGGAGTGGGTGAGACTGGGAGGAGGCGGAGGGAGATGAGACTGGAATAAACTGCGACTGATCACCAGCCAGCCTGGTGGCCCTGTTCCCTCCATCAAGCGTCTGTTGGCAGCAGTGGCTGTAGGCTGGGGTGGGGAGGCGGCAAATGGCCACAGGTAACATGTGGCGGGAGAGAGCCTGTGCTCACTCCTTCATTTTGTGATCACACTGGCCACCATGACATTAAGTTTAAAAGTCAGTTTTTGTTCTCCCCAAGTACCTCTACTAGCAGAGCTGTCACTGTTAGGTGGGTCACTGTCACTGTCATGAGGGCCCACACAGGTGCTGTGAGCACTGAGCCATCTTCCGGGCTCCTGCAACTTGGTGTCGTTATGCCATCTAGTTCATATGCAGCTGGATACATTCATTGTAGTTTATTTATTGTTTAAATATTTTTAACCATATACTTGTTTTAATTATGTACCAAAATGTTTACACTACTCTGAAATTGAAACTGTCAGACAAAGCAGTGTCAGTCAACCCCAGCTTCCTGTGTAATCCCCTCTCTCTCCTGTATAACATCAGTTTTTTTAGTTCTAGGTTTAGTCCAAAGTTGAACTCTTTTGTGTGTCTGTTTATCTATTTTGGGGCCAATCTGGCAGTGCTCAGGACTTATTTCTGACTCTGTGCTCAAAGGTCACTCGTTGTGATGCTCAAAGGATCATGATCTGTGTGCTAGAGATTCAACTAGGGTCAGCCATGTGCAAGGCAGGCATCTTAACCACTTGCTTTCTCTCTTTCTGTCTGTCTGTCTGTCTTCTTTTTCTCCATCTGATCACCACAGTCTAATTCTTAACCTTGGAGAAATACTTAAGAATTATTTGTTTAGGTGAGCACCATTAGATAGACTACTTTTATGAATAATTCTGAAATAATAGTGTTTTAGCACACAGGGTGCTGAATATGCCTATGACCCAAATATTTCACTATTATAAATTTCTTTGAAAACTGTCCCTCAGGAACACCAAGTAAAATGTGATTGGAGATCCCGCGGGGAAAGGGAGAGGTGTACTGAACGTAGACTAGAGACTGAACATTATGGCCACTCAATACCCCTATTGCAAACCACAACACCCAAAAGGAGAGAGAGAGAACAAATTGAAATGCCCTGTCACAGAGGCGGGGTAGGGTGGGGGGATGGAATTGGGGGGGTGGGAGGGATACTAGGTTCATTGGTGGTGGAGAATGGACACTGGTGGAGGGATCGGCTCTCGAACATTACATGAGGGGAAAACAAGCACGAAAATGTGTGAATCTGTAACTGTACCCTCACTGTGACTCACTAATTAAAAAATAAATAAATTAAAAAAAATAGAAAACTGTCCCTCAGAATTCACTTTGAAATAAATCAATAACTTAGAGATATTTTCCACATTTAGTTACTTTTTCTCTTAGTCTTTATGGGTGATTCTAGCAAGCTGTGTTTTTATTATGTTTAACCATTTACTTAGGTATAGATGATTGAGAGCTAGAACTGATTAAAAACCAAACAAACAAAACTAAAGCATACTAAGTAAAGATATAAAAGCCCCTTTTTGGGGAATTTGTCATTTAAATTGATCTTTTTAACTACTTGAGTTGAGGATACTCAAATCATAGATAAATATCTTTGAGAGGTACATGGCAAAGTAGGGGGAAAAAAGGTGATTGTATGGAACAAAATGGAAACAAAATAAGAACCACCTACTCTCGATCTTGTTTTGCGTGATCAGAAAAATCTATTACTGTTATTTTTATTGTTGTTGTCTTCATTACAAAGTATTATCAAATCCTGGAATTATTCCCCTGCCACACAACCTCCCACCCTCAAAGAATTTCAAGAAGACACAGCCATCTGTCACACTTAAACATTCAAATTAAGCAGAATGATTGCTTTACTTCTCTTCTTCCTCCAGTTGAGTTGTGTAAAAATTATGCTAGCTATTTTTAGACTCCAGCTGGTGCATGATGTTGAGTGATCATGCATGTGGGTCAATATTTGTGAATAAGTGCAAACATGTGTGTGTGTTAGGGGAACAAATTTCCCCCTGAAGATATCATTTCTAGTAATACCTACTTTGGTGACACGGAGTTGAGGTACACAATAGCATTAAAGGACAACCTGGAATCACCCTTTGGGCAAATATGGGCAACATTTATAAGAGGGAAACAGCTTTGAAAGTAACGTGATGACTAAAAGTATCAATTTTGTAGTCCGATTATGTGCTGAAAGCTGAAACTGAACTTTTAGTGGTGAACTTAATATAGAGTATACAGATGCTGATTCATGATCATGCATACCTGAAATCATACAATGCATAACACAGTTAATTCAATTTTTTAAAGTTATAAAACAAAGAAAATTGGACAAATTAGAAATAACTCTAAAAGAAAACAGGCCAAATCAGTGAAGTTTTGATTGTAGTGTAAGTATATTTTCTAATAAAACATGTAAAATTTTGCTTGAGCTTAAAATGCAAGTTTCATCTAGAGATTAGGCAAGGTTATCTAGAGATAAAATCTGCCTTTAAAAATTTAATTTAAAATTGCATTAACAGCCATGAAGGAAATAGGGTATAATTTCCTTACTTGTTATAGCACAGAAATATGACATAAAGCAATTTCTGCAGTCACTGTATCACTGTATCACTGTCATCCCGTTGTTCATAGATTTACTCGAGCTCTATTCGTCTCAGCCCTGAGATTTTGGCAGTCTCTGCTTTCTCGTCTTTCCCAATTATTGGAGACTCTTTCAGGGTCAGGGGAATGAGACCTGTTATTATTGTTTTTGGCATATCAAATACACCACAGGGAGCTTGCCAGGCTCTGCCATGTGGGCGGGATACTCTCAGTACCTTGCTGGGATCTCCCAGAGGCATAATTATATATATTTCCATCTATGATTTTATGGAAAATGGGTAGGGAGTGTCTTATGATGTGTCTATGAATATGTTCACTCATGTGTGAGTGAAAAGCATGTGGAAAGTGGCCTGGAGTGTGGCAGCGGTTGGGTAGTGGAGGTCGGCTGCCGGGGCTGGGTCCCTTGGGGTTCAGAGAGCTCTCACTCACCCCCCTCTGGGGCACCCCTGGTTCGGAGTCTGTTTGCATGGTTATGGGGGCCTCATTTTATGCTCCCTTTTGGGAGAAGCAGCCGTGAGTTCTGGAGGATGGCCGATGAGGATTTTATCTGGTGCTGGCAGGGGGTGGCTTATTCTGCAGTATTGGTGTTATTTATTACGGGGGTCTCTTCCAAGCCTCGTTATCTCAGCTCATCCCTGAACTGGAAATCCCTGCAACTTTCTAAGGCTGAATATTAAATATCCAAGGGAGCCTCTGACTTGTTTTATTTTGCTCTCAGGACTCCAAAGAGGGATTTTATTTTTGTCCATTAGCTTTGGGGTTTTGAGCCACACCTGATGGAGCTCAGAGCTTACTCTTGACTTTGTGCTCAGGGATCAATCCCCACAAGGCTCAGGGGACCATGTGGGGTGCTCAGGATGGAACCTGATTAGGTCACGTGCAAGGCAAGAGCCACGCTACTGCTCTGTAGCTTGGGACTGCACAGCAGAATAGCAGAAAGATTTTGTACCAAGTGGTGGGAAGCAAGTTCGGGAAAATATCAAAGGGTGTGGGGAGTGGGGGGTAGTTAATATAGAGTAGGGTCCATTATGATGACGTTAGTTGGAAATGATCACTCTGGACAAGACTTGAGTGTTGAAAGTAAAGGAATATGCATCATAACCTTTCAGCATCTGCACTGCAAACAATAATGCCTAAAATGAGAGAGAGAGAGTGAGTGTCTCTGTGTGTGTGTGTGTGTGTGTGTGTGTGAGAGAGAGAGAGAGAGAGAGAGAGAGAGAGAGAGAGATGCCTGCCATAGAGGCAGGCTGGATGTGGGGTGGTTTGGGGGAGATGGGAGTTTGGATACTGGAGACACTGGTGCTGGGAAATGACACTGCGGGAGGTATGGGTGTTGGAACATTGTATGACTAAAAACCAATCACAAACAGCCGTGTAATGCTCTATCTTATGGTGATTCAATAAAATTAAAAGTTGAAAGAAAAATAAAAAGCAAAATTTTTAAAAAAGAATAGAGACAACGGAGAGTTTTGTCCTTTTCCCAGTATCCCTTTTGTGCTTAAAATAGATGCAAGGAAGAGATTTGTCACATTTAAAGTTTTGCTTGAAATAAGATCCCAAAAGCTGATCCAGCGTCGCAGGTACGAATGGTAATAAAATGATTCGTTCATTCATCTAGTAGAGAGCATAGAGACGCCCGAGATGGCCACTAGGTGGCGCTGTTCACCCTTGCTGCCTGCAAAGTGCTCGCGCTTCCGCGAATGCCAACTCTCACCCCGGGCTGAGCCGAGCTCCTTTGTCCCTAGAGAGGAGAGCAGAGCAAACGTAGGTGGAGCTGTCACAATGTGAAAGGAACTGCCCGGACTCAGCCCTGGACTCCAGGCAGGCCACACAGCAGTGGTCAAAGTGCATTGGGCAATTTACCAGAGAAAAGCAGAGAAATGTGTTCACTGATCATGTGTGGTGGCAATTTTCTGCAAGCTTGCCAGAGCCAGAGATTCTAATTCCTACTTAGTCTTAGTCTTAGTCTGTCTGTCTGTCTGCTCTCTCTCTCTCTCTCTCTCTCTCTCTCTCTCTCTCTCTCTCTATATATATATATATATATATATATATGTATGTATTTTAAACACCATGGTTGGGGCTGGAGCAATAGCACAGTGGGTAGGGTGTTTGGCTTGCACACGGCCAATAGGGGTTCGTCCCTAAGTCCCCCAAGCACCGCCAGGGGTAATTCCTGAGTGCAGAGCCAGGAGTAACCCCTTAGCATTTCCGGGTGTGATCCAAAAAGTAAAAACAAATAAACAAACAGATAAATAAATAAAATGAACACCATGGTTTACAAAACTGTTATTGGTAGGGTTTCAGACATAAAATGTCCAGCGCCACACCCTGTCCAAGATGCCGACCCCCACCCCCATTCACCCCCCTCCCCCCGTCAGTTTCTTACTGAAGGAAGATCAGTTCTTAATTTTTGTTTTGTGCAATTGCTATCCCACATATGATGGAGATCATCCTGTGTCTGTTCCTCTCCTTCTGGCTGAATTGACTCAGCATGATACTCTCCAGATCCATCCACATAGCAGCAAATTGCACGACTTCATCTTTTCTTATAGCTGAGTGGTATTCCACTGTATAGATGTATCATAGTATCTTTATCCAGTCATCTCTTCTTGGACACTTGTGTTGTTTCCAGATTTTGGGTATTGTGTATAGTGCTGCAGTGAACATATGACTGAAGATGTGTTTTCTGAATAGATTTTTGGGTCCTTGGAGTGAGTATTTCTGATTCATATGGAAGGTCAATTCCTAGTTTTTGAGAAGTGTCCAAATTGTTTTCCAAAAAGGCTGAGACAGTAGACATGCCTCAGTCAAGAAGAGTCCCCTTTCCCCAACATCCACACCAACAACTGGTTATTTTTGTTCTTTGTGATGTGTGTCAGACTCACAGGTGTGAGAAGATATCTCATTAGTGTTTTGATTTGCATTTCCCTGATGACATGTCATGCAAAGCATTGTTTTTATGTGTTTTGGCCACCTCTATGTCTTCTTGAAGAAAGTTTCTGTCCATTTACTCTCCCTATTTTTTGATGGGGCTTCTTTTTTTCTTCTAGTAAAATTCTGTCAGAGATTTATATATTTTGGCTATTAATCCTTTGCCAGATTAGTGGTGAATAAATATTCTCTCCTCGCTGTGAGGTGTCTGTTCTGGTCATTGTTTCTTTGTAGAGCAAAAGTTTCTTAGTTGGGTAGAGTTCTATTTGTTTATCTATGCTTCTGTTTGCTTGGAGAATGGCACTGAATTATGAAGGACAGGGCATTTGTCTTGCACACGGCCGACCGGGTTTGATTCCTCCATCCCTTTCTGAGAACCTGGCAAGTTACTCATGGTGTATTCGAAATGCCAAAAACAGTAATAGGAAGTCTCACAATGGTGGTGTTACTGGTGCTCGTTCGAGCAAATCGATGAACAACGAGACGACAGTGCTACACTGCTACACTGCTACCTTTAGATTCAATATTGTGAAATGTTTTACCTGTGTCATCCTTGATATAATGTATGAATTCAAGTCTGGTTTTGAGGTCTTTTATCCATTTTGATCTTACTTTTGTATATGGTATTAGAAAGGAGTCAAATTCAGTTTTTGCATGTGAATGACCAGTTTTTCCAGTACCAATTGTTAAAGAGGCTTTCTTTGCTCCAATGCTTTTCTTCTCCTTTGTTGAAGATTTACTGTCCATATGTGTGAGGATCTGTCTCTGAATCCTCTATAGTATTCCATTAGACTGAGAGTCTGTTCTTATTCCTACAGCTTTATAGTAGAGTTGGCAATTAGATAGATAGAGACCTCTTATCTTCTTTTCCCCTAGGAATGCTTTGATTTTTTGAAGGGATTATTAATACTCTATGTAAATTTCAGCAGTGTTTGATATATGTTTTATAAATATGTCATAAGTATCTTTATACTATATTTTATAGTACTGCACTGAATCTGTATAATGCTTTGGGCAAGATTGCTCTTTTGACATTGCTCATCCTTCCAATCCATGAATAGGAGACAGTTTTCCATTTCCTCATTTCTTCTTTAATTTTTTTAGTAGTGTTTTAAAGTTTTCTTTGTATGTATTTTACCTCTTTGGTTGAATTGATTTCCAGAGATTTGAATTTGTGAAACACAATTGTAAATGGGATTGTTTTTAATTTTTCTCTCTTTTATTAGATTATTATCATATATAAAAGTCATTGGTTTATTTTCATTAACTTTGTAATCTGCCACATTGCTGTACAAGTCTATTATTTGTAGAAGCTTTTTTTGTAGAGTCTCCAGGGTTTTTTAGGTATAGTATCATGTTATCTGCAAAGAGTGAGAGTTTGATTTCTTAATAACCCTTTCTTACCTGACTGCCATGGTGGGCGCTTCTGCACCAGTCTCTAGGAAGCATGCAATTGTTCATCCTGCAATGAATCCATAAACTCTGAATAAGCCTTGGCTGTTCCAAGCACAACATGCTAACAAGGTCTGTGTCCTGGTTCCATCCACTTTCTCGCACAAAAACTTACAAATGTGTGGTAGTTGGAAGAAGAAATTGTAGAAACCTAAAATTCAGACTGAGGAGATGACACAGTGGCATGGAAAATTGACCTGTTACCTGACACAGAACCCCAACTAGCCACACAGATTTGCAGATATGGAAAACCCAGAAGATGAGTCTCCTGGGAGAGGCAGGACCTCTCACCTGAAGGATGTCCAGAGGAAGGGAGCGAGGAGTGAGGAATGGGTTGCAATGGTGTTTCAACAGGTGGATTCTAATTCTTAGGAAACTCATTCTATTATTTAAAAATATAAATGCATCATCATATGACTTCGATAATGAGGGAAACACAAAATATTTTCTGTGTGAGAGCATGCTGCCTGCAGAGTACATGCTGCCCTTTCATATAACCTCTATAGAATTCGCCTTTTTGTAAAAGTGGTTTTAGGGGCCAAATGATAGTACTGGTTGTATACCCTGAAACTAACCAGCGAGACTGATATGAAATGATCTTTCTCTTCTGGTCTCTCATGTATGCACACGATTACTGCACTAACTTTGGTGTGACCCTGGAGGGTCTCTAGCAACTTGGCAGGCTAAAAATAAGGAAGGAAAAAAGTTGCTTTGATGTTCAACAATATTTCACCTCTTTTATGGATATCATTATAGAAGTTTTCATGAACTATTGTTAGATATTGAAGTTCTACATGATTGCTCCCATAAAGACTGATGAATGCATTTTAAAAAATCTATGATTGATAGGCATATGAAAAAAGTGCTCAAGGTCACTTATGATTAGAAAAATACAAACAAAAGAACAATAAGATATCGTTTCACACCACTAAGAATAGCAAAAGTTCTGGAAACAACCAGTATTAGTGCAATTGAGAAAGGAAACTTCATTCACTTTTGGTGAGGATGCCATCTTGTTTAATCTCTGTGGACAGGAAATATTTTAAGATAATAATAATAGAATGCACATAGTACTCAGAAATATCACTTCTTGGCATTGACCCTTTAAACACAGAAGCTTTCATTCAAAAGGATATATGCAATGAACCTATGTTTATTGAAACATTTAGTACAGTAGCTAAGATACAGAAACAACCCAAATGTTCCACTATGGATGAGTGTATCAAGAAGCTGTGATATATATATACATATATATATATACATACATATAATAGAATATTATGCAACTCTAAAAAACAAAATCATGCAATTTATCATGACATGAATGGAATTAGAGAATCTCATATTGAGTAAAGTGAATCAGAAAGAAAATAATAAACACAGAATGATCTTTTTCATATGTGGATATAAAGATACAGAGCAGAAAGATATTTACAGCCCTTATGTTCCTTGCAGCACTATCAATACACAACAGCCCAAATCTGGAAACAACCCAAGTGTCCAAGAATAGATGGCTAAATAAAGAAATCATGGTTCTTATACACAATGGAATATGAATTGACCATAAAAATATAAAGTCATGCAATTTGCTGCCATGTGATTTGGGGAGTATGATGCTCAGTTAATGTATAGGGAGTGTGATCTCTTGTATGCAGGATATAAAGAACCATAATACTGAAATAACACATGGCCAAAGGCAACAGAAACAAAAAATCAAGAGTACTGTAGGTACAAGAGTGATAGTGTAGTGGACAGGGCATTTGCCTCACATGTTACCTACCCAGGTTTGATCCTTGGCTCCCCATATGGTCTCCCAAATTCCTCCAGCACTGATACCTGAATGCAAAGTCAGGAGTAAGCCCTATGCACTTACAAATGTGTCTTTCAACTTAAAAAAAAAAGTTCTGGGCCATATTCGCAAGTACACAGAATCTCCTGCCCCCATGCCAGGCTGTCTTCACTGGGGGCCCTTAGGGGGGCAGGTTGAGTCTCCCTCCCTCCCCAAGCAGAGCCCCGGCATCTGAAAACCTCCAGAACCCAGCCACAGCCATGCTCCAGGCCACTCTCCACATGCTCGGACAAGCTTTACACATGAAGGAACCAGCAGAGGAACTCAAGTATTCGGGACCCGAGCCTGAGATCTCCAAGCCTGCTCTGATCGGGACTGGGCCTCCTCCACCCAGATCCCCAGTTTTCCAGTAGCTAGGCAGTCACACCCATAAACTGCCCCAGTACCATGTAAGCTCATCAGTGGCCAAGTTCCCGAGACTATAAAACAAAGCTCCCGGAAGAGAGCGACGCAGAATCTCCTGGAGGCTCTGTCCTCTCAAGAGTATCCTGCCTGTAGGGCAGAGCCTAGCAAGCTACCAGTAGTGTATTCAATATGCCAAAAACACTAACAATAACGAGCCTCATTTCATCCTGAAAGAGCCTCCAATATGGCAGCATTAGGAAGGATGAGTGAGAAAAGGCTGCTAAAACGGCTGGATGCTCTTCGTGTTCCTGGAGTAAGCAGACACCATTGGGCTAAACTAGCACAAATGGAGGGACAAATGGAGATATTACTGGTGCCTGCTCGAGCAGATCGGTGAGAAATGGAATGACAGGTGATACAGGTGATTTAAAAAAGGCATAAATGCTGGTCTTCAGTAGGAAACATGCCACATTAAAGGTGGGAGATAGGACCGGGAAGGGAACGCTGAAAGCATGGTAGAGGGAGAAAGAGAAGGGGCTGAAAGGTAGTGAAGTGTCATGTATGGAACCTTATCAGTAATGGTACTGTAAACCGTGTGAAAGTTATTTTAAAACACAAAATAAAACGTGCCTATCATAGAGGCAGGCGGGTGAGTGGGAGGGAAATTGGGGTTGGGGACCTTTGGTGGAGGGAGGTAAACCCTGAGATTGGTGTTGAAACATGGTATTCCTGAACCCAGTCATGAGTAACTTTGTAACTTATACTGGCATAGTAATTAAAAAAATAAATACAAAGCAAGTGGCAACAAAAGGCCAAAGGAAACATCTGGAGAGGAGGTGATAGGACTGAGTTTATGGTCTGGGCTGGGCCACTGAAAGGGAGAGAGTGGTTTCTGGGTCCTCTGTGGAGGGAATGGGGAATGGGGATGTGGTGCTGGAATGACTTTTGCATGAAACCATCATAAATCACAGTACCTTAGTAAAGACTCTAACTAAACTTCAGTTGACTTAACTGGGGACATTTGCTTTCTAGAAATGGTTACTATTATATTATGATAATTACAGAAAGATGGGTTGTGAACTTTTTTTCACTGCTTATTAAAGAAGTCAAATCTACTTCTATACTTGTAAGTCATTTATAGCATATTTAAAAGTTTTGGTAAATTGTTTTTACGTTTTCTCAAATTTTCAAAATTGGGAATCACTTGTATCACTTGTCATCCCGTTGTTCATCGATTTGTTTGAGCGGGCACCAGTAACATCTCCATTCTTCCCTGTCAAGTGCTAGTGTAGCTCAATGATGTCTGCTCACTCCAGGAACACGAAGAACCTTAAAATGTTCATTCAGTGTCTTGACGAAGAAGTCTGACCATCTCGTAGGTGGGCGGCCATGCACTCTTTTGACGTCCCATGGAATCCAGTTGGTAACAGCTCTAGTCCAGCTCTCTAAATCGCATTACATGGCCAGCCCATCTGATTTTTGGCGTCTTGGCAAACGAGACAGTGTTCCTGATTCTTGATTGCTGACAGAGGTTGAAACTCCAGATTCCTTCTCTCACTTGAGGAAAATGTGATACTCCAAGCATAGCTCTTTCCATTCCTCTTTGGGATATCCAAATAGCGTTCCCATCCTGTTTTCGTAGGGCCCAGGTCTCTGAGGCATATGTTAGTGCAGGAAGAACAGTGGAGTCGAAAAGATGTACCCGAAGCAGGAGTTTCCTCACCTCTTAACCATTTCTTCAACGCTCTTGAAGGTGTTCACGCTGCTCTCTTCCTCCTGCACAGTTCAGGTGCCAAGTCATTTGTCATGTTGAGTTCTCGACCTAGGTACACATAACTGCTGCATTCAGAGATGTTCGTTCTGTTGAGGGCAAATGGAACAGCAGGAACTAGTCCGTTTCTCATGAACATTTTCTTCGTGAGATTCAGCTGCAGTCCGACCTTTCCACACTCACAATCCAAGTTGGACAGCATTCTTGCCACTTGGATGATATTTGATGTTATGAGAATGATGTCATCAGTGAAGCAGAGGTAGTGTAGTTGCCGACTGTCTATCTTACTTTCATTCCCTCCCATTCCAGTCATCGCATGATGTTCTCGAGAGTGGTACTGAAGAGTTTTGGTGAAATGGTGTGGCCCTGCCAAACCCCTCTCTTTACGTCAATGATCACTTCTTTGTAGGATGGTGAGATCCTGGTGGTGAATCTGTAATACAGCTCACGGAGGATCCTGATGTATTGAGTTTGAACACCCTGTTTGGCTAGGATTTTGATGACCATGTCAGTCTCCACAGAATCAAAGGCCTTCTTTAAATCAATGAACGTTAGACAGAGCAGCATCTTGAATTCTCATAAAACCTCAATGAGCTTGGTCACCATATGGATATGGTTGATCGTGCTGAATCCTTTTTGGAACCTGGCTTGCTTGCATGGTTGTCATTTGTCTAGTGTTCTGCCAATCCTATTCACGATGACTCGAGTGAATAACTTGTAGACCACAGACAACAGGCATATTGGGTGGTAGTTGCCAATGTCATGGATGTCTCCCTTTTTGTATAACAGGACGGTCCTGATGATTTTCCATTGGGATGGAAACTTGCATTCAGACAGGTAGTGTGTGAAGAGCTTTTTTTGACGAGTACTGGCGGCAGATTCTTCAGGTGTTTGGGTCTGACCTTGTCTGGACCAGGTGCTGTACGCTTCTTTATTGATGAAATGATATGTTGGATTTTGGAAGGGAGAATGCTGGGAATGACATATCCATTCTGCAGAATTTGGTATGTGGGCAGGTGGACCTGGCTATCAAAGAGATCTGAGAAGAAGTCGTGGATAATCTTTTCCATTGCCCTTGTAGAAGATGTGATAGATTCATCATGATGTCGGAGGGCAATCATCTTGGTCTTATAGTTGGCAAAGGACAGGCGGGTGTTACAAATACTTTTCCTGGCTTCTGATGCATCAACCAACACTGCTGCTCTTCTCTCTTTGATGTCTTCCTTTATTGCTTCTCTGTACAGAAGCAAGCTCAGACGTTAGCTTGTGATTGCCTGAGGCTCACGTCAGACCACGTTGGCGAATGAGCTTGAGAGTTTCCGAAGACAGGCAACTTTTTGTGGTTCCCTCTCTCTCTGCATTCCTCACACAATCATGGAGGTTCTGAACCAGTAGATTGTATTCCTCATCGATGTTGTCAATGACGGCATCTTCCCATATTGCCGCGATAGTGCCAAAGAACTCCCAGTTGGAGGTTGTTCTGGGAGTTCTCTTCATAAACTTTGCAGCCTTTTCTCCCTGCTCTGTGAAGTAGAATTTCGCACAAAGGACACGGTGGTCTGATACCATTTGAAATTTTGGGACAACAGCAACATCGGTCAGGCAAAACCATCTATCGAATATGATGGTTTCTCAAAATCGGGAAATAAGTTTTTATTCTTAATGTGTTTTAGCTCTATGTATCTGCATTGCCGAGAATGTTTTTGATTATTTGGGGGTGTCACACCCAGTTGTTGTTTATAGGCTCTCTGGTCTTAGGGTCATTGCCACCCATGGGAGGGATCTCCATGGTGTTGGACATCATGGACATTCCACATGTAAAGTCCGCTCTCCATACTTTTGAGCCATTTCCTCAAAGTGCTTTTGTTTCCTTGTTTCTTTGTGGGTTACACCAGGCAGCACCTACCCTGGCTCTGCACTCAGGAGTCATGCCTGACAGGCTGATGTTGTTCCCTAGAGGGTGCTGGGGAATGAACCCAGTCAGCCACACACTTATAAGGCAAACACCCTACCCGCTGTGTTATTTACTATTATTATTTCTTTTTTAAGGCACTAAGTCTTATAAAAGAAAACTGTTTTAGGGTGATTTTTGTCCCCTGGGATTGTAGACTGCAGGGTCAGCTAGAACTGCTACCCCCAGATTTGGACGCAGACTCTGAACACAGATGAGAACACCAGCCACAGGTGGCTGCGACTGTGCTCTGCTCACCTTGCAACCAACTATTGGTTGGTGGATATCTGGAGCTAACTAATGTAGGGGGCGCTGCTGCAACTGGTTTCCCTTCCAGTGTCGGTGCAGGCCACTGATGGCTGATTCGACTCTGCCTGTCCCTAGTGGCCCCACTTTGTGCTTTAAACTGAACTGACCCCACCTTGTGCTTTGGGACTGCTGAGAGTTCTGTCTGATTGGTCAGGAGAGGCATGTCCAATGCAGAGGCTTCTAGATCCTCAAAATAATCAGCACAGGACACACAGGGCTCTGGCCAGTGCATCTACCCTATTCGTGCTGCTGGTTCAGTTCTGTTAGAGCTAGAAGCCCGTGTCTTATGAACAAGTGAGTGTATGGAGTGGGCAGGGCAGGAACAGGCAATACTGAAATAGGAGTCCAGGGCAGGGGACAGAGGCCTTCTGGGTCACTCCTGAGTGGAAGGCACAGAGGATCATGGGGATCACAGTGGGCCCACTGGCTCTGAACAGACATGGGTGAGGGACAGTGGAAGGTCAGGTGAAAGAGGATTCCCGAAGCAGTTGTTCTTTGGACTAGCTCTAGCTGGGTGTGGACAATTTCTCTAGGCCAAGGGGCCATTTCAAACTGAGCACATGCAGCTCAAACCTGACGGGCACTGGCAGGAGCACAGGAGGAGAATAAGGGGGATAAGGGACTAGCCTGTGACCAGAGAGATAGTTCAGACCAGAAACTGGGCCTGGGACGGAGCCTGGAGCCTTCCTGTGTAGGAAGCAAATGTGGTTTGGTGGGATTGAGGCAGAATCCCCTGCTGGGGCTGAGTGAAGCCTTCTCAGTGGAAGCACGTGCACTGGGACCCAGAGGAGTTAGCCCCCATCATTCCCTCCCTGGAAACTCTGTCACCCACATCCACCCTGTCCGTTCCCTTCCAACCTGCCTCCTGAGCATTCCCTGAACTGGCACAGTCACATCTCAGTCTCCACTGCACTGTCTTACTTGGGTCACACCCTCTCTTGCCAGCAACATGGAGAAATAGTCCCAGGAGAACCTCTGGGTCATGGTGGTGTCCTCTGTTTCCATTTTTGTCTCACACTCTACTGCCCCCTGCATAGCCAGTTATTCACAAATGATAACTAAAATGAAATCTTAGATCAGATTAGATCTCCCATGAGAGCTGGGGTGTGGCTCAGCTCTGAAACATAAGCCTCGCATGTGTCAGGCCCTGGGTAGTCCCTAACACCACACACTCACAGAAAAGTCAGGGTCTGGGACTCAGCCTCAAAGGGTTCGAGTACTTGCTTTGTGTGCGGATTTCAGGGGGATAACTCCTGGCACTGCATTGGCCTGGCAGTATCACCCTGGTGGCCTTGGAGCACAACTGCAAGCCAACCAAGAACTTAGATCAAGGTCAGGGATGTGGCTCAGCTGTGTCACATTTTGCCAGAACTTGTGTCTCTCCAATATTTCTGTGCTTCCCATTGGTCTAATGGCAGAAGGACCTCCAGTGTCCCAGACCTAATGTCTCCTCAAAACTTCCAATGAGTCTCAGGAAATGAAATCAATAACAGAAGCAGGGCTAGAGAGCACAGGGAAAAGAGAAGGCCAGAGAAGAAAGCTGCACAGTTGAGGCTCCAACTTCATGAACCAGACCTCGAGGTCAGGGTCAGGAGCTTGGGCTTTCCTATAGGTACGGGAGCACGTTCTTTGTTTCTGTGCTACTGGAGTCAAACCCAGGACTTCAGACATGCCAGAGAAGTGCTCTACTGCTGAGCCACAGCCCTGACCTTGATCTAAGTTCTTTGTTGGCAGGGGTCTGGTGTGACAGACTCTCCCCATTCAGGAGAGACAGAAGGTACCATTCTAATGAAGGAACTCTGTACCATCTCAATTTCCCCCTCTGTGGCTGTGAATGGAGATGTCACCTCGTCTTTCTAACATCAGGTTCAATAGTTCCTTTTACTAGCTGCTACTAGTGAAGATTAGGGGCAGATTGACTTTGTTTGGGAGGAGCGTGGTGCTTGGGGACCAAGTCTGCTTGGTATCAAAACTAAGGCTGCCTCATGCAAAACCTGTCCTCTTTCTCGTTGATCTATCTCCCAATCCTTGTCAGAAAGTAGATAGTCGAGAGACTCGTTATAATTCTCTCAAGAAGAGAGCATAAGACAACTTGCCATAGTCAGACTCTGTGGCAAGCTGTTTTATTCTGGGCACCCTGGAGAGTCAAAGAGATAGTAGAGTGGTGGATAAACATTTTCCTTACAAGTGGCTAGCCTGTCTTTGATTGTCAATAGCCCATATGGTCCCCCAAGCCCTGCCACGAGTAAGTCCTGAACATAGTCAAGTATGCCCGCTCCCCACTCTACCCCAATCCTTTTCTAAAAAAAATTATTGAATCACTGTAAGATAGTTACAAGCTTTCATATTTGGGTTACAATCACACAGTGATTAAACACCCATCCCTCCACCAGTGCACATACCCCACCACCCCAGTATACCCACCCTTTCCTACACTTCCCCTGCCTCCATGGCAGACAATATTCCCCATATATACTCTCTCTACTTTTGGGCATTATGGCTTGCAACACAAACATTGAGAGGGCATCATCTTTGGTCCATTATCTACTTTCGGCACGCATCTCCCATCCCAACTGACTCCCCCAGCGATCATTTTCTTAGTGATCCTTTCTCTATTCCATCTGCCTTCTCCCCTCTGCTCATGAAGCAGGTTTCCAGCTATGGGGCAATCCTCCTGGCCCTTGTATCTACTGTCCTTGGCTACCCCCAATTCTTATAAGTTATTGTCAAAGGGCACTTTTCCCTGTTCTGCATGAAGCCCCAGTGATGTCTGCCAGACTTTCTCCTAGCTAACTGCGTGGAGATGGAGCTCATTAATTTACCTCCACTGATGAGTTATTGTCTTTCTCTTCCCCTTTTCTCATGAGCTCAGGAGCTAAGCAGGCCCTACTCACAGAGCTATCATCTTGTAATGAGGGAGGAGTCACCAGGAGATGGCCTTGCTCTCCCTCAGGAAGCAGAGCAACACCCTGATAGTCACACATCACAAGAGTCTAATCCTGAGGAGGCTCTTTCTTGTGGCCCATAGAGATGTAGGGTACACAGAGGCTGGTCTGCCTGGCAGAATCAAGTTCAGGAGTTAGTCAGAACAGCTGGTATCACAGGGACAGTTAAGAGTGCAAATCTTGGGGCTAGAGTGATAGCACAGCAGGTAGGGCATTTGCCTTGCATGCTGCCAACCTGGGTTCAATTCCAGAATCTCACATGGTCCCCGAAGCACCGACAGGAGTAATTCCTGAGTGTATGAGCCAGGAATAACCCCTGTGCATCGCCAAGTGTGACCCAAAAGCAAAAAGAAAAAAAAAAGAGTGCAGATGTTAGGTTTGGCTCGTAGAAGCATGTATCTTCTAGGAGGTGCTCCTGGAGGACATTACATATCAGCAGACCAGGAAATGTTATGGATACGGCATTGAATATGTATATGTTTTGGGATAGGATGGTGATTTCAACAATTAATTCTTCTAATCCATGTACAGGGGATGTATTTCCATCTCCTTGTGATTTCTATTTCTTTTAATAGTGACATTTTTCTTTGTATAGGTCTTTTACTTTTTTTGTTAAGCTGATTCTAAGGTAGTTGGGTTTTTTCAGCACAGTTGTGAATGGGATTGTTTTTCAAATTTCTCTTCTCTCAGGGTTAGAATAAAGGTACTATGGGTAAGGCCCTTGCCTTGCAGGAGGTCAAGCTGGGTTAGATCTTGGAACCTCATATGGTCTCCGAGGCCCAACAGGAGTGATCTCTGAATGTAGAGCCAGGAGTAAGCCCTGAGGATGGCTGAGTGTAGCCCCCAAACAAAATTAAAAAATACAAGAGAAATAATACATTTCCCTCCCTTGACTTCATTATCTACATATAGAAATGCCATGGATTTCTGCTTGCTGATTTTGTAGCCTGTCACTGTGCAAATTTATTGTATATAGGAGTTTTTAATAGTCTTTATTTTTTTAAGATTAGTATCTTGTTATCTTCAAATAGTGATGTTTTTTTTTATTCCAATCTGGATCTTCTTAATAATCTTTACTCTATTTCATGCCCTCAACTCTGTTATAGAAAATTAACTGCCCATATATGTGGGATTTTGTCTTAGGGTATCAGATTCTAACTCATTGATTGGATTGTCTAACTTTATTTCAATACCATGAAGCTTTGATCGCTATAGCTTTATAATACAACTCCAAATTAAGTAATGAAATATCTCCCTTTTTTAAATTTTTCACTTTGGTTCTGGCTATTCACGCCTTTCTCTGATTTCATGTAAACTTTATTGTTGGTTTTTTGAGATCCTGGAAGAATGTCATCTGGATTTGGATGGTGACTGAATTGAATCTAAATAATAGCTTATGTAGGATAGTCATTTCAATAATATTGAAACTTTCATAAATATGGGATAGATGACCAGTTCCCAAGGTCTTCCTCTATCTCTTTCTTAAGTTATTTAAAAATTACCATGGGATAGCTTTCCCACATCTTTTGTTAAGCTGGTTCCTAGATACTTGATGTTTTGGGATATTATTTAAAATGGGATAGATTCCTTGATTGATTTCTCTTCAGCTTCATTCTCTGTATATAAGAATGCAACTTATTTCTAGAAGCTTTTTTGTGGACTCTTTAGGATTTTCTATGTATATTATCATGCCATCTGCAAATAGTGATAGTTTGAATTCTTTTTTCCAATTTGGATCCCTTTTATTTGTTTTTCTTGCCTGATTGCTATAGCCAGGACTTCTAATACTATGTTAATAGAAGTGGAGAGAGTTGACATCTTTGCCTTGTGCCTGATCTTTCTTCAACAAATAGTGCTGGGAAAATTGGATAACCTCATGTAAGAAACTAAAGCTGTGTCTATATCTTATACCTCACAAAAAAAAATCAATTCAAAGTGAATCAAAGACCTTGAGATCCAACCAGAATCAATGAAGTATGCTGCAGAAAATATAGGCAGAATGTGTCATATTAGGAACTCACAAGGACCTTCAATGATCTGATACTGCTGTCAAAGGCAAAATATCAAAAATAAACAAATGGGACCACATAAACTTAAAGAGCTTCTGCATGGAAAAAAAGGAAGATAAAAGAAAGAAAACCCACTAGCTGACACTAAAAGACATCTAACTGAATGGGAAAAAAATATCTGAATTCAACACGTCAGATAAAGATTTGATATCCAGGGTATATAAAATGCTCACTAAGATCACCCAAAAAATTTCAAAAACCCTCTCAACTGTTGCTTGAATGTTTGTTCAGTTGGAGGCACTGAGACAAGAAACTTGAAAGAAATTTATGTCATGGAGGGTCCAGGTTCTCTCAGACTCTGTGACAAAGGTAGAGAGCCCCAAAATCTCCTTTTATTGATCATGGTACCTCTAAAGTGCTCAGTAAGATGGTGTCATCAAGAAAAGTTACAGAAAGAACACTGAGACAGCAAAACATGCATTGTTTCCTTGCATCTGCAGGCCAGTAATTTTGGCATCCAGAAAGAAGATACAAAACCCAAACCCAAACCAAAACCTTTCTTGGGCTACAAGCACTTGGATTTACATCCCAAAGACAAGTCTGGGCTGGCACCTGAAATCTACATCCCAAAACAACCAGGCCTTGCACCTGAAATATACATCCCAAACACTAGGCTAGGCCAGAGCCCGATCTACAATGTCAAAGATCAGGCTTGGCTACCACCTGAGATCTGCATGTCAAAGACCACCCAGGCTTCTTTGAGAAAAGGAAAACTGGCCCTATTAATATACTGAAATTATTTTCTGAAGGCAGTTTGAAAGGGGAAAATGCTCAGCTTCATCCAAACTAGTCAGGACACACAAGAAATCTCGCCTGTTTTTATGGGTCCCTATGTTCCTGCCCATTGTATGATACAGTCTAAATGGGTTCACCCTGATAGCTCATTCCAGCCCCAACACTCAACAAATAGGGAGAAAAAATGAATAGACACTTCACAGAGGAAGACAGGTGATGGTCAGTAGACACATGAAAAAGTGCTCAGCATCATTTATCATCAGAGAAATCCAAGTTGAGATGGCAATGAGATACCATCTAACACCGGTAAGAATGGCACATAGCAAAAACAGTAGGAACAATCTGTGTTGCCAGGGATATGGTGAAAAGGAATCCTTATTCACTGCTGGTGGAAATGTTGCCTGGTTGTAACCACTGTGGAAAAGAGTATAGAGAGTTCTCAGTAAACTAGAACTGGACTGCCATAAGACCCAGAAATTCCACTTTGGTGCATCTATCCTGAGGACATAAAAACACTCTCAAAGAGGCATATATGCAACAGTTATTAATTGCTTCATTCAATTCAATAGCTAAGATAAGGAATCAATCTAGGTGTCAAATGACAGATAAATAGATTATCAAGATGTGGTATATATACACAATGGAATACACAATGCAGCTGCAAGGAAATCATGAAATTTACTGCAATATGGTTGGAACTGGAAGACATGTTGAGTGAAGTAAGTCAAAAGAAAGACAAACACAGGATGATCTCATCTATCTCTGGAATAGAATACTGGATGAGGGAAATGTACTATAATAAAAAGGGAATGCTTAGATCATCCTTGACCGCAGTGTTTAGAGAGAAGACAGACAGAGAAGGAAAGAAATGAAGGGGGAAGAAGAGAACAGGAAGTGATGGTTTTACAGGCATCAGGGCCTCAATCATACCAGTGATATGAGTGAGGCATATAGCCATATACCTCAAACTCAGATTCCATAGAACCAAAAACATGAACTCTAAACTGCAACCACTGGAACTTGGTAATGTGACCGTCAAGTTGACAGGCAGGAGTGGAGTGGGGGTTGGGACAGGGAGGGAATCTGGGAACACTGGTGGTGAGAAGTTGACACTGGTGTTGAATTATTGTATGTCTAAAATGCAACTATTAGTAACTTTGTAAATCATGGGTCTTTAATAAAAATCTAAAAAAAATACTATCTTTCTAATCTAATTGCTGTGGCAGTACTATGTTGAATAATAGCAAAGAGACGAACAACCTTGTCTCGAGCCTAATCTTTAGAAAGAGGCTTTCAATTTTTCACCATTGAGTATATTAGCTATCAGTTTGTGGTAAATGGCTTTAACTAACTATATTGAAGAAAATTCCTTTTGTATCCATTTTGTTAAGACTTTTTATTGTGAATGGCAACCACTTCTCTATTGATATAATAATATGATTTTTATCTTTCGTATCATTGATATGATTAATTACATTGATTGTTTTGTGTATGTTAAAATATCCGTGCATCTCTGGGATAGATCCTATTTGATCCTTTTGATGTATTGATGGATTCAGTTCTCTACTACTTTGTTGAGGATCTTTGCATCTGTGTTCATCAGGATTATTGGTCTAAAATATGATTTTTTGATGATGCCTGTGTTCTTTGTTATCAGGGTAATTAGTATTGGCTTTGTAGAAACTGTTTCGAGTATATCTGTTTCTTTGACTTTCTGGAAGAGTCTGAGAAGGATTGGAAATAGGACTCTTTTGAAGGGATGGAGGAACTCATTAGTAAATTGATTGGAACTGGACTTTTGTTTTTGAGGAGAATTTTTGATCACCATTTAGATTTCTTACTTAGTAATTGGTCTATTCATGTGTTCTCTTGATTAAGACTTATCCATTTCTTATAGGTTCACCAATTTTGTGGCATAAATGTTTTCATAATAATCTCTGATGATCCTTTGAATTTCTGTGACATTCATTGAAATGTTTCCACTTTCATTTCTGATTTTGTTTGTTAAAATATTTTCTCTTTTTTCATTTGTGACTTTATTGATATTGTTGATTGTTTTGAAAAACCTGCTCTTGGTTTCATTTCTCTTTATGTGTAGCTTGGGTTTCTATTTCATAGATTTCTTCTCCTGCTTTCTTTTGGGTTCTATTTGTTGGTATATATATATTTTTTGTTATTTAAGCTGTATATTTAGGCTACTTATTTGGGCCTACTCTTGTTTTCTAATAAGCAATTTCCTTGCTATGCTTCAGCAGTATCTCATTTATAACTTGGTAACTTGTGTCTTTATTCTCATTTGTTTTCAAAAATCTTTTGACTTTTTGATTTCTTCTTTGACCCACTGATTATTTAGAAATGTTTTTTAGTTTCCAAGTGTTTGAGTTTTCACCCCCCAAAACTATCTTATAGTTGATAAAATTTTTGAACTTTTTGATTTTTAGGAAGACCTATTTTGTGTCTGAGCATGTGGTATATTTTGGAGAATGCCACATAGACATTGGAAAAGAATCTGCACTTGACTCTTCTGAGGTGCAGAACTCTATACATGTTCTTTAGGCACACTTTTCCCATTTATTCATTTAAAGTCAGTGTTTTCATATTGAGTCATGCCTAGTTGGCGTATCTAGTGAGAGATCTCCTACTACTATTGGGTTGCATTAAGTACATTTTCTTTGGTCTTTTACACAGTTTAAGGTTCTTAACTTAGATGCATAAATGTTTAAGAGTGTAAGGTCTTTTGAGCATTAAAATAATGCCATCTCTGCCCCTACTGCATCTCTGTCTTATAAAGGAAGTATTGGCAGACCAGCCTTTTTAGGCAATTATTTACCTGTAAAACTGTTTCTCAGAATTTGACATTGAACCTGTGTTTATTGTGACTGTTCAAATATTGCTCTTGTAGGCAGCAGGAAGTTGGGTTTAGTTTACTGATCCATCTGCCACTCTGTGACTCTACTGTGAAGTTCAGAAGATTGAGATTGCTGAGAGAAAAAAAGTTTATTGCCATCATTTTGTAGAAATTATGAGGGTCTCTGAAGTTTGTGTTGTTCTTTAAAAAAACTAACACTTCTTGCAAAGCTAGTTTCAAGGCTATGGACTCTTAAGCTGTAGTTTGTCCATGAAGCTATTATTTTGAATGATAATCCAGCTAGGTAGAGTATTCTTGTTGAGGTATTAGCTTGTTTGTTATATCCCAATATTCTATACTGGCATGAAGAGTTTCATTTGATAGATATGTTGTAAATCTTATGGAAGATACTCCTTTGACCTTGCTGCTTTTAGGTCATTTGGCTTTTGTCATTTTAATTACATTGTGTCTTAGGGGGTTTTCTGTTTGGTTTTATTTTAGGTGGGACCCTTTGAACTTTTTGGATCTTGGTCCAAGGATGCTACTTTGCAAAATCCTTAATTTTTATTTCATTTGGCAGTAATTGCTCATTGGGATCTTCTATAATTTTTATACTATTACTCTTGAACTCATTTCATAATTCTCTGGTATGTTGTTCATTTCTTTTCAGACTTTCCCCCACCCCCTGTTCTGTATCAATGGCATCCTGCATCTTGTCTTTAAACTCACTGATTCATTTCTAAGGCCAATTTCACTCTGCTACTGAGGCTTTCCAATGAGGTTTTTTTCATTTCATTTTATTTTTTATTTTATCTATCACATTTTTTGTCACTTCTGATTGCAATTTTCTCATTTTCTCTCTTACTTTCTTATTCTTACTCGAAAGACTGTATGATCTTTTCTTTTATCTCACTAAGCAGCATCATCAAGGTTGCTCTGAAGCCAGTCTCTGAGTGACTATAAAGTTGGTTGTGCTAGGTGAACCTTTCAGATCATCATCGTCACTCATTAAGTGTGGTGGGCTTCTGTTTTGCTTCTCAGTGTCTGCTGTGCTCTAAGCGCTGTGAGTGAAGATCTGCTTCTGTAGTTCCCAGTGCCTCAACCTATCCTTTTTTCTTCAGTCTTTGGGTTTGACCTGCTGGCCCTCAGAATCTTTGTTTGGCTTGGCTTGTTTTGTAACTAGGTGGCTGTCTGCCCAGATCTGGGACTTTAAGGCATGATGCTATCCTTTATGTTTGGCACTGCCCAGTGCTAGAAGACTTCAGAACTGGCTGGCATGGGCATCTGAAACCCAGGTTCCTTTCCTTCCTTGAATCTACTAGGGACTGAAACAGCTTTCTGTCTACATGTGAGGGTGGAGATAGATCTGAGAGGCAATAGGTGTGTGGGGATATGGGCGTGTCTGAAGTCTGTGGGCTACCTGCACCCTCTTTACCCTGCAGTTGCTTCCACCACCTGTGAGACAGCAGAACCATCTCTCTTCATTCCTTTCGCAGTTTTGCTCCTAAGGGCCTAGAAACCCACCTTGTCACTGCTCTTCATTCGTGGGACCTTCCAGGGGCATTCAGCAGATTACTTGAATGTCCTTTCTCTGCAGTGTGGCTCCCGGAATCCTTTTGCTGGTTCTACTCTGTTGAGTTACGGTCCACAGCTAATGTTCTCCACCATCTTGCCTCAACCTCCCTGAAATTTTCAGTAAATGCAATTTTCTTCTCATTCTACCTGGTACTTGAAAATGTTAGTGATGCTACCCCTTATTTCAAGTTGCCTACAAGATCAGGATTGCAGTTAGCTCAGGGGGTGTGAAATCAGGAGACCAGCCTTTTTTCTATTCCTACCTTGTTGCCTCTTTCCTGCAAGACAGTCTCTTTGGAATCATTTTCAGAACTAAAATAAATCTCATCCATGTTCTTGAGGGTTATTTTAGCAGATCCTTCCCAGGAAAGAGGTACTTCTAAAAGATGGAATGAATACTTCTTCTTGTAGCTGAATGGTAGGGCTAAATGTATTTAGGAATGAAATACCTGGTTTTCAAGAGATATGCATTTAAAGTTTACAAACATCTCATGACTGTGAGTATGGAGACTTCTCTCTTCTTGGTACATTTTTTCTTGGTGATCTCTGGGCTTTCTTGTAACCACATCTTATGCATCTTGATGATTTTGATCCTAAATCTTACTTGCCCACTTAAGGAGTTTCCATTTCTTAGTCCATCTCTTCTCAACAGAGTGGGGGCTCCAGAGGTCCTGAAGCTGACTGTGTGTCCTGTGATAAGAGGAGGAGCTGGGACAGCAGAGCCTGGCCACCTACACCAAAGGACAACTCTTCAGGAGCCTTAGTTGTTCTGAGTTTCTGAGGTGGAATCCAGTTTGGCTGGACAAATCCTGGATGATTTCATGACTTGTGAGGGCCAGTGAGATGAGACAACAGGCAGGGCAAAAGCTCAGGTTTCACTCTTCTGGTCAGACCAACTATGTTATAAATAACGTCATGTGCCTTTGAACAATGGGGATGCATTCTGAGAAATGCATCAGTAGGTAATTTTGTCACCATCTGAATGTCATAGAGTACAATTACACAGATGTTGACGGTATAGCCTTCTGCATACCTAGATTATATGGAACAGACTATTGGGACCACCAGCATCTATTTCTAGCCAATATGTTCATTAAGTTATTCACAGCTACATGCAATGAATCTAAGCAACAAAAATCCCTTCTTCTTTTACTGCAAAACACAGCCCCTTGTCCTGTCAGACTCTCTCATCACCAAGCTGTTAGCAAGCCTATGACAAACAGTGAGTCATTCTCAGGGAGATCAAAGAAGAGTCTGGAAATGCCACCACTCTTCTAATTTAAGACATTTATTCTTTGTTGTCTTTGGCTATTAACATATTTAAAATAATATTTTTCACTTTAAAATGCATAGCCCCTGATGCTATGCCAGAGATATGCCACCAGACCCCGTGCCAGGCTGTTTCATTCAAGGGGACACACAGGGGGACAGGTGAGGTTCCCTCCCCACCCCAATGGAGCCATCCCTGGCTGCCAAAACCCTCCAGAACTCAACTACCACTGTGCTCACGGCTGTTCTCCACACACTTGGACGAGCCTCACCCATGAGTGAGGCTGCAGAAAAACCCAAGTATGCAGAACTTGTGACTGAAAACTCCAGGCTCAATGGAACTGGGAATGGTGATGTCCCCCCATCTCCCTGTGTTTCTGGTAGCTTGGTAGTCACACCCACAAACTGCTGCTGGCACCATATAATCTCATCAAAGGCCATGATCCAGAGACTCAATACAAATCTCTCAGAAGAGAGCACAGGATGATACACCATAGACATGCCATCAAACCCTGAACCAGGCTGTTTCAATTGGGGTAACCCGAATGGGATGAGTGAGGCCCCTCCCCACCCAGTGGAGCCAGCCCCAGCAGCCGAAAACCTCCAGAACTCAACCACCATCTTGCTCACAGCAGCATTCCACATGTTGAGATGAGCTTCATCCACAAGTGAATGTATTCCTGGACATCTCATACTTTAGACCACTAATATGCCAAGAGTAGCAGACCACATCTATTTGGATTTGAAGTAGAAGGTGACCAGTCTTAGGGGGAAATATATTCATACAGATAAGCACACAAGACTCCCTTTAACAACATTTTGGTGATCTCTCATAGCAGGACTTAATGACTCCTGGGTGAAATACAACAATCTTCACACACTTTGATCTAAGGAAATGCTTGGGATCATTTTTAGTGGATTATTCATAACAAGCAATACAAATAAATTATTTTGGTTCTGCTTTCAGGATAGGGTTTTGGGTTTGGGATGGAAATGTGGTGGGAAGATATAATGGTGGTGGGATTGGTGGGATTCAAATATTGTAAACAACTTTATAAAAGTAAAATAAATTAATAAAATTGATTTATTTACTTAATAAAATTGGCTAATTAAAAAAATAAAATGTATAGTCTCTATCGATTACCATGGATAATGTTGCAGAAAAATTTAGGCTTTGGGAAAAATTCTAGATTATCTCAATATTTCTGAAGTTTGGGTTAACCTCATTACAAGGAGCTAAGTACTATGTTTGTCTAAAGACATAGAAGTTTCAGATTCATCCCCAGGATTATACAGAAAGAGGCAGAGCTGGCTTGGCCTCTGCCATCATTTTCCAGCCTGACTCAGGACATACACGGCAGAGTGATGAAATGTGTACTGAGTGAAGGTAAGTGATGGAAACTTTAGAGTGGGAATGTGTACTATGTCTCCCCACTCTTTTATGGGAGACCTGCCCTGTGCTAGGAGAGGAAAGCTCCAAAACATAAATTCTATACTGAATTATATTTAACTGACCTTTCACATTTTGGACAATGTGTGGAGTCCCCAGACTCCAGAGCAGTCCCCTCCTGCCTGCAGTGTCTCTGGATGGAAAGGATTGTTCAAACGGTGGTATTTGCTCTCACTTTGTAGATGACTGATGTCCTGAAACTGTGATAAATAGTATTGTACAGGGCCAGAAGCAGAGATATAGATGTAGTGTTGTCTGTGGGCAACCAAGACAGATGTCAATACTAAGAACAAAATTTGTTGTCTTTGTCAGGTGAAAGAGATAGAAAATGCTGGTGAATAATTTGTTTGTTAAGAACATACATCTGGAGGTTGGAGCGATAGTACAGCAAGTAGGGCATTTGATTTGCATGCAGCCAACCTGGGTTTGATCCCTGGCATCTCATATGGTCCCCCAAACACTGCCAGGAGTAGTTCCTGAGTCCAGAGCCAGGAGTAATCTCTGAACATTGCTGGGTGTGACCCAAAAAGAAAAAAATAAAGAACATGCATCTGGAATGAGACCTTTCTGAGTCTGAATTACTTCTTTTGGTGGTGGGGGGAGGTGCACACCTGGCTATGCACAGAGCTTGCTTCTGTTCTGTGCTCAGCAATCCCTCCTGGCAATGCTTAGGAAGCATATGTGGTACCAGGGATCAAACTAGGGTCAGCATATGCAAGGCAAATGCCTTACCTTCCTACCATATCCCTGGCTCTGAATAGAGTCTAGAGACAGAAAAGTCTCTAAAGTCATGACCAAGGCATGCAGAGAAATATTAGAGATGAAGGCAAGAGATCTGTAGGAGTTATGGTGACATAATTTGCAAATTATGATATATCAGTGGACCATTATGGTAGTATCATAGTGGTGGTGACATTTCTTCTAAGGTTTCCAGAAATAGTTCAAGGAAGGAAGTGCTTCCACTTGCCTGAAGTGCTAAGGAAAATTAGCTGAATGACTAACACTTAATGCTTAATGGGTGTGGTGGTGATGTGGGTATTAATGGTGAAGCATGACAACTGAGTAATAGTGATTTACTAAGGGTTTTGAAAATGACAATTACACAAGTTGCCTGGTATTTTTCCACTGCATTTTTATTGTAATATTAATGATGCATTCCATTGAGAAATGTCAGATTTAAGAGTGAGACATTTTTTTAAAGTTACAAATGTTAATTGGAATGATAAAACATTTCATAGCCATTGATAAAAATTACATGACTGGCTGTTCTGTTACAGGAAGACCTATAGTTATAATCACCCCTCTTTTAGGCTATCAAATAAGAACTATCTATGTGTTGAAAAGGGAACCTCTGACATGAGTTTTAATAAGGGCTGTGAAATGAGGGTTGGAAGGTCTTTAAATTCACATACGCCTTAGGTTAGAGCCCTGCAAACTAATATATTTCTTAGATTAAACAATTTCTCACTGTGTCTTTCTTGACTGTTGCTTTCTGATGTGAAATTCAGAAAATACTCATGATCCTTTTTTTGTGACCAACAGAGCTTTAATATTTTGCAACCAACAAAACCACTATCTTAAAGCTTTAATATCATGGCAAAGCTGGTTGTTTCCTCTGCATTCACTGCACCAATACCAAGGTCTACATATGCCCTTCATCAAGGGTATATGCAACCAACTGAATAGAGAAAAGTTATATTTAACTCTGCATTGCATGCAAAAGTGACAATTGTAGTCCATGAAACCAGTTAGAAGCAAATTCCAGAGACAAGAAACTTTGTCTGTATCTCTACTGAATACCTGATCCTTGAATTTAGTAGTAGGTGCTCTATAAAAATATGTTGAGGGGGACCCTCTGCGCTTAAAGACTTTGATTCCAGAGACCTAACACATTTGGGCATCCAGCGCAGCTTCTTACAGAAATGCACTGGGACTGTGAACTGGGCTACAACTCCGTGCTGCCCGGGGATGGATCTTTCCTCTCCACCCTGTCTTTCTGCACGGAAAATGGTGGCGGCAGCAACATCCACATGGCAGGAGCCATCTTCTAAGACTCCTAACCCAGAGGTATATGGTTTTTACACTTGGGGCTCCTAGGGAATCATGGAAAGTGGGTGTAACCGGCACGCCCTCGGCCCAGATAAATCCGGAGCTGCTGAGAGCGAAACGGACCCTCTGCGCCTAAAGACTTTGATTCCAGAGACCTTCTAACCCATTTGGGCATCCAGCGCAGCTTCTTACAGCAATACACTGGGACTGTGAGATGGGCTATGCAATTTCTGGCAGAATTTTCCCTGGACTTTATACAGAAATCCAAAACTTAACATCGCTTAATTGTCAGCAATGTGAAACGGTTCCTTTTTAGCAGGTATGACTTTGGGGGGAAACTCCAAATAATAACAGTGAGTTTTTTTTTGAAATATTGAAGGTAATCAAAGCAGCAGCCATTTCTCTGGACTGTGAACTAAACAACAGCCCCACGCCAGCTGAGAAGACGAAATATTCCTCTTTCCCGGTTGTTTCCCATTTTCAGGGAGAAACGCAGCGTGGCATCCACCATACTATGAGGCTCGGGAAGGGGGATGCGGGGAAAAAAAGGAAAAGGAAAAAGAAAAAAAAAGAGTTATGTACTTGGAGCAGCGGGGCTACATATCTCTTAATTCTCAGCAATGGAAAACTAATTATCAAATGCTTCCTTGTTAGTAGGGCTGTCTTTCTTGGGGGGAAACTCCAACAACAATAGTGAGTTTTGTGTTGAAATATGAAATGTAATCAAGGTAAAGAGAAAATGAAGTGAAATTCATCAGTTATGCAGTTGGGGGAGAGGGGGCCGGGGCGGGAGTTTTTGGTGGTGGAATATGGGTACTGGTGAAGGGATGGGTGTTTGAATATTGTATAACTGAGACATAAGCCTGAGAACTTTGTAACTTTCCACATGGTGATTCAATAAATAAATAAATAAACAAATAAATATATTGAGGGACTAAATTTGTCCAAGGGCCAGACTTGTGTTATCCTGAAGAACTTTACAAAACTAATTTTTCTCTACTGCTTGACTCTCTTTTTCTGATTCTTTTTCATCTCACTCACTAAACTCCAGTCACATCATTTTCCCTAAATATGAATATCTGATTTGAGCAATTCCCTCGCTTTTCAAAAATAGCTCTCTCCTGAGGTAATTTTCCTTTCTTAGATTTTTATCTCCTTCCTTCATCTTTTCATTTTTCTCTTGTTCTGCTCTCTGATTTTTGTTTTTTCAGCTATCTTTTTCTTTTAGCTTTAAAATTTTTTAGTCATTTTTCTTTCTTTTTAAAATTAAATGTTAACAAGCTAGAGAGATATTATAGAGGGTAGGGAAATTGATTTGCATGTGGTTGACCCAGGTTTGGTACCCTAAACACCACCAGAAGGGATTCCTGAGTGCAGAGTCTGGAGTAACCCCTGACCATTGCCGGGCATGGCTTCAGAACTAAAAAATAAGTAAATTGATAAAATTTTATATTAAGGTGTCATGATTTACATAGTTATTTATAGCTCAGTTTCAGGAGTACTACGTCCAACACTGGTTTCCTACCACTATTGTCACCCTTTCACCAATGTCCCCAGGTTCCCTACCATCCTCCAGCTATCTTCATTGATAGTCACATTTTGTTGCAGTTTGGATTTCATGCTTGCAGTATTGTTGGCTTTGTAGTTTATATATATGTATATATAATATGTAAACATATATATGTCTATGGGCAGAGCGATAGCACAGCGGGTATGGCATTTGCCTCGCATGTGGCAGACCCGGGTTTGAGTCTTTTGTCCCTCTCAGAGAGCCCGGCAAGCTACCGAGAGTATCCCGCCTGCACAGCAGAGCCTGGCAAACTACCCCTGGTGTATTCGAAATAGTAACAGCAAGTCTCACAATGGAGACATTACTGGTGCCTGCTCGAGCAAATCAATGAACAACGGGATGACGGTGCTACAGTGCTACAATGCTATATGTCTATACAATACCAAACACGTATATGTATATACCTATACCACACACTTCTATACCATCAGTGTGTTCAAGGCCCCTGACTCCTACCCACGATCTCCAGTTTATTCATCCTTACTTATCCCTCAGTTTCCTTTCTTCCCTGTCCTTTTCACTTCTATGATCAAGGATCAAGGGTAATCTGGGTGTCCCCCATTTTGAAACCATAAATTTCCTCCTCCTGTTATTCTCCTATATACCACAGATAAGTGAGATCGAGATCATCCCACATTTGTCATCCTTCTAGCTCACTTCACTTACAAGCCAATTATCTGTTTCTTAATCAGGACTAGAATCATCTTCTAGAGTAAGGTAGAAGCATAACTTATACACGGGTTTTCCCAGATTTTATCTGAACCCACTCAGGTAGAAAAGAAGAATTTCTGTAAATAAACTTTCATGCCCACTTGTCACATTCCAATAGAAAAAATCTCCATAGCCCTGGTAGATAGAGTGGACATTGCTGTACTCTATCTTCCGATTCTGAGAGGTTTCTGATCTCAGATTTGACTAGAGTTGCATGAGAAACCAAGAAAAGGAAAAGAAGCAGCTTTACTCTTGAGTGTCTGGCAGGCATGCTGCCATCCTTGCGTGGGAGAGGTGAGTGAGGGTGCTGTGAGCCTAGGCCTGAGAGAAAGAAACATCTTGGGGTGGTGGGGAGAAGGGGGAGGGAGGAGGGCTCAGGGAGAGGGGGGCAGACCCTGAGCAGGGGCAGCCCTGCAGGGCCTGGGACAGGCAGCAAGTATGTCCTGGAAAGGCTCCACTGGGCAGGGCTTGTCCTGGCCCTTGGGTTCTCTTTCCTGTTCTCAGCATCGAGTCCTGGTCAGCAGCAGCCCCCAGAGCCCTGGCCACAGCCAGAGCCCCCAGACAGCTGGTCACTGGCTCTGTCACAGGAGCCAGAGCTGCGGCGCCGGCACCCGTGGGACCTGCGGCGCCTGTTGGGGCTCAGGCAGCAGCCGGCCTCGGAGCTGGGCCCGTGGCAGCCCCCGGAGCTCAGAGCACAGCCAGAGGGGGCGGGCGGGGAGCACTGTGCTGGGCTCTTCGGGGGGCACTTGGGTGAGGGGCACTTGGCAGGGGGCTGGCTCTGCTGCTGGCTCTGCTGGCAGGACATCTTGTGGGAGATGATGATTCTGGGGAAGAGAAAGAAACGGTCAGTTGAGCATGTTCTATGCTCCCTCACTTCTAACACCTTCCTGAGCCCTGAGCCGCAAAAACATCGAAAACTGATGGAGAGATTATTGTATTGTGCAAGATGCTTCCACGTTGCTCTGAACCTGTGACCCAAAGCTGCAGATGTACCTGGGCCCTCTGGGGGAAGCATTCTGTGGAAGTCAACAGAACATGTGACACAAAGTGAACACAGGCAGAAAACCTGAGCCTCTGTGGATATTGCATTTCCCAGAATTCCAATCATATTCCTTTGGGACTTATTTCTGACATGTTTGTCACCCTCTTGTTCTTTTTCTGTCCCCCACTTGCTCCTTTATTATTCCCTTCCTGTAACATTTCTGGAATACTTTCCAGATAAATTTATTTCTTTCCCTTCACCATAGGTTTGGAGTTCTGTCTAGCATTGCCCCTGGGCCCACCCACCTGCTCCACACTCACAGGGTGCTGAGGTGGAGGAGAAGGCTGCTTTGAAGAGGTGTGAGGGGCACTTGGGCACAAGCCCTTTTAGCCAATGCAGCTGTGACACAGGCTGTGCTTTCACCACCAGAGAGGTGGCCTGGCACTCTCAGCACCTGTCTTCCATGTATCACCTCCCCATGCACCTGACTCAGACCTGAGTCAAGGCGAACCAGGTGGCTCCATGACTGTTCACTCACCTCACTCAGGCACTAGGGGTCCTGCCACCTTCCTGTCAGTCACTCAGCTCACATGCCCTGACCCAGCTCTGCCCCAGGCTTGCTTTGGAATTAGGCACATTTGGATAAATATGGAACCTGCTGTTCCTGGGTAGCCAGTCTGTCAGGAGAGGGACACAGATCACTTGACACTTGCTGTTCTTTCCATTCAGAGTTGATCATTCAATGCTGGGGTCCCTGTGTGACGTCTTCATTCTTGAGGCTGTTGTCTTTGGTCTTTGGCGTAGCTCCTCCTTTGGCACACACCTGCTGCCTGCCCCTCAGACATCATCAGTTTCCATCTCTTGAGCCTTTGGAATGAGAGGAGCAAGTACTAAGATGGAAGATCTGAGATCTGTCTGCGCTAAACTCCAGCGGCTCCAGTCAAAATTCATAACATCAGGCACCTAATCTCAGGTGTCCAAGGAAAGAAGTAGAGAGAGCTGGGTAGATTGTTGAGTAAAAAATCTATACTTGCTCTGGCAATACATAAAGTTTATGTGTGATCTCTTCATGCAAACTGAAGACTTCTCTCACCTGATTTGATATTTGTTATACATCTGTTTCATTTTGAAAGGAGGAATGGAGGCAAGATGGCACCAACACTGCATGAACCCCTTGTGCTCTCTTGATCCCAGCTCACCATCTCGCCTTAGACAGTGTGCGGCTTAGCACTCCAGACATGGAACTCTACATGATCCCTGCTAGAACTCTACGCATGATTTTTGCTGGACATTGCTGGCTGTTTTGCAAGATTCGGACAGAATGGCGTGGCGGGGCATGAAGAAACTGCGGCGGCGGTCACAGCATTGCCGCCTGCCCCAGCCAGGCCCAGTCGAAGCGCTGTCAGACATAAAGCCATGGCAGCAGTGCGCACAGTGGCTCATCCACTGTGGGGTGCTGTCAGCCAACCACCAGGTGACTTGGGACTCGGCACAGGTGTTCGACCTGGCACAGATCCTCCGTGATAGGGTCCTGCTCTGCCAGCTGCTCAACAACATCTGAGCGTACTCCATCAAGGACATCAACCTGAGGCCACAGATGTCCCAGGTGCTGCCCAGAGATGCAGGCAGGTGCATGTTTGTCAGTGTGCAGACCATTACAACATGCCAGTCGACCACAGGCTTACATTCAGTAAACTGGGGACACCTGTAGAGGTGATTAGAGGCTGCCCCCAAAGACTCCGTCCCTCTCAGAGAGCCTGGCAAGCTACAAAGAGTATCCTGCCTGCATGGCAGAGCCTGGCAAGCTACCTGTGGCATACTCGATATGCCAAAAACAGTAACAATGATGGTGCTCATTCCCCTGACCCTTAAAGAGCCCCCAGTATGCCATAAAGCTACACTAGCATGCAACAGGGATGATTTGAGACATTACTGGTGCTCGTTTGAGCAAATCAATGAACAATGGGATGACAGTGATATAGCTATACAGTCATTTTGAAAGAAAAATAACTGTGAAAACACTGAAATCCTTTAAAATAAATTTTATATTACTCCTTGTTTAAGTTTTAAATGTGAAAGAATGTTTATGACTAGATGTATCACATGCTAGTAATTTTAATTCAATAAGATGAATTTATGAATTACGAATATCAATATTGCACATGATATAATCTTAATGTGGATGTATTTTCAGTAGTTTTGAAGCATAATACATGTTCATTTTTGAGCCGTTGTAAGTGAAATGGTTTTGTGGGTTATTTAATCATTGTGTGAGTATTAAAACCTTTGGGACTAGTTACTTGTGTTTGTTTATTTATTTATTTGTTTATTTATTTAAAATAATGTAGGAGTACTGTTATTTATTCAGCCATTGATTAAGCTGATTGAATTGGGCATGAACTCCACATTCCATTTTTTAATTCTATTCTGAATGTTAATTTTATTTTATTATTTTACTATTATTTTTCCCCTTTTTTTTTGATTCACCGTGAGATACAGTTATAAAGCTTCCATGTTTGAGCTTCGGTCATACGATCATCAAACACCCATCCCTTCACCAGTGTACATTTTCCACTACCTAAATCCCCAATATCCCCCCCACCCCCATTCCAACCCTTCCCCTGCCTGTGTGGCAGATAATTTCCCCCATACTCTCTCTCTCTACTTTCGTTACATTCGATATTTTGACACCAGTCTCACCACCACTCAAATCTGCTAAAAAGGCAATGCTAGATGGTTTGTTTTGTATTGCTTGTTATACAACACAAATAGAATATAATAGAATATAATATTCAGGAAATTCTGTGTTGTTCTCTTCTGGGAGCTTTAGTTTATAGTCTCTGGGTCTTGGCCATTGATGCGATTGCATGGCCCTGGGGCAGTTTGTGGGTGTGACTGCCAGGCTACTGTAAAACTGGGGACCTGAGGAGAGCAGGCCCAGTCCCAATCCAAGTGGGTTTGGAGATCTCAGTCACAGGTTCCTCCGCATATCTGGGTTTTCCAGCCAGTCTGCTCTCTGGTGAGGTTCATTCCCTTTTGGGTGAGGCTCGTGCCCTCTTGGGTGAGGCTTTACTAAGCATATGGAGAGTGGCCTTGCACATAGCGGCGGTTGGGTTCTGGAGGTTTTTGGCTGCCGGGGTTCTGCTTGGGGCAGGAAGGGAAACTCAACCCCCACCCCTCGACCCCCCACTCTGAGGTGCCCGGTGAGGACAGCCTGGCATGGGGTCAAGGCATTCTGCGGTGCTCTCTCCTGGGAGCTTTAGATTATAGTGTGTGGGTCTTGGCCATTCATGAGATTACATGGTGCAGGGGCAGTTTGTGGGTGTGACTGCCAAGCTACTGGAAAACTGGGAACCTGGGGTGAGGAGGCTCAGTCCTGATCCAAGTGAGCAAGGAGCTCTTAGTCATGGGTGTTGTGTGAATTTTCTTTTGGTCGGGTGGGGAGTGCTGAGACAAGAGACTCGAGAGAAATGAGATTTGCTGTAGAGGCTCCTTGCTCTTTTCCGGCAGTGAAGCAGCGCCTCACAGTCTCTTTTATTCACTGTCCTGTGTACTCACATGCACTCAGTATAAAGAAAGCATTAACAGGGAAAAGGGGTTCCAGGAGGACATCAAGACAGCAAAAACTACATTGTTCTTGTCACATTTGCAAGTCCAACGGCCACAGCCTCAGAGGAGGAATCCAAGGCCAAGCAGCCTGGCCACATGAGCTATAGCCCCTTGCACCTGGAGTAATAAGGGGATGTGGGAGAATGTCTGCATTCCAAAGCTGAGGAGCTGGGTCAGGGATCTGTGAGAGGGGAGATTGCTATATGTAACTCTAAGAGCTAAAAGGCAGCCAAGGGAGGAGATGCTAACCCTGTCCAGACCAGTCAGGACACACGAGTAATGGCGCACCCCTTTTCATGGGGCCTGTGTTTCTGCCTGCTTGTAGGTCAGTCTCCACAGGCTCATCCTTACAGTCTGGTTGGGCACCAACACATGGGTTCCCGCCTACCTCTGAGCTACAGACCCTAACTTCATATTTTGATCTCTTCCAAGATTTATGGGTCTGTGAAATAAGGCCAATAAATGAGCTTATGTAGCTGAGCTGGGGGTGGTTTATGGGTGTGTCTCCACATACCTAACTTTTGGCCGTTTAATTCTTGGTAAACTTGGCCCCAAGTTGTTGGGGTCTGAGCAAAGGCATAACAGCAATTTTAGGGTATCTGGAAGTCTGAAGGCACCATCAGGCTGCTGATGCACTCACCCCACAGGTACAGGTTGACCTGCTGGTGGTGCCATACCCGCTACCTGTATTTATTTAATAAATTTATTGTTTTGGGGACCATATCTGGTGGTGCTCAGGGGTTATTCCTGGCTCTGCACTCACTAAGGGATCACTCCTGGTAGGCTCGGGGGACTACATGGGGTGCTGCAGATAGAACCCTGGTCTGCCAAGTGCAAGGCAAATGCCCTACTCTCTTTACTATTGCCCCAACCCCTGGCTACCTGTTTTTAGAGGAAATCACGAATCACGAAATCCCATTAATCACCAATTTCTCGGGCAGGCTCAGTAACATCTCATTTCATCCCCTTTCCCTGAGATCTTAGAAGTCTGTCTCAACTCGGCCCTCCTAACGATGTTGCACTGGGGGCTCTTCAGGGTCAGGGGAATGAGATCCAGCTTGTTACTGGATTTTGCATATGAATACACCATGGGAAGCTTGCAAGGCTGTCCCAGGTGGGCAGGAAACTCTCATAAGATTGCCAGTTTCTCCTAGAGAGAGAAGTAGGCTAAAGATATCGCATGGCCCCAAAGCGGGCGCACGCTTCTGAGAGCTTGCTTTTAAATCTCTCTCTGGATGTTGGCCGTTGATGGGATTACACACACCTGGGTTCCTCTGCCGGTACCTTCATGCATGAGGCCTGTCCGAACTTGTGGAGAGGGGCCTCCAGCATGGCTGTAGCTAGGTTCCGGTGGTCTTCAGCTGCCGGGAGCTCTGCTCGGGGTGGAGAGGGAAGCTGGAGCCCATCCCCTCCGAGGGGCTCCAGGGAAGACAGCCAGGCTGAGAGTCTCTTGCCCGCACGTCTGGCTGTCTTCTTTAGAGGAAATGTTTACAGTAAAGCTTAGTTCACACATTTTTGTTTCACTTTTCAAGTTATCTTCTTTTTAACGCAAAGATTTTTATAAGGCTTTTCTTTATTTGGTGGGGGTCACACCCGGCAATGCTCAGGGGTTACTCCTGGCTCTGCACTCAGGAATTACTCCTGGGGTGCTCGGGGTACCATATGGGATGCTGGACATTGAACCCGGGTCAGCCGTGTGCAAGGCAAATGCCCTACCCACTGTGTTATCGTTCCAGCCCCTATAAGGCTTTTCCTTAATGATATCTGTGGGTAGTGAAATGCCCTGGGTTAGGAGAAAAGGTCTTTTGGAGGATTAGGGTAAATGAGGCATTTATTTGTCCTTCCCCTTTGCTTCAGACTCAGTGTCTTCCCAAGAGTGTTTTGGGTTCATTATGGATATGATTTAAAAGTCACCAATGAACACAAGAGAAGCATCTCCTTCTACACGGGTTGAGACAGAAATTGTAAGTTGACAACATGCTGCTATAGTTACCAACTTTGCCTGTTGTTCCATGTCTGGGAAAATGCAGAGTAGGAAGAGTCCAATGGTCATTTATGGGAACTCTGATATTCACAGAAAATCCGTCTTGCTCTGGTCTGTGATCCTATTAGGACACACTACCCTGTATCTGTTTTCCACAGGATTGTGGCCTGAGTCCTTTTCTACCTAATGGGAATCAATAGGCCTTCCTGGAATCTCCTCCTTTAAGTTATTTTTTCCATATCACTTTATTCAACCAGGTTTTGTGGATCATGAGCCAAGGACAAGGCCCCATGGACAGTCCTAGGAAAAAGCAGGAAAGATGGAATTTTTTTGTCCTCTGGGAATGAATTCATAGTCTAAGTCTCGAGCCAAACATCAAGGGCATAAATTTCATCTATTCCTAGGTAATGTTCAGTGCTGTGAGGCTTGTCTATTCAGTCTACGCAGAAGTAAACTAATTACATATTTTAAGACTCTGGAAGCAAGGCCAAAGAAACTCTGGGGCCAAATAGATAGGGTCATGAGTCATTTGATGACAATAACTGAGGTGTAGCCCCAACCACAGTTTTTATCAAGTCCCAAGCATCCAGAAAGAATCAGTGGGGTGTTTCCTATAGAAAGTCTAGTCATCTTGTGTTGGATTTTCCTCAGCTTCCTTGCTGCCTGCCTACCTGCCTATCTCAGATGTTCCAACATCCTATTGTTCCTGGTCTCCAATCCTGTAGGAAGAGCTTCCAGTGACACATGTAGGGTGTAACAGAAAGACTCTCATTACTGGGTCATTACTGGGTCATTACAAGGGTCATTACTGCCAGGGGCCCTGGGGCAAGGAGATTAGCCATCAAACAACCAAAACCTATTAAGCACAGCAGAGACCGATCTGGATGGATGATTTTAGAGAGATTTTTGACTTCTTAATACCTGCTAGAGGAATTCATCCTCTCAGATTTACCTTCCTGGGTACATTTTGTTTAGACCATTTAGCTCATAGGCTAAAGCGGAATCTTTCTAGTCATCTATGTGAGTTCAGCTCTCATGTCACCCTAACACGGCAGATCCTAAAGGTGACTCTCACCTGAGTCACATTAAGTAAAATGAGAGGAAGAGATGTAAAATGCCATACTCTCTTACTGTTGTTTATGATGGAATTCACATACTCCTTTAAAGTATAAAATTTGGTGACTTTTAATACATTCATTCAAGAAGTTGTGCACACATTATCGCTGACTTTAGAACATATTTGCCACCCACAGAGTGAATTCTGGAGTCATTAGTTGTATTTCTGTCTCCTCTTAGAACTCTCTAAGGCATATATTGGTTTGCTTGACTATATCTTTTAGATCTTTGTATGGCTCTTTCATTATTCTTTTATAATAGATTTTCTCTCATTTCTGCCTGTACCTTTTTTTTTTTTTTTTGGTTTCTGTGCCACACCTGGTGATACTCCAGTATTACTGATGGCTCTGCACTCAAGGATCACATCTCATGGTGCTTAGGGTCATATAAGATGCCCAGGACCAAACCAAGGTCAGCTGTGCACAAGACAAATACCCTATCCACTATACTATCTCTCTGGCCATTATTCCCTACAGGGACTAATTATAACTATCCTATCTTTAAGTTCACCACTTTTTTACTTTTCAAGATCAAATTCTCTTTCCCTCTCACACATTTATATATTGTTTTCTATTGAATAATATATCATAATCTTTAATTTCAGTTCTTGAGACTTGTTTATTAGCAATTTGGAGACACTAAAATAGTTGAGTTTTATTTTTGTCTGATAAGTGTACTTGTCTCATCTGCTTCAAGAACAATTTTCAGGGGCTGGAGCGATAGCACAGTGGGTAGGGCATTTGCCTTGCACGCGGTCGACCCAGGTTCGATTCCCAGCATCCCATATGGTCCCCTGAGCACCGCCAGGAGTGATTCCTGAGTGCAGAGCCAGGAGTAACCCCTGTGCATCTCCAGGTGTGACCCCCCCAAAAAAAAAGCAAAAAAAAAAAAAGAACAATTTTCATTAGTGTTAATTTATTCTTTTTTTAAACAAGTATATTGTCGGTACTTTCTTCTTTGGGAGATAATTTGATGTGCTACACCTAAGGGTGCTCAGAGGCGACTTACTTGTTGCTCCAAGATCACTCCCAGTGATGCCAGGGATTGAACTGGTGGCCTCACACATGTGCTCCAATACATGGAGCTGTCTCTCTATGCCAGACTGTATTTTCTTACATCTTTATACCACTCAGGAATTTATTTTTACTTTTTTATGTAAAAAAATCAGTTTTGTATTATTTTTGTTTATTTTTCCTTGGATTTTACAGAGAGGTGCTCAAGAGCAACTTTTGTTTCAGCATTCAAGGTATCATGTCTTGCTGGAAAATCAAACTTCCCCCTACCCATTCACTCCCTGTTGAGTTTCAGCCCATTTAACCATGTCCCTGAACCTAAAACTGGACATTTAAAATAATAGTATTGTATTCCTGGAGAGTTCCTGCACATCCTTTTGAACTTATTGTTGCTTGTTATAATTTTGGTTGATATTCGATCAGTAACTTTACTAAACTAATTCTGTGAAATAAGTGTTCTTAATTTATGTAGCAATAAAAGTATTTGATCATCTTAGTTGTCACTTGATATCAATGAATTCCTGGCATTTTTTATTGAATCACCATGGGATACGGTTACAAAGTTTTTATGATTGAGTTTCAGTCATACAATGATTTAACACACATCCCTCCACCAGTGTACATTTTCCACCACCAATGTCCCCAGTATCCCTTCTGCCACTCCCACCCCATCACCTGCCTCTATGGGGTCTTTATTTTTGGGCATTATGGTTTGCAATACAGATACTGAGATGCCATCATGTTTGGTCCTTTATCTTTCAGCACACATCTCCCATCCAGAGCGATCCCTCAAACCATCATTGACTTAGTGATCCCTTCTGTATCCCAGCTGCCTTCTCCCCTAACTCATGGGGTAGGCTTCCAACTGTGGAACAATATTTCTGGCCCTTGTCTCTACTGTCCTTAGGTGTTACTCTCATATTATGTTATTTTATATTCCACAAATGAGTGCAGTCATTCCGTCTGTCCTTCTCTCTCTGACTCATTTCACTTAACTTGATACTCTTCATGTCCATCAACTTATAAGCAAATTTCATGTCTCTATATTCCGTTGAGAGAATAAATAACTTCGACTTTACTGAGAACTCCTATATTCATATTTGTCAGATTTTTAAAAATCTAGAAGAACAGAGGCTGGAGCCATAGTACAGGGGTAGGGCACTTGCCTTGCATGCAGTCAGCTCGGGATCAATCCCCTGGATCCCATATGGTCCTTCGAGCCTGCCAAGAGTGATTCCTGAGTCCAAAGCCAGGAGTAACCACTAAGCACCACTGGGTGTGGCCCAAAAGACAAACAAACAAAAATAACCTAGAAGAACAGTTTACAAGTCTTCCTTGCATTTCACTTGATGCTTTTGAAGAACTTCAAGATAAGCCAAAGAAGTGAAATTAGGGTTTTTCCAGATGGTTTTCAAGTATTTATCTTGCTCTATATATCATATAATCTTCAAGATTTCAAGCATTATAGAAGAACTTAACAAAACTCTATGAACATACCTCTCTGAATTTTTTCATTGTAATTTTAGTTTCTTTAGGTTATCTCATGGCTTATTAAATCTCATAATACCTGTTGTGTGGTTAAATAATTGCCACTAAGAGTTTTCAACACTTTGGTAGTAACTCTGTAGTGAGTGAGTATTGAGTCAGGTTGAGTAAATACAAACTCTATTTGTTAGATTAGCAAAAACCTACACTTTTGGTCAGGAAATAATAATTCTTGGTGAGTGACACTCTTTGGAAACTACAGACCTTTAACCTCTGGTAGAATTTTTATTTTTATTTTCTTAATTTTTTTACAGACTTACAGCTTTCCGTGCTTGTGTTTCAATCATACAATGCTTGAGTACCCATCCCTCCACCAGTGCCCATTCTCCACCACTGATGATCCCAGTATCCCAGCCACCCCATTCCCTCCACCCCACCCCACTTCTGTGGCAGGGCATTCCTTTTTGATCTCTCTCTCCTTTTGGGTGTTGTGGTTTGCAACAGAGGCACTGAGTGGCCATCGTGTTTGGTCTATAGTCTATTTCCAGCGTGCATCTCCATCTGGAGTGGGTCCTCGAACCACACTTTACCTGGTGTTCCCTTCTCTATCTGAGCTGCCCCTTCCTCCAGCATGTGAGGCTAGCTTCCAAGCCATGGAGCCAACCTCCTGGTACTAATCTCTACTATTCATGGGTTCCAGTCTCCCATCATGTTGCTTTATATTCCACAGATGAGTGCAATCTTTCTATATCTGTCTCTCTTTTTCTGACTCATTTCACTTAACATGATACTTTCCGTGTTTTTTTGTGTGTTTGTTTTTTTCTGTGATGTATGCTTTATTTTGTATTTAGAGTTTATAATTTTCTTTTTCTTTTTGGGTCCCATCCGGCGATGCACAGGGGTTACCTCTGGCTCTGCACTCAGGAATTACCCCTGGCAGTGCTCAGGGGACCATATGGGATGCTGGGAATAGAACCTGGGTCGACTGCGTGCAAGGCAAACGCCCTACCCGCTGTGCTATTGCTCCAGCCCCAAGAATTTATAATTTTTTTAAATTTTATTTTATTATATTGAATCACCGTGAAAAAAAAATACAAATCTTTCAGGTTTAAGTCTCAGTCATACAATGATTGAACCCCTATCCCTTCACCAGTGCACATGTTCCACCACCAAGAACCCCAATATACCCCTCTCCCACCCAGCCCCCACCTAAGTAGCTAATGATCTTCATTTTATTCTCTCTATACTTTGAATACATTCAATATTTCAATAGAGAACTCACTATTATTCTTTGGAATTTTCCCCCAACAATCAGGCCTGCTGAAAAGGCATCATTTAACAATTTCTTTTCATTGCTGAGAATGAAGATTCTATGAGCAACAGTGGCTGCATGGTTTTGGATTTCTGATATTTTAGTTCAGTTCACAGTCTAGACCCATTTCTGAAACAAGCCTCTCTGGGTGCTAAAATGGGTTAGAAGACCTCTTGGATTTAGGAAGAAATTTAGGAAGAAGACCTCTTGCCTTTAGGAACAGAGGGTCTGTTTTGTGAATAGCAGCTCTGGATCTTATCTGGGCCGAGGGCATGCTGTAACGCCCCCTTCCCATGATCGCCTATGAGCCACAATATTGCAAAGTTCATACCTCTGGGTGGAAGTCTTAGGAGGTGGCTCTCGCCATGTGGATGATGCTGCCACCGCCATTTTCCACACAGAAAAACAGGGTGGAGAGGGAAAATCCCTCCCCGGGCGGCATATAGTAGTAGTACAGACCATAGTCTAGATGCATTTCTGTAAGAAGCCGCTCTGGGTGCCAAAATGGGTTAGAAGACCTCTTGGATCATAGTCTTTAGGAGCAGAGAGTCTGTTTCATGAGCAACAGCTCCAGATCTTTTCTGGGCCGAGAGCGTGCCGGTAATGCCCCCAATACTTTCCATGTTGATCCACTTATATGCAAAGCTCATGACTTCATCTTTTCTCACAGCTGCATAGTATTCCATTGTGTAGATGTACCAAAGTTTCTTTAACCCAGTCATCTGTTCTCGGGCACTCAGGTTTTTCCAGATTCTTGCTATTGTAAACAGTGCTGCAATGAACAGTCTAGTGCGATGTCATTTCGACTATACTTTTTTGCCTCTCCAGGATATATTCCCAGGAGTGGTATTGCTGGGTCAAATGTGAGCTCAATTTCTAATTTTCTGAGAAGCATCCATACTAGAATTTTGATTTTTAAAGCTACCATGGCATTGATTATATGGGCATGGAAATAGGACAAACTAAAATGGCACAGAGTTCACTGTTCTTTTATTTTATCACCATCAGGTGGTGCTAGGGTAACCAAGTGATGCTAGGGATTAGAACAGAAGATACAGCATGTAAAACAAGAACACCATGCTTTCTGTCATCCCCCATGTTCCTGAATGCACTGGTTTGTCATTGTTTTTGATGTTGGGTCACACTTGGCAGTGTTCAGGAATCACTCCTGAATGGTCTCAGAGAACTGTGTGTGGTACTGGGGATTAAAACCAGGTTGGCTCTGTACAAGGCAAGCATCACACCTCATCTCTTCTGCTCTGAGCTCACTATTTTATAGAGATTCAATTTCTTTTCCAGAATAAACCTTTAGTATTACTTTACTAGCTTCTGGCTGATTTTCAGAGCTTTCCAAAGTGGACTGAAAGCATATTTCAAGATGTTTTATGAAGGAGCAAAAGTTTGGAGATCTGTATTGTACCATTCCCAGATGTTTTTCCTTTTGTGAAAATATTGGTCTCTAATATTTTTATTGGGTACAACTTCCAATGCAACAAGGCCTATATTTTTTTATTAGTTTATTTTTAATTAGAGAGTCATCGTGAGGGTACAGTTACAGATCCATACATCTTTGTGCTCATGTTTCCCCTATACAAAGTTCGATAACCCATCCCTTCACCAGTGCCCATTCTCCACCACCAGTAAACCCAACATCCCTCCCCGCTCCCCAGTCCCGTCTCCCCCCACCCCACCCTGCCACTATGGCAGGGTATTCCCTTTTGTTCTCTCTCTCTGATTAGGTGTTGTGGTTTGCAACAAAGGTGTAACAAGGCCTATATTTTTGAGAGATAAGCTTACTTTTTGTGATCATTGAAATAATTCTCTATGTTTTGGATCAGACTTGGAAATGAGATTAAGTTTTACTGTTTTATTGAGAACTGGCAAGAACAATTGTCAAACTACTTTTGATTAGTAGGTTGATAGGTAGGCTTGATGTAACATGATCAAGTAGGATAGAGTGATGTGGCTACCCTTATATCCCACATGTAAGGATGACATGTTTTCCCTCCCACCCTTTACCAGAAGGAGAGAAGAATATAAAGGGGAAAAAATATTGACTTTTATGGGCATGAAAGACACGGATACTGAAATTTCCTTTCTGAGCTTCATCAGTATATTTGCTGAATAGATTCATGTGAATATTATGGAGGATGAAAAAAATTGCAAAGATGGACTAGGAATGATATTTGAGAAAGAAGCAACCTATACCTCAATATGTTCAGAGTTTGTAAGTTTCTCTCACCCAAAAGGGTGGTTTGGAAAGCAGCAGGCCTTATCTATTCACCAAGGTCCTAGTAAAAGTGTGTCTAGTAGGTAAAAGATCCTAGTATCAAGGTACTAGATATTAATGGTGAGTCTATTGAGCTCAAAATTTGTATGTCAAGTTACTATGCTGTGAAGATATCTGTTGCAAGATTTCCTAATAGTCTTACACATTTACATGGCAAGATAGTCACCAAGGATCTTTAACACAGTTTGGTTGGCCTGAATATTGCATGTTTAATTGGATTTTATTTCATTTTATTTTATTGGAGATTAAAGTGTGAAATTACTAATTTGTCACCCACACAAACACAATTATGAGTCAGACAGAACCACTTTCTGTTCAATTTCTGGAGATCTATATTTTACCATTCCCAGTTGCTTTTCCTTTTGTGAAAATATTGTTTCCTAGTTTTTAAATCTACGTTATAAACTTTTAATCCATAAGGCTTATCTCTTTGAGAGATATAACCCTCAACAATGGCCTTTCCTCCAAATCACTACTCTAGTTCCCCACACTGGGGAAGACTGGGGCAGACTGGGGACTGAAAGGCCGCCTCGATCACAGCTGGGCAGGAGGGCACTGCAGTCAGATGCTAATGCTCAGAGATATGAGTTCTATGAGGAAAGTTCAGGTCACAGGAAACCCTGACCCTTGGGGGTCTGGATAGAAGCTTGGCACCAGATTCTGTGTCACTTTATTTAGTGAGAGAAAAGGGTCAGATACTAAGTTTTTCTAAGAGAAGGCATCTCAGGGGTACCAAGGCTGTCCACATTCTCTTCTCGTGAATCAGAGAAGTTTTTATTCCCTTTCATGCTATTTAAATTCCTTCTGACTTTTATTCTCAAAGACTGCACTGTTGTGAGGGACACAGAGATTCAGCCATGAATGAGTGTCAGTCCTGGTAAGCAGCTCACAAAGAGTGGGGCAGACAGACAGGTGGGCCATCACTAAGTTATGAGTGCTGTGATAGGCATGTGGGATGAGGACTTGGGCTTAGCAAGTGCTCTGGGTGTCAATCTTCTCTTGCCTGGTGTATTTGAGTATTGCCATTGGTATCACCAAGGAGTGACTTAGATGAAGTCAGGCCTGTAGAGACCGACAATGTGTTTGCAGCAGGGATTGAGGGGTGAAGAACCTAATGTACAGACAGTTCAGTTGAGCTGAGGCCACTGAAAGGAGTTAATGAAAGCAGAAACAGAGGAATTCCCACAAAGAAGAAGGTGAGCGAGTGCTAGTTGAAGAAAGAATGCCACTAACAGAGAAAAACAGAATAAAATGTTCATTTAAAGCATAGACAATAGGTTAGATATTCCTGGTTTCCCCCATCACCTTGGTTCTGTAGGTAATAGCTATCTAAGTAGAAGAATAAGGGTGGGGTGTGGGGAATGGAGATAATTCTATAAAGGCATAAAAGCACATGTATTATGAAAGTTGAACTCATAGCTGAAAATAAAAAGCAAAGCCCCATCTAATGACAGATATGTCAGGATTCCTCCCTCTGTGCATTTCTGAGATTCAATAGTTCAGAGGAGATGTTTCTTGTAGGTAGGAATAGTTAGGGAAAATTTTTTATAAAGGATAAATTATCATTGCTAAGGGTAATGATAGATGTGTCACTATATATACCGGAATTATTCAGTTGATGTAAGTAATATCTGTCAAAATTACACTTAAATCTGCTTATGAATTTTTCCTGTTTGTTTTGTTATATTATAAAAGATAAAATGTGGGTCTTGGAATACAGTTCAATGGTAAGGCACATGCTTTACAAATGTGAGGCCTTCTTTTTGATCTCTAACCTCTCATAAAACACACTAACTGAATTATTATTATATTTTTATTATTTTATAATGATAGCTCTCATTTATCTGACCCTGAAAGAGCCTCCAATGCAGCACCATTGGAAAGGACATGTAAAGAGAGGCTTCTAAAATCTCAGGTGTAGGACGAATGGAGACATTACTGAGACCGCTCGAGAAATTCGACGATCAACGGGATGATGATGATGATGATGATGATGATGATGATGATGATGATTTTTATTATTACTATTGGTTTTGAGGTCACACTCAGTTGTATTCAGGGCTCTTTCCTAGCTCTATGGTAAATGATCATTCCTGATCACTCCTGGTAAAGGGCTCAGGGGATCAGATGGGATGTCAGGGATCAAACCAGGTTGCCATGTGCAAGGCAAGCACCCTACCTTGAATTATTATTTTTTTCTATAAAAATTGTGTTATATTTCATGCAATGTGGTTGCAGTAATATTCATTTTCATGGTTTTGATGTACAAAGTTACTACACCTTCACCACTACCATTTTGCTCAAGCACCTCCACCATTGTCCCTCCGTTACTTTTTTTTTTTTTTTTTTTTGCTTTTTGGGTCACACCCAGCGATGCTCAGGGGTTACTCCTGGCTTTGCACTCAGGAATTGCTCCTGGCAGTGCTTGGGGGACCATATGGGATGCCGGGGATCGAACCCAGGTCGGCCGCGTGCAAGGCAAACGCCCTACCCGCTGTGCTATCGCTCCGGCCCCTCCCTCCATTACTTTTAATTGCCTTTCCTCAGGCTGGAAGGATCTTAACCTTCCAAACAATACAGAAGCAGAAGGTGCAAAGTTTAATAGGGAATAATTGTCTGGATTTGTATGTATCCAATAATAGAAGAATTTCAAATGGCCAATGTCAGATAGAAAACGACTGTGAATTTGTTGAGGAGAGTCATGTATTAAAAAAGAAAAATGTTAGTTTTTTCAAATGCAAGATTTAAAATACAGTTAATGATCCTGAAAGTCAAATAGTACCTGTGGAATTGTCCTGTGCAATGTCCAAAACGAACTCCTGACGTAAAATTTTTCGTGTGTCTAATTTTCTCTGTAATTTGTTTTTACTTAGATTTCTTAGTTTCATGTTTTCCCAACAATTTAGTCCATCAGAAATATTTTCTAGCAACTTTCTATGCTATAATTTCACCCTCACATCATTTCCAATACTATAGGTATGAATTATGAAAGAACTCAGATAGTTTATTTACTGCATTTTCTGCAAATTTTACTGTTACAGTGGATTGCTACTTACTTGCCTGTGATAACATTGCACATAAAAATAAAACTATTTAAATTTTTTAATTAGTAAGGAATATTTCCTTTTGGTCCTCTGACTAGTGACATATGATATTTATTCTGATAAACAATTTACTATATAAAGTGGCCATTAATTATTTGTTTTATCTTGGTTTTATATACACTTCTAAAATAATTTCTGTTATAAAGATGTAAGTAAATGTCTTTTAAGAGTTTTTAAATGATTCCTTCCACACTATACTTTCAGGATTTTTATCATTTGGTATTATAATTTTTAGGAACTCAAAATTGAATGAGCTCATAAGTACCCAGGGGTTCCTAGCACATGACAAGCATTAATAAACTTGGCTGTTACAAAAATGTCCATTACATTCACACACTACTCATATTTCTTTTTTCCTTTCTTCTTTTCTTGTCCTCAGATCCATACTCTTTATATAACGTGTGTTCAAAACTCCCAGCTCTATCTCTCCTTCAAACCTATAACTTAAGCGTTCATTGATGCTATCTTGTCTTCACTCCATCTCCTGTCTCCTGTGCTGACTTATTGACTTACCCATGCTTCCTGATGCTTCTCTGCCTTTCCTTTTTATCATCCATTCTGAGGATGCTCCACTTTGGCACTGCTGGCCTTTAACGCTAGTGCTGTGGGTGCTTTGTGCCTCCCCAATGGCTCCCTTGGCTTCCACCCTCCAGATACACATGGTGCCTAGAGACCACCCAGGCCTGTGGCCAGAAGCTCCCTTCAGGGACACATCTCTAGTTGGCAGCCTCCATTCTGCTACTTCTGTTTTGTTCCCGTTATGCAGTCTGTCTCTTAATGTGGATGTCAGGACAGTTCCTCAACAGCCAGAAACAGGTCCTCAACAGCCAACAGTAGCTCCTGACAGAGTCTGGGAGGCCGTGCAAACACCCACCCACATTTCACATGTCTCGGTGACTGCGTTCTCCAGAGTGCTTTCCCCAAATGGGTGCATCACCTGGTGCTCCTTGGAGACAGGCAACCTGGGAAGGTCTTTCCTTTACCTCATGGTATGACCCTCTCCTCCTGTGCCCCACTGTCCCACATGTAGGGCAGAAAGACCCAGTGACCTCTGTGACCCAGTAACACACATCCATCCCTGAGGGAAGGGTAAAGTGAAAACATGAGAATCAGCCGTGGTGCAGAGAAAGAGAAGCTTTATTGATCACAGGGTGTGTCAGGGGTGCTGGCCATCCTTGCTGTGGGAGAGGGGGGCTGTGAGCCTGGGCTTGAGAGAGAAAGAGCCTGGGGGGGGGGGCAGGGCCTGGGCAGGGGCAGCCCTGCAGGGCCTGGGACAGGCAGCAAGTATGTCCTGGAAAGGCTCCACCGGGCAGGGCTTGTCCTGGCCCTTGGGTTCTCTTTCCTGTTCTCAGCATCGAGTCCTGGTCAGCAGCAGCCCCCAGAGCCCTGGCCACAGCCAGAGCCCCCAGACAGCTGGTCACTGGCTCTGTCACAGGAGCCAGAGCTGCGGCGCCGGCACCCGTGGGACCTGCGGCGCCTGTTGGGGCTCAGGCAGCAGCCGGCCTCGGAGCTGGGCCCGTGGCAGCCCCCGGAGCTCAGAGCACAGCCAGAGGGGGCGGGCGGGGAGCACTGTGCTGGGCTCTTCGGGGGGCACTTGGGTGAGGGGCACTTGGCAGGGAGCTGGCTCTGCTGCTGGCTCTGCTGGCAGGACATCTTGTGGGAGATGATGATTCTGGGGAAGAGAAAGAAACTCTCAGTTGAGAAAGCACAATTTAATGTCTCCTCACTTATAACGACAACCCCTTCCTCAGTCCTGAGCTGCAGGAAAAGCGGCAAGTGATGGGGAAGTTATTGGTCTGTGTAAGTTGCTTCCCACTGTGCCCTGTACCAGGGATCCTGAGCTTCCGTTTAACTGGGCCTCCAGGTTTTGCGTTTCAAAGTAACACAAAATGGTACATCTTTTGGACATGGAATCACCAGAAACACATGTGCCATGAAGAGAAAGACACAGTCTGTACTATGGTCTTTCCATCAGCAAAGTCTTGCCATATCCTCTAAGCTCTTGTTCTCTCCCCTCTGTGGCCTCCTGCCACCTCCATCTCAGGTTTCACCCCAGACCCTCTTGTCTCCCTCTACTATCCTATGGCCCTAGAGTTCCCTTGCAGCTGTTGCAGCATCTCTTCTCAGGGAGGAAAGATTCTTTTCCTTGCAGGCACTCACCCAGAGGAGAGGAGGCAGAGGCTGTTCCTGCGGAGGCTGTGGTGTGTGGCTGAGGGAAAGAGCCCTTTTATCCTGCCCTGTTATGATGCAGAGCCTGATCATGCTGTGCTTTCTCAGAGAGGCTGGGAGACTAGCACTCCCAGGATGAGCCTTCAGACCTTTTTCCTTGGCACTTGCATAATGCCCCACCAAAGAGGTTGAACCAGAGAGCATGATGACTGTCCCCATACCACCTCATGGGTCCAGGGAACCTGATCCTCCACCTATTCCCTTCCTTCCTTCTTCTGGCTCACATGCTTCATGCAGATTCTCTCCATAATCCTTTCCTGGAAACAGGTATGGCTAGAAAAAATTCCATTCTTACATTCATGACTGTCATAGCAAACACAGACACATGAATGGATCTTAAAAAATTCAGGTGATGAGTGTAATCAAAGGTGTAGAGTGTCCTCAGGTACCTCGGTAACCAGGGTCCTCAGACAGAATCCATTCCTTCCTCCTGAATTCCTGGACATGAGTTGTGTAGGAGACTAGTCCAAGACTTCTGCTTGATAGAAGTGGCCTCAGGTCACCTTATGAGCAGCATGGAATTGGGGGCATGAAATGAGCAGGGACAAGTTAGATTTTGATGGATGATTAAATTAAGTGGAGATCATTGAAAATTCTTAGTTAATTTTTCATTTGATTGAGCTAAGCTCAAAACTACTTGCATATTTTAATTTTTATACTATAGTGTCACCATCAAAGTATAACATAAATTTCAATAGCCCATGTATAATTAAAATAGTTTTTTACTTTACTGTATCATGTATTTATATTTTCTTATAGGGAAAAATATTCTTGACCTATTATCATATGTAATTAACATATATATTAGGGGGATGTTTGGACCATAACCTGCAATGCTCAGTTGCTGTTTCGGGCTCTGTGTTCAAGAGTGACCACTGGTGATGCTTAGGGGAAACCACATGTGCAACGGGGTTTTGAACCAGTTTCAGAGGATTGTAAAGTAAATGCCTTAACTCATGTATTATTTTGTGGCTCAATATAAAATATCATGAATGAAGCAATATTAAATGAAAAATTAATTTTGTTATTTAAGACAACTTAAGCCTATAAGAGTGACCAGGAAGAAGCAGTAGTACAGAAGGTAGGGAGTTTGCCTTGCACACAGTAGACAGGTTCAATTTTCAGTACTGTTTATAGGTCCCTGAGCCTTTCCAGGAATGATCCCTGAACACAGAACTGGTAATTGTTTTGAGCTGTTTTCTTAAATCACATCTTAATTGATTTCTGCTACAAGTTTTATTGTTTTCTTCCTTCTGCTTTGTTTGGGTTCATTTATCAAGTTTTTTTCTAGCTGCTTAGGTTGTGCTATTATTTATTTGGGCCCTGTTTTACTTCTTAATGTTTGCATTGCTATGAACATCTCCCTTATCACCACTTTTCTTGTGTCCTATATATTCTGATAACTCATGTCTTCATTCTTGTTTGTTTCAAGAAACCTTTGATTTCTTCTCCAATTTCTTCTTTGACTCACTTGTTGTTCAGTTGTAAGTTGTTTGCTTTCCAAGTGTTTGAATTTCCCCCCCCCTATTTCTGTGTGTGATTCACTTCCATTTCCGAAGCACCGTGGTCTGAGAGGATAGTTGATATGATTTCTATCTTCTTGATTTTAGATTGATGTGCCTTATAGATATATGATTTTATAGAGCTGTGACCCAACATGTGTTCTATCTAGGAGAATGACTCACGTACACTCGATTAAGATGTATGGTCTACATTTTTTCATCCTATTTGAGGATGATAGTGATATGTATGTCTGCTAGTCCCATCTCTTCTGTTTCTTCCTTCATTGCCATCATTTTCTTGTTCAGTTTTTTCCTAGTTTATCTATGAAGTGGTGAGAGTTGTATGATAAAGTTTACAATTATTCTTGTGTAACTGTCAACCTCTTCCTTCATGTCTATTAGCTGTTCTATCATATTTTGATAGTTCATCATTAGGAACATATATGCTAAGGAGTATGAGTTCTTTTTGATATATAGATCCTTAATCATTAGGAAATGGTCAACCCTGTCCCTTCTGGCCTTGAATAAATGTGTTTTGAAGTCTATACTGTCTAATATAAGTATGACACCCATCCTTAGAAGAGAACTGTCTGCCCGTAAGATTATTTTCCAGTCTTTTACTTTGAACCTGTGCTTACCCTGGCTGTTCAGATGTGTCTGATGTAGGCAGCAGAAAATTTGTTTCAGTTTTCTGATCCATCCTGCCACCTTGCATATCTTGATTGGTACATTCAGACCATCGATATTGAGTGATGTTATTGAAATAATGGAATTTATTGCCATTATTTTGTACTGATTATGTGTGTTTGTGAACTTTATCTTATTTCTTATAGAAGCCCCTTCAGTGCTTCTTGCAAAACTGGTTTTATGGCTATATAGTTTCTAAGCTGTTGCAAATCCATGAAACTTCTACAATTCTTTCAAATCTGAATGATAATAAATCTGTGTAAAGTATTCTTGGTAAAGTATTTGATTGATTTATTTTTTAAAGCAATAACATCTCACCCCCATTTTCTCCTGATCCATAGGGACTCATTTAATAGATCTGCTCTGAGTCTTATGTGCTTTCATTTGCATGCATGTTTCTTCTTTGATCTTGCTGTTTTCAATTCTGTCTAAAAAAGTTTTTGATTTTTTTATTCTAATTATTATGTGTCTTGGAGTTGTTTTACTTAAAACTACTTTGGTTGGGATTCTTTGGGACTCTTGGATCTAGGTGGATGAAGTGCTTAATTCTTGAAAATTCTCCTTTGTGATTTCTTTGACTAATAATTCTTCATAAAATTCACCTTTTATATTCCTCAGGGACTTAGTGATTTGTATAATTTTTCTGTTGAATTTATCTCCTAGTTCTCCAATGTGCATTCTTTTATTTTTTAGACGTTTACTCCTCTTCTGTTGTTTTTGGATGTTTCCTGCATTGCACCTTAGAGATCACCAATTTTCTTCTCAGCTTTTTATTCTACGCTGCTGAGACCTTCCATTGAGTATTTCTATTTAACCTACCATTATCTTTCATTCTAATACTTCTAATGATAATTTTCTTAATTCTGCTCTCATACTTTTTTTAAACTTACTCCATTGCTTCTTTGAACTCATTAACATTCTCACCATGGTGTCTCTAAAGTCATTGTCAGAGAGGTTATATAGTGGTCGTGCTAGTAGAACCTTCCAGACTTCTCCACTCACTAAGTCTGGTGAACTTCTGTGTATTTGTGTCTGTTGTGATCTGGGGGAGTGTCTTTGTAGCTTACCTGTGAGAGTTCTCTGAAAGATTTATATGAATGTTGCTCTTTTCTTTCCTTACATAACCCCTCCCAGAAAATTATGTTTCTGGTTGTGATATGAGGACTGAGTGGGAACTGCAAGACAACTTTCTGTATTGACTTGACCTTGCCTTTTTTCTTTTTAAAAAAAAATATGGAACGCTTCACGAATTTGCGTGTCATCCTTGCGCAGGGGCCATGCTAATCTTCTCTGTATCGTTCCAATTTTAGTATATGTGCTGCCGAAGAGAACACGACCTTGCCTTTTTTCTAACTGAAAATTTGGTCTCTGATTCCTTAATACTTTAATGCCTGGTGATATTTTTCAGGAGGCATAGATGAAAGGAGTTAGGAATGATTATTAACATGAAGTTCTTGGAGGAAAGCAGGACTATAACTGAATTTGTGGGTTCTGGAGGTAAAAGTAGTTGTAGTGTGAGATGTAAGACAGTTGTCTTGAAGTTGTGTTGTACGACAAGCCCTGAGAGACGGTGGTGAGCTATAGATGAAAATGGATATCCCCTGAGGTATTCCCATAGCCCCTCTGGCTGGGAGATAGGACTGGAGGGATAAGTTTTTGCTTGAGAAATGAAGACATGTAAGAACATTCTTTCTTATCTTTAAACCTGCATTAGGAATGCTTTTGGCATTTTAACAAATAATGGGAAGGAGAGATTTGACATAACTCTATGGAGGTCCCATGTGGAGGAGGTAGTGAAATGAAGGCCTGGACTTACATTATATGATAAAGAGAACCATAGTGTCAGGGAACAAGTGGGCCACAGTGTGGTACTTTGGCTCTGTTGTTGAAATGACTGTTGATGCATGCTGGTTCTTTATGCTAAGACTTGATATGATTGTTTCTAGAGAGTTGGGCTGGATTGTGTGTTTTTGATGGAGCTCAGTATAGGATTCAGTGGTTTGTTGAGTAGTTACTATACTTGGAAGATTTTCCTTCTAGAAAGAGGCTACAGGATAGTCTTTGCTGTTTATCCTGTTTCTGGTTTGGGCTTGAGCCCAAGATTTGAACTTAAGTATCTAGGACTACTGACTTATTTCCTGGAAGAAATAGTGAGAACTTGGGCAAGGAATAAGAACCATATTCTGACCGAATTGCCCAAGATAGACTTCTGAAAAGCAGAGCTGTTTTGGGCTGAATGCCAGAATGCTGCTGAGATAGGAGAAAGGCCCAGTGAGCAGGGTACTTGGAGCCAGCTTTGTTTACTTCTTTTCCTCTTGGACTGTGGCTCTAAAAGTCATGTGGCAAAAATGCTGACACTCTCACCATAGCTATAGGAAACTCCCTCACTCCTTAGAGTAGGGTGGGTACCAAAGATGTGAGCTGGATCAGGAAGAGTGGGTGGACCTTGTGGTGACCTAAACTGTCAGACTGGTTTCTATAATCATGTCACACATCTTTTGGAGAGTCTAAGATATTACACAGATTGCTTTGTGACTTTCCACCTGTCTGATTTGGGCGAATATATTAATTGTGGTGTCATCTTGTACTCACAGCCTAAAAACTCAACTCATACACAAGTTTCATATTACCAAATATAATTGCAATTTGTAAACAAAAAGAAGACATACTTTTTTTTGAAAACTGAGAAAAATTCAAACAGAGTAGTCATTTTAGGGAATTTTTTGAGTACTTGATATTCTACTGTGTTTGAGTCATACCAGAGGACTGAAGTGATAGCATAGTAGCTAGGATATTTTCCTTATTTGCAGCTCACCCAGGTTCGTGACTCTGGTCCCTGAGCACTATCGGGAGTGACCCATGAGAACAGAATGACAAATAAGCCCTGGGCACTGGCAGATGTGGCACAAAAAATAAAAAAAAAAACCCAAATAAGAGTACAAAGAAAATAAAAACACATGATCATCTCAATAAAAAAACTTTTTTAGGGCAGTCTCAGGCCGGGGCCGGTGCCGGCTCGTGCTCCGCCGAGATTCGACCCGGGTGGCCATGCCTTTGCACAGCCACTTTGCTGCTGAACAACCAGGATCCAGAGCCAGCTCTATTACTTCGGGTCCCAGCAAGTGCTTGCAGCTATGTCTCCAGACTGTGAACTAAGCTTTTGCTCCATGCTGCTCCAGGAAGGGAAATGATGCAATTTCCAACGTAAATCTCCCTGGACTTAATTACTAAAATACAGAAATCCTAAACCACGAGGCTGCTACTGCAGCTGCACGACTTTATATCTCTTCATTCTCATTAGTGGAAAACTAATTATCAAATATTTCCTTGTCAACAGGGCCCTATTCTTGGGGGATAAACTCCGACAAGAATAGTGAGTTCTGTGTTGAAACTCCAACAACAATAGTGAGTTTTGTGTTGAAATATGGAATGGAATCAAGGTAAAGAGAAAAGGAAGTGAAATTTATCAGTTATGCAGGGGAGAGTGGGGGGTTGGGGGGTGGGGGAGTGGGAGGTATACTGGGTTTTTTTTCTTTCTTTTTTTGGTGGTGGAATATGGGCACTGATGAAAGGACGGATGTTTGAGCATTGTATAACTGAGACATAAGCCTGAGAACTGTGTAACTTTCCACATGGTGATTCAATAAAATAAATTTAAAAATATTAAAAAATACTTTTTAAAAAGTCCAATGTCAATTCATGATTAAAATACTTGAAATCAATAATAAATATACAATATGACTGAAAATTGACCAAATATTTGAAGAGATATTTCAACAAAGAAGATATAAGGATGAAAAAAGGCACACAAAAAGACATTCAACATCATTAGTGACCATGAAAATGCAAATTAACAACAAATGATCTATCACTCTCTATATATGATAAGGTAAATACAATAAAACAAATAACCAGACTAGTCCTATAAGGGAGTATCTAGGTCTCCCAACCATTGCTAGTGAGTATGTAAAAACATTATAATCACTTTGGAAAACAGTTTGTCAGTTAAATCAAACATATACTTACTGTTTGCCCCAGAAATTCCTGTTCTTAGGTATTTAAAAAAAGCAATAAAATGTGTGTTCATGGAAGCCAATGCTTATAGTTGATTTATTCAAGATTTACCTGAACTTATAACAACTTTAGTGTTTTTGAACTGATGAATTAAAAGAAGTATATAATGGAATCCTAGTTAGAAATAAAGGAATGAGCTATGATTACATGAAACAACAAGAATGGATTTCAAATGCACAGAAAGAGTCCAGAATTTAGTTGTAGTATATTCTATTACTCCAATTATATTACATAATTAAAAACTCAACATTTTAGGAATAAAGATAGATCAACAGTTAAATGCAGAGAATTTCAGAATATTTTAGGTTAGGGCCAAGGGCCTTGGATGCACTGATAGTAGATATATGGCATAGCTATATACACAAACCACAGAATCAACAACACTGAAAACATGAGATTCAAATCACAACAACCAAACTTTAAAATGTGTGTCAAGGAGGCAGGCTGGAGGTGGGTAGAGGAAACCTGAGGACCTGGTAGAGGAAAGATAACACTGTGGTGGATTGGTGTTGGGATAGTGTATGCCTGAAACTCAACTATGAATAACTTTGTAAATAACGGTGCTTTAATAAAATAAAAATTAAAACAAAAACAAGAACAATTTCGTTCAATAGAACTGTTCTTAATTGCAGCGGTGTTTACATGACAGCATATGCTAGACAAAGTTCATAAAATTATGTGCTTATTTAAATAGATTTTTCTCTATATGCAAAATATAACTCAAGAAACATGACTTAAAATCTAAAATCTAGGGGCTGGAGCAATAGTACAGTGGGTAGGGCATTTGCCTTGCATGCGGCCAACCTGGGTTCGATTCCCAGCATCCCAATATGGTCCTCTGAGCACCACCAAGGGTGATTCCTGAGTGCAGAGCCAGGAGGAGTAACCCCTGTGCATTGCCAGGTGCATAAAGAAAAAAATCTAAAATAACACCGTATATAATTATGATAACATATAAAGTATATAATATATGCAAAAGAAAGCAAAAATAATTAACCCAATATTCAAGCTAGTGGTTCCATCATCTGGGATAGGTAGATGCATGGATGAGGGACAATTATGAATTTACTGTAAGTTACTATTCATTTTCACTTGTGTGGTAGGCTTTTCTGTTTTTATTTAGAGATAGATCATAGATTAAGTAGGTAGATAAATCAGTTGAGTGGATTACATGGACCAATGACAATATTTATTACAAATTCAGGATTATTATTACCCAAGTTTATGCACTACTGTCCAATAAGAAATTTAAACAGCACAAACTTCAGATGTAAGTATCTACCTTGCACAAACATAATAATAATTTGGTTTATCTCTTCCTCCTCTTCACAGCATCATTCAGAGGTACATGAGAGGGCGGATGGGAAGGAAAGAGGCTCAGATCAAACTTGGGGTTGAGGAGAAAAGCTTTGGGTGATGTGTCTAGAGGCCCCACAGAGAGAGTGTGCTGATGGAGCAGGGAGGGCTCCCTGATGAAGGTTCCTGAAAGCTGCATCCCCTCCACAGTGTTTTTGTCCTGGTAAAGTGGCAATTCGGACTTCTCTGCAACCTCATCCTCTGGTTGGGCATGTTATGGGACAATGCCTGAGTTGTTGAAGTGAAGAGCTGCCCCCAGGGAGGCCTTTAGACCCACTGAAAACACACTCCCAGGAGCTTGATCTTATGTTGAAGCAGAGGGGCCCAGACATTGCCCACTTTTCCCTGGCCTCTGGCAAGCATTTCAGTCTCTAGATTCAGGACCAATCATGTTCCTAGAGGTATTTCAAAAGGTTTTAGAAGTATTCATTCAAACTAAATAAACTGTGGATTGAGTAGAAAGGAAATTGGTGCCTTTGCTTCAAATTTAGTATCAAAAAACATATGACTAGTCCTTTAGGCTCACAGAGAATCAGAAAATTTTGCTGTAATAAAATCTTACTTAATTTTTAAAATTAAAAGTATGAGAATCTAAGGTCCCAATATTTTGCTAAAAACATCTTTTAGTAAATGTAATGAATAAATTTCATTATCATTATCATCATCCCATTGATCATTGATTTTCTTGAGCCATCTCAATACCATCTCCATTGATCCTAGCCCTGAGATTTTAGAAGCCTCTCTTTACTCGTCCTTCCCAACGGTGCCACATTGGAGGCTCTTTCAGGGTCAGGGAATGAGACCCATCATTGTTACTGGTTTTGGTATATGAATACGCCACAGGGAGCTTGCCAGGCTCTCCTATGCAGGCAGGAAACTCTCCGTAGCTTGCCAGGTTCTCCGAAGGAGAGAATTAGGCTATAAAATGTCTAGGCTTCCGGGAGCTTGTTTTTATAGTCTCTGGATGTTGGCCGTTGGTGGGATTACCCGGTGCCGGGGGCAGTTTCTGGGTGTGACTGCCTAGCTACTGGAAAATGGGGGATCTGGGCAGAAGACACCCAGTCCTGATCCGAACAGGCTTGGAGATCTCAGTCGCAGATTCCACACAACTTGGGTCCCTCTGCCGGTTCCATCCTGCATGAGGCTCATCTGAACATGTGGAGAGGGGCCTGGAGCATGGCGGTGGCTGGGTTCCAGAGGTCTTCAGCTACTGGCACTCTGCTCGGGGTGGGGAGGGAAAATCAACCCACCCCCTCCAAGGGGCACCAGTGAAGACAGCCAGGCAGCCAGGTGCGGGGGGCAAGAGACTCTGCCTTCATTATCATGTGAGGTAAAAACTTGAGATGATGGAAAATGCTCCGGACCCGAATTGGGGCCAACAACACTGGGGAGCCGGAAGGAGGAGGTGCAGCCAGCACACCTTCTCCAGATGGAGCCCTGGCGACACTGAGCAGCAACTAACATGGCTTCGGGATTCGGGACTGGGACACATCCGAGCCGCGAGGCCGCTAACGCGGCCGCGCGCGACCTTTTCTAAAACCTGAAAACATACAATCTTTTAATGGAAAACTAATTATCAAATGCTTCCTTAATAGGGTTATCTTGTTTGGGGGTATAACTCCCACAACGATAGTGAGTTTTGTGTTGAAATATGGAGCGTAATCAAGGTGAAGAGAAAATGAAGTGAAATTCATCAGTTATACAGTTGGGGTGGGGGGCGGGGGGTATAGTGGGGATTTTGGTGGTGGAATATGGGCACTGTTGAAGGGATGGTGTTTGAATACGGTATAACTGAGACATAAACCTGAGAACTCTGTAACTTTCCACATGGTGATAAAATAAAATAAATAAATAAATAAAAATAACTACAATTTAAAAAAAAGAAATGTCTAAAAAAATTTGAGGTGATGTCACATCTGTAATATCACACTGAAAAACAGGAAGCTGTATTCAGTTTATGTAAAGTTGGACTCATATAACATTGTTAATCAAAACTATCAATTAAGTCTTTGAAAATGGCTCATTTTCATCATTTACATATTTTTTTCTTAATGCTCACAAGAATAATTTTCTTCTATGAATATCGACAATACTAGAATCAGCAAACATATCCTGTAGTTAAGTGTATGCGGACAGAATGAAAAAGTGGGTCTTTTCCTTTTTCTCCTCTTTTTTAATAATATTGAGTGCTAATATTGTCATATCTACTTTTTAAAGCTTCTTCTCTCACTCCTCTCCAGCTCCTCGTGCGGACATGAGGTTCTTCTAGGAGCCAGAGATCCTTGTAGACTTGAACTGTCTCCAAATGTCCATCCCTTAGCCTCCTATGCCAATAACTTTGCCCATTGTCACCAGTTAAGAGCATCTGAGACATCATTCCCTTTTGGGACTTCCAGCACAATACAAGTTGCGATTTAGGCCTTGAAATGTTAGTAATGCTCCTGAGACAGCACCAGATCCTCGGGACAGATATATCTGCTTAAGAGGTGGAGCATGTAGGGTGTGAGGTACTCAAAGAAGATACTGTCAATTCTCTATATTACTATTTTGTTGAATGGAGTGAAAGGAACAGAACTTGTGACAATGCATGGTTTTGAATAAATGAATGAATGAAGTTGCAACAACAGTCTAGAGTGGCAAGTAGTTTTCAGTGACAAGGACATCTTGATTCCACAGTGTGAGAACTTTTGGTTCATGTCCCGGAAGACACTGAGGCAGGCAACTAAACAGTGGGTGGTGCCCCCCTCCACCCTTGTGAAATCACAGCATGCTATAGACATGCATCACCACTGCACAGGATAAAAAGGACTCCTGCCCAGGTGCACAGTACAGTCTCCTAAGAGCAGCCTTCTCCTGCCTCCTCTGCCTGGTGAGTATCTGAAATGACAGAACTTCCCCTGGGAAGGTTGGGGTGGCAAGCTTAAATTGAATAGAACTAATAGATTGAGGCTCCGATTAGGCACCATGTGTGTTTGGCTGTGGATGTGTTAAGTGAGGACCCTAGCATCACTTATTGAGGACTGTGAACCTCTCAACATCAGGTCCTTATGAAGACATCCCGTTGTCTTTCTGAATCATTCATCAGGGAATGCATGACCCAGCAGACGGTCCTGGACAGCTCACTCCAGTGTGCTCTCATTTCTCTGCTAGAGCTTTGCTTAGAAGGCATACAGGAGCAGATATCCTACTAAATACATGTGGGTGAACTTGACCTGAGGTTGCTCCCTTGACATGCTTTGTTCGTTTCAGAATCATCATCTCCCACAAGATGTCCTGCCAGCAGAGCCAGCAGCAGAGCCAGCTCCCTGCCAAGTGCCCCTCACCCAAGTGCCCCCCAAAGAGCCCAGCACAGTGCTCCCCGCCCGCCCCCTCTGGCTGTGCTCTGAGCTCCGGGGGCTGCCACGGGCCCAGCTCCGAGGCCGGCTGCTGCCTGAGCCCCAACAGGCGCCGCAGGTCCCACGGGTGCCGGCGCCGCAGCTCTGGCTCCTGTGACAGAGCCAGTGACCAGCTGTCTGGGGGCTCTGGCTGTGGCCAGGGCTCTGGGGGCTGCTGCTGACCAGGACTCGATGCTGAGAACAGGAAAGAGAACCCAAGGGCCAGGACAAGCCCTGCCCGGTGGAGCCTTTCCAGGACATACTTGCTGCCTGTCCCAGGCCCTGCAGGGCTGCCCCTGCCCAGGCCCTGCCCCCCCCCCCAGGCTCTTTCTCTCTCAAGCCCAGGCTCACAGCCCCCCTCTCCCACAGCAAGGATGGACAGCGCCCCTGACACACCATGTGATCAATAAAGCTTCTCTTTCTCTGCACCACGGCTGATTCTCATGTTTTCACTTTACCCTTCCCCCAGGGATGGATGTGTGTTACTGGGTCACAGAGGTCACTGGGTCTTTCTGCCCTACATGTGGGACAGTGGGGCACAGGAGGAGAGGGTCATACCATGAGGTAAAGGAACGACCTTCCCAGGTTGCCTGTCTCCAAGGAGCACCAGGTGATGCACCCATTTGGGGAAAGCACTCTGGAGAACGCAGTCACTGAGACATGTGAAATGTGGGTGGGTGTTTGCACGGCCTCCCAGACTCTGTCAGGAGCTACTGTTGGCTGTTGAGGACCTGTTTCTGGCTGTTGAGGAACTGTCCTGACATCCACATTAAGAGACAGACTGCGTAACGGGAACAAAACAGAAGTGGCAGAATGGAGGCTGCCAACTAGAGATGTGTCCCTGAAGGGAGCTTCTGGCCACAGGCCTGGGTGGTCTCTAGGCACCATGTGTATCTGGAGGGTGGAAGCCAAGGGAGCCGTTGGGGAGGCACAAAGCACCCACAGCACTAGCGTTAAAGACCAGCAGTGCCAAAGTGGAGCATCCTCAGAATGGATGATAAAAAGGAAAGGCAGAGAAGCATCAGGAAGCATGGGTAAGTCAATAAGTCAGCACAGGAGACAGGAGATGGAGTGAAGACAAGATAGAATCAATGAACGCTTAAGTTATAGGTTTGAAGGAGAGATAGAGCTGGGAGTTTTGAACACAAGTTATATAAAGAGTATGGATCTGAGGACAAGAAAAGAAGAAAGGAAAAAAGAAATATGAGTAGTGTGTGAATGTAATGGACATTTTTGTAACAGCCAAGTTTGTTAGTGCTTGTCATGTGCTAGGAACCCCTGGGTACTTATGAGCTCATTCAATTTTGAGTTCCTAAAAATTATAATACCAAAAGATAAAAATCCTGAAAGTATAGTGTGGAAGGAATCATTTAAAAACTCTTAAAAGACATTTACTTACATCTTTATAACAGAAATTATTTTAGAAGTATATATAAAACCAAGATAAAATGAATAATTAATGGCACTTTATATAGTAAATTGCTTATCTGAATATATTACATCTTACACAATTGTAGATGACCAAAAATAGATATATTTTAGTTTTGAAGAAATTTTAATGTTTTTATACCTATGGTACAAGTCAACATGTGTTACAAGTCCACAAATAATGTACAAGTCAATACTGTAGCAAAGCACTATAGCATTTAAATTTTCTGAAAACAAAATTAACTCTTTAAAGTATTTCTGGATTTATACTTCCACAATCAGATATGATGTGAAGGTGAATTATATAGCATAGAGACTTGCATGAAAATACTTCTGAGGACTTAAAATGTTGGGAGAAATATTAAACTAAAGTAAAAACAAAAAGCCCCCCTCAAATTAGATAAAATAAAAATTGTGGAGAAATGAATGGATTATAGTTTATATATCCAAGAATCCATGTATAGGATGGATTATAAATGTAGTATACATACACAATGTTGCTAAAAGAAATGATGAAATCAGGCAATTTTCTGCACCATAGAACTAGAATATATGTTGAGTGAAGTAAGACATAAGAAAAAAGATAAACACAGAATAATCTCACTTATCCTTGGCACACAGAGTAACTCAATGAGAAAATATATAATATAGTGAAGAGAGGATGCTCAGATTATCCTTGACTCCAGAGTTTAGGGATGAGAACAGAGAAGGATAGAAACCAACAGGGGGAGGAAAAAGATGGGAAATAGAGATAATGGGGAGTGGGAGATGTGGCATTGATTCTTCTGAAAACATGGGAGAGTGGTAGAGGTATATGTTCAAAGCACAGACTCGACAACACTGAACATGTGAGATCTAAGGTGCAACCACTGAACTTTATAATGTGCTTGTGAAGGAAGCAGGCAGGGGAAGTATGGGAACATTGGTGAAGGGAAGTTGAAATTGGTGGTGGTATTGCTGTTGAAATATTATGCCTCAAACTCAACTATCAACATCTTTGTAAGTCACAATTACCTAATGAAATTTTATAAAATTTAAAAAATAAAAGAAAGAAAAATTGTACAGTAGGAATTCATAAGAGCATTGCACAAAATTACATGGAGGTAAGGCCACAGGTGCCTGCTGACTTCTAGTATCATTAACTATATTTTAAATCTTACATTATAAGAAATCCAGAGCACTTTTTCCTTTTACTACATGACTCTCCTCATCAAATACATTTACATTAATTGCTAAGTGTCATTGATCTTTTCAAATTCTTCTATTATTTGATATATACAAATCCATACATATAGTAAACTTCCACCTTCTGCTTTTCTGCTTCTGTGTTGTTTGGAAGGCGAAGATCCTTCCAGCACGTGGAAAGGCAATTAGAGAGATGTAAGAACAGCCACAGTGGGTCTTGGGCACTTTGGTAAGACAGTGAAGGTGAAAGTGTGGTAACTTTGCCATTGAAATCATTAAAATGAACATTACTGTAACCACATTACCTGAACTGCAAAAAAAGTTTTATAGAAAATATTCATTGTGTTTGTGTGTGTGTGTGTGTGTGTGTGTGTGTGTGAGGTAGGAGATCAAACACAGGACCCTGTATTTGTAAGGCATGTGCTTTACCATTGAACTGTATTACAAGACCCTTATCTCATCATTTGTATAAGAAAATAAACAGGAAGAATCTATAAGCAGATTTAAGTGTCATTTTAACAGATATTAGTTACATCAACTGAATAATGCCAGTAGTATATAATGACACATCTTTCCATTGTTACCCACAATAATAATAATTAATCTTTTACAAAAATTTCCTGAACTATTTCTGCCTAGAAGAATCACCTCTTCTGAACTATCCTAAGTCTCAGAAATGCACAGAATAAGGAATAACATCTATTATTAGATGGAGCTTCATTCAAACAGCACTTGCTCTCATTCCTCTTTGTGGGGACTCCTCTGTTTCTGGTTTCATGAGTTCCTCTCAGTGGTCTCACCTGAACTGTGTTTGCATCAAACTCTCCATTCCACAGTCCATGCATTATCCCAAGGCCTCCCTCCACATGCTTAATACAGCACTCATCACTTTGTGTCATAGTGTCATAGGGCAAACCTGTCAGCCTGCCCCGCTATCTGTGAGCTGTCCCACAGGACGAATCTCATTCATGGATGATTCACTTTGTTCTTCACCACACCCTATGTTCAGAGTAATTTTATTTCTTTTTTTTAAATTTATTTTATTGAATCACCAAGTGGAAAGTTACAAAGTTCTCAGGCTTATATCTCAGTTATACAATGCTCAAACACCCATCCCTTCACCAGTGCCCATATTCCACCACCAATAAAAACAAAAACAAAACAAAAACAAAAGCAAAAACAAAAAAAACAGTATACATCCCACCCCTCACCCCCACCCCCCGCCTGTGCGTGAGTGATTTCACTTCCTTTTCTCTTTACCTTGATTACATTCCAGATTTCAACACACAACTCACTATTGTTGTTAGTTTCAAAACAGACTCACTATTTTTGTTGGAATTTATCCCCCCAAAATACAGCTCTATTAACAAGGAAATATTTGATAATAAGTTTTCCACTGATGAGAATGAGGAGATAAGCTACAGCGGCCACGCGGTTTACAATTTCTGTATTATAGTAATTAAGTCTGCGGAGATTTAAGTTGGAAAATGAATCATTTCCCTTCCTGGAACAGCATGTAGCAAAAGCTTAGTTCACAGTCTCCATACATGGGTGCAAGCACTTGCTGAAACCCCAAATCCTAAAGCTGTCTCTGGTTCCAGCTCGTTCCACATCCACCGGCTGTGCAGAGGCATGGGCACCCGGGCCGAAAACCCGGCCGGAGCCGAGCACCGGCCCCGGTGGAACTGCCCCGGTATCCCGCGGCTGTTTCCGTAATTTTATTTCTTAAAAAAGAATCCTGAGTTTGAAATTAAAAATGTATCCCACAAGCAGCTTAAAAATATTTAGATAATCTTGGTGCCTTTTAGATGCCTTATTTTTAGAAAATTAATTCTCCCTCCTCTTTCCCTCACTTGCCACATGATACTACAGACTCTAAGCAAATGACACAGGATCTGGTGGCAAGGTACTTCTCAGACACTCTATCATGCAGCAATCCCTGTGGTACCTAAGCTTTCCTCATGGTGTTCAGACCATGTCTCTGAGCACCAAGCATCATGCACCGAGATGCCTCCTGTCCAGGTTTGACCCAGATCCTTCAGTCCATGGAATGTTAAGGAAATGCTGTAGAGATTTGGAGGGGAAGGTGGCAAGCACTGAGGCTAGAGTTTAAGAGGAACTGATCCCGCCTGCCTCATAATTGTGTTTGTTTTGAGAGAAGCAAAGATAAGGGCCATAGATAATTCTATCCTACCCCTCAACCCCTAGCTTGTTATCATATACCTTATATAGTGAAGCACGCACAAATTTATCATACATTAGAATCACTCCCTTCTTCCCCTCCCAAAAGAATCACCTGAACTATATTAAAAATCCTATAGCCAGGTCAATCAGAGTCATAGGGATTGAAACTCATGAATTAGTTTTTAAAAAAGGGTGTGTGTGTGTAGGAAAACACCTTTCTAATTATTTCAATATGTAGCCCAAACTGAAAATCTCTAATGGAGAAATTTCTGTCTGTTGTTGTTTATTTCTGGAGGCACACCTGACTATGCTCAGGGCTTTCTCCTGGCTCCACGTGGAAGGTAAGTTCCCTACCTGCTATACTACAGCTCCAGTCTGAATCCTCAGTTCTACCAGAAATTTCAACTTCTTTGATTTCCAAACACCAATATATTCTGCATTCCCCACTTCCCTCCTTACTTCCTGTATGTTTTTGCTATCTTGTTGACCCATCCAACTATAATAGGAAACACATTTTTCTCAAGTATATATATGAATATTTGGCATGATGATCACTATTTACTTTCTTTTTTTCATTTATTTCATTTCATTCATTTATTTATTTGACTGGAGTGATAGCACAGCAGGTAGGGCGTTTGCCTTCCACGCAGTTGACCCAGGTTCGATTCCTCTGTCCCTCTCGGAGAGCCCGGCAAGCTACCAAAAGTATCCAGCCTACACAGCAGATCCTGGCAAGCTCCCCGTGGCATATTCAATATGCCAAAAACAGTAACAAGTCTCACAATGGAGACGTTACTGGTGCTCACTCAAGCAAATCGATTAACAACAGGACTATAGTGCTACTGTGCTACAGTGCTTTTTGTGGGTCACACACAGCGATGCTCAGGGGTTACTCCTGGCTCTGCACTCAGGAATTACTCCTGGCGATGGTTGGGGGACCATATGGGATGCCGGGGATCAAACCCAGGTCGGCTGTATGCTAGGCAAATGCCCTACCAGCTGTACTATCACTCCAGCCCCCCCACTATTTACTTTCAAAAAAGTATCACTAAATTTTATCTTTATTGAAATAATTTTTAGCTTAGACAACATATAATTACAAAGTTATTTATGATTGGTTTCAGGCATACAATGTTACAACACTAATCCCTTCATCAGTGTTCACTTCTCTTCACAGTGATTCCACCCTTTGCACTGTGGTTTACAGCACTGTTGCTGAAAAGTATCACTACATATTAAAACATATAAATCACATAATTTATTTTCTCTAACTACTAGGAACCAGTAATGAAAGGAGAAATGGAAAATTTAGAAATATATGAAAATTAATGAACATATTTTGAAGCACCCAGTGGTTCAAAGAAGAAATGTTAAAGGAATTCAGAAAATACTTGATATGAATTAAAACACGAATAATAAAACTTACTGATTTTAGTAAAAAGGGTGCTGAAAATATATGGTTACAACCTATATTAAAACAGGAAAAATGATAAATCAATAATTTATTATTGAAGACATTAGGAAAAGACAAGTAAACTTAAAGCAGAGGAAGGAAATAATAAAGATTAAACTCATAAGGGAATTATTATATGTTATAGAAAATAAACTTTAAAAGACCCTCTATTGTCTTATGAATGACTAAACAAAATGTATTGGGTGTATCCATGAAGTAGGATTTATTCAGCCATAAGTGAAAATGCACTTCTAACACATCATGGGATATGGATCATCTTAAAAACAAATGAATAGTCAAATGAAGAGTCCAACAGAGAAGGCCACATGTTGCTAGGTTCCAATTATTAAAAATGTCTAGATTCAGCAAATACATAGGAGTAAAAAACAGCTGATTGGCTGTCTGAGGATCTGTGGGGAGGTGTGATCACAGCAAATGGAGAATAGTGGGGATAGAGTATACCTTTCAGGATGATAAAAATGTTCTGAGATTAGTGACAATTGGCATACAGTTCTGTGAAACCACTACATCCCAAACCAAATTGTATAACTCATTTCAAAAATTTTTGTTGGAGGGCCAGAGTGATAGCACAGCGAGTAGGGTACTTGCCTTGGGCACAGCCAACATGGGCTCAAGCCCCAGCATCACATATTGTCCCCTGAGCCCACCAGGAGTGATTCCTAAGTACGGACAAAACCAACTTGTTGGAGAGGTGAGAGGCAGGGCCACCTGTGGCTATTATTAGGACTTACACTAATAAGTAATAAGTGCTTTCACCATATGTTGTGCCTGGAATTGAACCATAGTAAGCATACAGTTACCACTGTATTATCTCTCTGCCCTCCAAATTATCACTGTATCACTGTCATCCCATTGTTCATCAATTTGCTCAAGCGGGAACCAGTAATGTCTCCATTCTTCCCTGTCGAGTACTAGTGAAACCCAATAGTGTCTGCTCACTCCAGGAACATGAAGAGCCTGAGATTTTAGCAGCCTCTCCTTACTCATCCTTCCCAACGCTGCCACATTGCCGCTCTTTCAGGGTCAGGGGAATGAGGCCCAGTACTGTTACTGTTTTGGACATATAGAATACGTCATGGGTAGCTTGTCAGGCTCTGCCGTGTGGCTGGAATACTTTCATTAGCTTGCTGGGCTCTCCAAGAGGAAAAATAGTTTTATTCCAAATTATACTTATATTTATTGTTGTTCGTTTTGGGGTCATACCTGATGATGCTCAGGGGTTAATCCTGGCTATGCACTCAGGAGAAACTTCTGGCAGTGCTCAAGAATATGGGATGCTGAGGATAGGACCTGGATCAGGCAAGCTTCCTAACTGCTGCACCAATCACTTTGTTCCCCCCACCCCCGCCCCAGTGTACATTTTAAAGTGTGTACTTTATAGTATATGAACCACATCTCAGTGTCAACATCAACATTAAAAATTTGCATTTTCCATCTCTCTCAACTAACTTTGTGACTCAAGAATGTGTCACAAAATAGATTAGTTTTGGTGACAAGAGAGTTTAAATTGATAATTCATGCTGATTAGCTGGGGAAAAATCAGTTTTAACTTTTAGACTATATGACCTAACAAAAATGTACCCAGGAAGGTAAACCTGAGAAGCTGAATACCTCTATTGGGCTTTAATAAATTAAGAACCTCTCTAAAATCTTCCATCCAGCCTTGTCTCTGGCCTTTGTCTGACAGCTTTGGGTTGTGTAATGCCTGTTATCCTTGGGATAAGCCCCCTGCTACACCCTGCATGTCTCAAAGTCAGCTTCTCCTCCAGTATTAAAAGCCAGGATCTGAGATAGGCAGGCAGAAAGGAAGCTAAGGAAAACCCAACAGAAGGTGACTAGACTTTCTCTAGGAAACAGGGAACATCCCACTGATATGTCCTGAATGCTTGAGACTTGGAACCTGATAAAAACTGTGATTAGGGTTACATTATTATTGTCATCAAATGACATAGGGTTTCATGGGGCCAAAGAGGTGAAATCAGTTGCCTCATATGCTGTGAAGCCCAGTTCCATCCCTGGAGAGATTTCAGAGCACAGAGCTGGGATTAAGCCCTGAGCACAGTCGGGTATGGCCCCCAAACCAAAGTAACAATGATAGTAATAAAAGAAAGAAAGATTAAATCAAAGTTGAATAGCAATTACTTTTTAATAATAATATTGTCTAGTTTCTAATCTTACTTCTGAGAATCGCAAAACATGCAAATTAAACTCACTATACAAAGGACTGATTAGATAAGCCTCACAGCACACTCATGTCCCATGAAAAGATGGAAATCTGCCCTTGAGGTTGGTTCTGGAGCAAGGCTACAAGCTTCAAGGGAAGAGAAATGGGGTCTCCCTTCTCTGCCGTTTTTCCAGGAAATGCCCATAGGGTAGGCCGATGGTTTATGATCCACAAAACCTATTAGATAAAGTTATGTGGAAATCCAGTAAGGCCAGTATTTGATGGCTGTTGGGGTCTTAGCAGCTAGCCTGAGACCCTGGCCAAATCCCCTGCCCTTAGAGACAGAAACAGGCTCTCTTCAAACGGCCCCAAGGCCCTGTGCCAGCACTCCACCCAGAAGGGCTCCCTGGTTGAGGAGATAGTGGATGAAACTTGAAAGTCACCACTTGTCTGAACTAAGCATACCCGGCCTGGAAGGGAGGGAACATAGATCATCAATTAACAGCTGTAAAGGGCCTAGCAAAATGTTTTCTTCAGATACGATAACCAGGTGTCCATCCCACCCACTCCTCCCTAAAATTTCTTCTTTAAATATTGGCGTGTGAGCTTAATAAAATCGAGAGTTACTTGACCTCCAACTCCCCCCACTCTGCGTGGTTCTTTCTCGATAGCGGCAGTAGAGTGGCCGCGGTGCGCAGAGGGGCAGGGCAGAGGCTTCTTCCCTTCCCACTCCCTCTCCTATAGGGAGTAAGTCCGGTGGCTGGGAGATCATACTCCAGTTTGCTGGGGTCTAATGGCCAGGACCCTGACAGATGGCCATGAGGAAGATGGGTTCAGGCCATAGGTAAAGTCTGTGGAAAACAGATAGAGGATGGTGTGTCCTAACAGGATCACAGACCAGGGCCAGAGGGACCTAGAAGAAAGGATAACTTAAAAATGGTACAACATAACAAAAAAGGAATTTAAGCCCTCCCATGAAATGAGTGTTTTTTCCCTCTAAACGCAAAAAGTCAGCCCTATAATTTTAATATTCACACAAATAAAACACTTACCATGTAGTATTTAATTTAAAATGACAGGGGCTGGAGCAATAGCACAGCAGGTAGGGCATTTGCCTTGCACGCAGCCAACCCGGATTTAATTCCCAGCATCCCATATGGTCCCCTGAGCACCACCAGGAGTAATTCCTGAGTGTACAGCCAGGAGTAACCCCTGTGCATCACTGGGTGTGACCCGAAAAGAAAAAAGAAAGACATAAGGGGTTAAGAAGAGAGCTCAAGGGTTAAGAACAAGCTTCGTATCAGGGAGACCTGGGTTTGATTTTTGGCAATGAAAGTCCCCCCTAATGATCCCATCCAGGTATTGGCCCATGTCAGTGCTCCTTCCCGGAGACGTGATTCTAACCAGACCCCAACAGAGCTGGTTTTCATTCTTGAACTGCAGGGGGCAAGAATTGAGGCACAGCATGCACGCACCCCAGCTGCAGTGTTCTGGGCACTCTCTGCTCTTCCCATTCAGTATCAACCGGTGTCAGGACTCCTTCCTGGAGTTATTCTCCCCCTCCATATCCCATAAGAATCATAAGTTACCCTCTTAGTTGGAACTTTCACTAGGTTAGCTTAACCACTAGAAACACATTAGCCAATTATTCATTAAACCCACCTCAGTTAATACTGCATCATAAGCAGAATAGTAACAGTGAGTGTGAAGGGCTAAAAAAATAGGTCACAATGGCAAAGCAATGCAGAATCCCACCAAGCTAATTTATTGAAGAGGCTAGCCCAGAAGACCCCAACAGCAATGAAGTGCTAGATAAGCTCTCTGACAAGGAATTTATAAGGGAGCTACTGAGGATGTTTAGAGAGCTAAAAGAAACAATGGAAAGCAATGCCAATAAAATATAAGAAGATTTGAAGGTAGAAATGTGGAAAATGCTAACAAAAATACAAATGGAAGTGTCAGACCTGAAAAACCTGGTAGGAGAATTAAAAACTCAGTGGAAGGCCTCAGCAGCAGAGTAACAGCTGCTGAGGACAGAATCAGTGAGCTTGAAGATCAAGTGCAGAGACTATCCAGAAAAGAGCAGAAAATGAAAAAGAGGCTCACAATCAGAGGACAGATGTCAAGAGAAGATAGGGATGAAGCCAAGAGGAATAACATAAGAATTATCAGTGTCCCAGAAGGACAAGAAGAAAACCCTGATGAAGAAGAAACTGTCAAAGACATCATTGCTATGATATTCCCAGAGCTGAAGAAGACATACAACAACAATAAGGAGGCCCGAAGGGTACCAGCTAGAAGAAAACCAAATAAAAATACCCTAAGACACATCCTGATCAAAATGACCAAAACCTTAGATAGAGACAAAATCCTAAAAGCAGCAAGATCAAAGAAAGAAATTGCCTATAAAGGAGCACCCTTAAGATTCACAGTCAACTTGTCTGATGAAAACCTCATGGCCCAGAAACAGTGGTGGGGTATAGTGAAAAAACTCAAAGAAATTAATTCCTCACCAAAAATACTTTACCCGGTTAGACTCTCATTCATAACAGAAGGAACAACACACAGTTTCATAGATAAACAATAGCTCAAGAATTTCATAGACTCAAAACCATGGTTATAAGAACAACTGAATGGGCTACTTTAAGACAAGACAGGCCCCTCAAATACACCAAATTTCAGCAGAAAAATGGGATAAAACCCCATAACAATAATCTCTCTGAAAGTCAATGGGCTAAAGGCACAATAAAAAAAGACATAGAGTGGCATGATGGATTAGAAAATTGAACCCAACACTCTTCTGCCTGCAAGAAACACACCTAAACAGTCAGAGCAAACACAGGCTCAAAGTCAAAGGCTGGAAAATAATCCTACAGGTAAACAACTCCCATAAAAAAACTGGGGTAGCCATCCTAGTATCTGACCACATTGATTTCAGACTGAAGAAAGTCATAAGAGACAGTGAAAGTCATTTCTTATTGATCAAGGGATCTGTACAACAGGAAAAACTTACAGTGCTAAATATATATGCACCTAATGAGGTACCAGCAAAGTACTTAAAACAACTACTTGTAGACTCGAAGAAAGACATTGATAACAACACAATACTAGTGGTAGACTTCAGCACCTCTTTATCACCTCTTGATAGACCAACCAAACTCAAGCTTAGCAAGGACATACTTCATCTGAGGGAAGAAATGGAAGAAAGGGACTTGGTAGACATATAAAGGACACTTCATCCTCAAAAAGCTGGATATACATTCTTCTCAAGTGTGCATGAACATTCTCCAACATAGACCACCATACTGAGTCACAAAACATACATCCAAAAATCTAAGAAGATAGAGATTGTATCAATGATCTTCTCAGACCACGATGCACTGAAATTAGAAATAAATCACACACAGTGACAGAAAATGAAATGAAACACCTGGAAATTAAACAGCTCACTATTGGACAGCGAGTGGCTTAGAAAGGAAATCAAAAGATTCCTGGAAATGAACGAAAATGAGGACAAGAGTTACCAAACTTATAGGACACCATAAAAGCTGTGTTAGAGGAAAGTTCATAGCTCTACAAGCATTCCTCAGGAAGGAGGAGCGAGCCCACATGAATAACCTAACATCACAGTTCAAGAGCTTGGAGAATTACCAACAAAATGAGACAATCCAAAAGGAGGAAGGAAATAATAAAACTTGAAGTAGAAATTAATGAGATGGAAACCCAAAAAACAATCCTAAAGATCAATAAAACCAAGAGCTGATTCTTTGAGAAAATAAACAAGATTGATAAATCTCTAGCAAGACTCACAAAAAAAAGAGAGAGAGAAAACCCTAATAAACCGAATCAGAAATTAAAAGGGGGACATTACAATACAAACTATAGAAATTTGAAGGATCTTCAGAAATTACTTTAAGAATCGTTATGCCACGGAACATGGAAACCTCAAGGAAATGGATAAATTCCTAGACTCCTATTGCCTCCCAAGGCTGAGCCAAGAAGACCAGGAATACCTGAACAGAGCTATTATCATCAAGGAAATTGAAAAGGTAATAAAAAGTCTCCCCAAGCACAAAAGTCTGGCCCAGATGGATTCACTAGTGAATTCTTCCAAACCTTTAAAGAGGACTTACTCCCAATCCTCTTTAAGCTTTTCCAGAAAATTGAAGTATCAAAAACACTTCCAAACAGTTTCTATGAAGCAAATATCACCCTGATACCAAAAGCAGACAGAGATACCACAAAGAAAGAGAATTACAGACTGATATCTCTGATGAACACAGACGCAAAGACTCTCAACAAAATATTAGCAAATAGAACCTAACGACTCATCAAAAAGATCATACACCATGACCAAGTAGGATTTATCCCAGCGATGCAAAGGTTTAACATTTGCAAGTCAGTCAACATAATTCATCATATCAATAAAAGAAATAATAAAAAAACATATGATCATATCAGTAGATGCAGAGAAAGCATTTGACAAGATCCAGCACCCGTTTATGAAGAAAACTCTCAGCAAAATGGGCATTGAAGGAACTTTCCTCAATATAGTCAAAGCCATCTACCAAAAGCCCATGGCAAGTATTAATCTCAATGGAAATGAAACTGAAAGCCTTCCCTCTAAGATCGGGCACAAGGCAAGGTTGCCCGCTTTCGCCACTCCTATTGAATATAGTACTGGAAGTCCTGGCCATAGCAGTTAGACAAGAAAAGGATATCAAGGGCATACAGATAGGAAAGGAAGAGGTGAAGTTATCACTATTTGCGGATGATATGATACTTTACTTAGAAAACCCAAAAGACTCTACAGAAAAGCTCCTAGAAGTAGTAGGTCTATATAGTAAAGTGGCAGGCTACAAAATCAACATCCAAAAGTTCATGGTTTTCTTATACACAAATAATGAAAGAGAAGAAAGAAACATTAAAAAAACAATCCCTTGAAAAATGTCATGGGTATCTTGATAGGGACTGCATTAAATTTTTAAAGTGCTTTGGGCAGTATTGCCATTTTGATAATGTTAATTCTCCCTATCCATGAGCAGGGGATGTGTCTCCATTTCCTAGTGTCCTTGTTTATTTCTTGAAGTAGTGTTTTGTAATTTTCCTTGTATAGGTCCTTCACCTCTTTGGTTAAGCTGATTCCAAGGTACTTGATTTTCTGAGGTACTACTGTGAATGGAATTTTTTAATGTCTCTTTCTTCTCTTTCATTATTTGTATATAAGAAAGCCATGGACTTTTGAGTGTTGATTTTGTAGCCTGCCACTTTACAAGATCGACTTATTGTTTCTAGGAGCTTTTCTGTAGAGTCTTTAGGGTTTTCTAAGTATGGTATCATATCATCTGCAAATAGTGATAATTTGATCTCTTCCTTTCCTATCTGTATGCCCTTGATATCCTTTTCTTGTCTAACTGCTATGGCCAGGACTTCCAATACTGTATTCAATAGGAGTGGCGAAAGCGGGCAACCTTGCCTTGTGCCCGATCTTAGAGGGAAGGCTTTCAGTTTCATTTCCATTGAGATTAATACTTGCCATGGGCTTTTGGTAGATGGCTTTGACTATATTGAGGAAAGTTCCTTCAATGCCCATTTTGCTGAGAGTTTTCTTCATAAATGGGTGCTGAATCTTGTCAAATGCTTTCTCTGCATCTATTGATATGATCATATGGTTTTTAATATTTCTTTTATTAATATGATGAATTATGTTGACTGACTTGCAAATGTTAAACCATATTTGCATCCTTGGGATAAATCCTACTTGGTCATGGTGTATGATCTTTTTGATGAGTCATTAGATTCTATTTGCTAATATTTTGTTGAGGATTTTTGCATCTGTGTTCATCAGGGATATTGATCTGTAATTCTCTTTCTTTGTGGGATCTTTGTTTTTGGTATCAGGGTGATATTTGGTTCATAGAAACTGTTTGGAAGTTTTTTTTTTTTTAATTAGTGAGTCACAGTGAGGGTACAGTTACAGATTCAAACATTTCATGCTTGTTTTTCCCTCATGCAGTGTTCGGGAGCCCATCCCTCCACCAGTGTCCATTCTCCACCACCAATGAACCCAGTATCCCTCCCACCTCCCAACCCAATCCCCCCACCCCACCCCGACTCGTGGCAGGGCATTCCCTTTTGTTCTCTCTCTCTCCTTTTGGGTGTCGTGGTCTGCAATAGGGGTATTGAGTGGCCATCATGTTCGGTCACTAGTCCACTTTCAGCGCGCATTTCCCTTACCACGTGGGATCTCCAATCACATTTCACTTGGTGTTCCCTCCTCCATTTGGTATGACATTCCCCCAGCATGTGAGGCCAACTTCCAAGCTATGGAGTCAACCTCCTGGTATTATATACTACTATTCTTGGGTATTAGTCTCCTACTCTGTTATTTTATATTCCACAGATGAGTGCAATCTTTCTATGTCTGTCCCTCTCTTTCTGACTCATTTCACTTAGCATGATACTTTCCATGTTAATCCACTTATATGCAAAGTTCATGAATTCATCTTTTCTAATAGCTGCATAGTATTCCATTGTATAGATGTACTACAGTTTCTTTAACCAGTCATCTGTTCTTGGGCATTCGGGTTTTTTCCAGGTTCTGGCTATTGTAAACAGTGCTGTGATGAACATCGTGGAAGTGTTTTTGATACTTCAATTTTCTGGAAAAGCTTAAAGAGGATTGGGAGTAAGTCCTCTTTAAAGGTTTGGAAGAATTCACTAGTGAATCCATCTGGGCCAGACTTTTGTGCTTGGGGAGACTTTTTATTACCTTTTCAATTTCCTTGATGATAATAGGTCTGTTCAGGTATTCCTGGTCTTCTTGGCTCAGCCTTGGGAGGCAATAGGAGTCTAGGAATTTATCCATTTCCTTGAGGTTTTCATGTTCCGTGGCATAACGATTCTTAAAGTAATTTCTGAAGATCCTTCGAATTTCTATAGTTTGTATTGTAATGTCCCCCTTTTAATTTCTGATTCGGCTTATTAGGGTTTTCTCTCTCCCTTTTTTGTGAGTCTTGCTAGAGGTTTATCGATCTTATTTATTTTCTCAAAGAACCAGCTCTTGGTTTCATTGATCTTTCAGATTTTTTTTTGTTTCCATTTCATTAATTTCTGCTCTGAGTTTTATTATTTCCTTCCTCCTGTTCGGATTGGGCTGCTTTTGTTGGTAATTCTCCAAGCTCTTGAACTGTGAGGTTAGGTTATTCATGTGGGCTCGCTCCTCCTTCCTGAGGAATGCTTGTAGAGCTATGAACTTTCCTCTTAACACAGATTTTGCTGTGTCCCATAGGTTTTGGTAACTCGTGTCCTTATTGGCATTCGTTTCCAGGAATCTTTTGATTTCCTCTTTAATTTCCTTTCTAAGCCACTCATTGTCCAATAGTGAGCTGTTTTTCAAAGAAATAGACAAAACACTCCTGAAATTTATATGGAACAATAAACCCCCACGAAAAGCTAAAGCAATCCTTGAAAAAAGAAGATGGGTGGCGTCACCTTCCCCAACTTCAAACTCTACTACAAAGCAGTAGTAATTAAAACAGCATGGTATTGGGATAAAAACAGACCTGCAGACCAATGGAACAGGGTTGAATATCCAGTCACAGACCCCTAAATATATGGCCACTTAATCTTTGACAAAGGAGCAAGAAATGCAAAGTGGAACAAGGAAAGCTTCTTCAACAAGTGGTGATGGGAAAACTGAATAGCTAGCCACCTGCAAAAAAATGAACTCTGACCTCTGTCTAATGCCAGGCACAAAAGTCAGATCAAAGTGGATTAAAGACTTCAATATCAGACATGAATCTATAAGGTTCATAGAAGAAAATGTAGGCAGAACTCTCCATGACATTGATGCTAAGAGCATCTTTAAGGATGAAACAGCACTGACCATGCAAATGGAAACAAACATAAACAAATGGGACTACATCAAACTAAGAAGCTTCTGTACTTCAAAAGAAACAGTGACCAGAATACAGAAAAAGCCCACAGAATGGAAAGAATGTTTACCCAATACTCATCTGATAATAGATTAATATCCAGGATATACAAGATACATGTAGAATTGTATAAGGAAAAAACCTCTCACCCCATCAAAAAATGGGGAGAAGAAATGAACAGAAGTTTCCTCAAAAAAGAAATATAAAATGCACATGAAAAAATGCTCCGCATCACTAATCATCAGGGAAATGCAAATCAAAACAACAATGAGATATCATCTCACACCACAGGGACTGGCACACATTCAAAAGAACAAAAGCAAACAACGCTGGTTTGGATGTGGGGAAAAAGGAACGCTCCTTCACTGTTGGTGGGAATGCTGACTGGTCTAGCCTTTCTGGAAAATAATATGGACAGTCCTTCAAAAACTAGAAACTGAGCTTCCATATGACCCCACAATACCACTTCTGGGAATAATCCTGAGGACTCAAAAGAGCACAGTAGAAATGACATCTGTACCTATATACTCATTGCAGCACTGTTCACAATAGCCAAAATCTTGAAACAACCGGAGTGCCCTAAAACAGATGACTGTTTAAAGAAACTTTGGTACTTCTACACAATGGAATACTATGCAGCTGTTAGGAGAGATGAAGTCATGAAATTTGCTTATAAATGGATAAACATGGAGAGTATCATGCTAAGTGAAATGAGTCAGAAAGAGAGGGACAGACATAGAGGGGCTGCACTCATTTGAGGAGTGTAGGGTAGCATCACATGAGGCTGACACCGAAGGACGGTAGATAAAAGGGCCAGGGAGATTGCCCCATACTGGACAACTGCTTCATGAGTGGAGGGAAGAAGGCAGATGGAATAGAGAAGGGATCACTAGAAAATGATGGCTGGAGGAACCAGTCGAGATGGGAGATGCGTGCCAAAAGTAGATAATGGACAAAACATGATGACCTCTCAGTGTCTGTGTTGCAAGCTATAATGCCCAAAAATAGAGAGAGAGTATGGGGAATATTGTCTGCCTTAGAGGCAGGGGGAAGGTGGGATAGTGGGGTATACCCAGGATATTGGTGGTGGGGAATGTGCACTGGTGGAGGGGTGGGTGTTTGATCTTTGTGTGATTGTAACCCAAACATGAAAGCTTGTAACTATCTCAAGGTGATTCAATAAAATTTAAAAATAATAATAATAAAAGAAAACAAACAAATTATTAGGCAAAAAAAAATTCCCCCTAGTACTTCAAGGAGCACCCCCCAGTACGAAGCATAGAACATCCCCTCAGCACAGAAGGGTATGGTTTAAAAACAAAAAAAATGCTGTAGAATATTGCTGTATATTGTTGAAATGCATATTGCTTTGTAATTATTGTCAACTATTTTTAAATGTGCCATGAACTGTTTTTCATGTACAAAATATATAGAATATAATTTTAGGAAAATCTTTTAGAAGACTTAAACATTTTGCTTGTCTTTCTAACCATTGTTTTTCTTTCAAAATTTAGCAAATATATAACAAAGGACAAATTCAAGTGAAAAAAGTCTTTAGTTTGCACAAAAAACAATCATACTTAAATTCCATGTATTGTCAGGGCTATTAAAGCTTTTTACTCAACAATCTACTCAGTTTTCTCAGCTTTTCCCCCAGAAACCTGGGATTAGTTTCCTGATGTTATGAATTTTGACTGGGATGGTGGGGGCTCTGTTCTTCCATCTTGGGACTTACATCTTCCCCTCAGCTCTGTTCTTCCATCTTGGGACTCACTCATCTCATTCTCAACAGCTTGAGAGATGAAAGTTAATGATTTCTGAGGGGCAGGCAGTGGGGTATGTTCAGAAGGAAGAGTTATAGCAAAGACAACGGCCTCACGAATGGAGACATCACATACAGGGACCCCAGCACTCATATGATGGACTTTGAACTGAAGGAACTGAAGCCTCAAGTGATCTGTGTCTCTCCTGACAGACTGTGGCTATCCAGGAACAGCAGGCTCCACATTTATCCAGATATGCCTAATTCCCAATCAAGCCTGGGGCAGAGCTGGGTCAGGGCATGTGAGCTGAGTGACTGACAGGAAGGTGGCAGGACCTCTACTGCCTGAGTGAGGTGTGTGAACAGCCATGGGACCACCTGGTTCCCCTTGTCTCGGGTCTGAGTCAGGTGCATGGGGAGGTGATACATGGAAGACAGGTGCTGAGAGTGCCAGGTGATCACCTCTGTGGTAGTGAAAGTGCAGCCTGTATCACAGCTGTGTGGGATAAAAGGGCTCGTGCTCAAGTGCCCCTCACACCTCTTCAGAGCAGCTTTCTCCTGTCCCCTTTGCATCTGGTGAGTGAATGGAGAGCTCCCTGGAAGTGTGGGGTATTCAGGGACCACTTTTAGCAGGGCTCAGGGGACTACAAGTGGTGCCAGAGAATCAACCCAGGTTTGTTGCATGGTAAGCAAATGCCTTGCCTGCAATACCCTTCCTCTGACCCCACAAAAACCTGAGATGTTAAACTGAGGGTTACAATTATTTACCCGGATGTAAAACTTACAATTGTGTTAAAATAGTGTTCAGAGGATAGTACAGTGGGTAGGGCACTTGCTTTGTTTGTGGCTGACCTAGATTTGATGGCTCACCAGGTTTGATCTAGGATGCCCCATATGGTCCCTGGAGCCCCATTAGGAGTGATCTCTGAGCACTGAGCACAGAGCCAGGTGTAAGTCCTGAGCACTGCTGAGTGTGGTTCTCTCTAAACAAAATAATACCATAAAGTTGTTTTAAAGGGGCTGGGGCAATAGCACAGCGGGTAGGGTGTTAGCCTTGCACGCGGCCGACCCAGGTTCGATTCCCAGCATCCTATATGGTCCCCTGAGCACCGCCAGGGGTAATTCCTGAGTGTAGAGCCAGAACCCCTGTGCATTGCTGGGTGTGACCCAAAAAGCAAAAAAAAAAAGTTGTTTTAAAATACATTTTAATGACTTATCAATAAGTACTTGGCTAATAGATCGACTTTATTTGCCTGTATGCCCAGAGTCAGTAAAGAATTCCCAGGCAAAGGGGTAGCAAGTGGGGAAATGGAAGAAGCCCACATCGAGATAACTTTCCATTTGCCTTCTTTGCCTGTTATCATGGGGGGCACGGGGAGCCAGGATATCTTCCAGGAGCTTGTAGGTGTCTGATGTGTGTGTTTCCCCAAGCTCCTATTTCTCTGACAGAGATTTAGGTTTTAGAAAGCATCCAGGGTGCAGATACTTAACCAAAACCAAGGGGATGAACTTGCCCTAAGGTTGCTCCCTTGATGTACATTTTGTTTGGTTCAGAATCATCAACTCCTGCAAGATGTCCTGCCAGCAGTCAGTAGCAGAGTCAGGGCTGCTCGATGACTTCCCCCAAATGCACCCCTTCAGTCTGATGATCCAGCTTCAATAATTCCGGCTTGAGACGGAACGTTCATGGGTCAGATTTTCTCACACAGAGGGACTCAGTGGGAGCACCTTTAGTGTTAGAGTAAACCCTGAGCACTCCCAGGTGTGACCTAAAATAAAAATAAAACAAGCAGAAAGTAAGTAAGTAAGAAAGAAAGAAAGAAAGAAAGAAAGAAAGAAAGAAAGAAAGAAAGAAAGAAAGAAAGGCAGACTAAACAATATTTCACTGAATATAGTATCAGATCATTAGCTGTGCAAGCTTCTACATGAAACAAGAAAATCTCAAATTTAAAAATCTCACCTCATACTTCATACATAGAAAAAGACAAATAAATGAAACAAAGTAAGTAGAAGCACAAGGAAAAATTAAATTAAGATAAAACTCAAAAGACAATAAATAACAAGTAAATAAATAAGACTCAGAAGACAATAAGATTAAAAAAAAAAACAACCAAAAGTGTTTCTTTGAAAAGATAAGTGAACTTGACAAATAGCTAGAACATTAAGAACAGAAGTGGGGAAAACATAAATAATAGAATCAGGAATGAAAGGAGAAAAGTTGCAACAGATATTACAGAAATATAAAATATAATAAAAGACTATTATGAACAACTTTACACCTCTAACTTGGAGAAGCTAGTTAATATAAGAAGAAATTCTAGAGGCTGGAGAGAAACATTAGATAAGGCCTGTAGGTGGCCAGCCCTGGTTCAGTCCTAGCACAGAACCTGCATGGAGTGATTCCTGAACACACAGTCAAGAGTCAGCCCTGAGCACTACCCAGTGTGCCCCATAAAACAAAAACAAGCAAATTAAAGAACAAATTCTTAGAATCTTACTGCTTCCCAATACTAAATCAGGAGAAAAGAGATCATCTCATGAGATTAGTTACAAGCAAGGTAATTGAAACAGTAATTAGAAGTCTCTCTTAAAGCTGTAATTTATCACCAGATGATTTACTAGCAAGTTATATCAAACTTTTATTTTTATTTTATGTTACATGAACTTTCGTGCGGTTGGAGGCGCTGAGATAAGGAACACAGAAGAAATGTATTCTTGGAGAACCAAGGTTCTCTCTGACTCTTGACAAAGGTAGAGAGCCCTGTAGTCTCCTTTTATTGATCATGGTACCTCAAAAGGGCACGATACAGTGACATCATCAAAGGCATCAAAAGAAGTTACAGAAAGAACATTGAAGCAGCAAAACATGCATTGTTTCCTTGCATCTGCAGGCCAGTAATTTTGGCCTCCTGAAAGAAGATTCAAAACCAAAACATTTATTGGGCTACAAGCATTTGGATTTACATCCCAAAGACAAGGCTGGGCTGCCACCTGAAATCTACACTTCAAATACAAACTGGACCACACCTGAAATCTACATCCCAAAGACTAGGCTGGGCCAGAGCCTGCATTTTGCAATCTCAAAGGTCAGGCTGGGCTAACACCAGAGATCTGCATGTCAAAGACCAGCCAGGCTTCTGTGAGAGAAGAAAATAATTTCAATATACTGAAATTATTTTCTGAAGGCGGCTTGAAGGGGGAAAATGTACAGCTTCATCCAAACCAGTCAGGAGACATTTTCATGGGTCCCTATGTTCCTGTCCATAGTACAGTCTACATGGGCTCGCCCTGATAACTCAGTCCAGCCCCAACAATTTAATTTAATTTTATTTTATGCTTTTTAATTGAGACACCGTGAGAACAGTTACAGGGCTTTTAGGATCAAGTCTCAGCCATACAATGATCAAACACCCATCCCTTCACCAGTGCACATGTTCCACTACTAAGAACCCCAGAGAACCACCCTCCCTCTCCCCCTCTGCCTCTGTGGCAGATGATTTTCAATTAACTCTGTCATTGCTTTGATAACATTCAATTTTTGACAGAAAACTCACTATCATTATTTGGAGTTTTCTCCCCAACAGTCAGACCTGTCAGAATGGCATCATTAGATCGTATGTTTTCTATTGTCGATAACAAAGAGCATATGATGTTGCATAGTCGTGAAAGTGACTGCCCAGTTTTGGGATTCTGGTATTAAGTCCAGAGGTATTTCTGCCAGCAGCTGCTGCATTCCAAGATTGGTTTGTGTGCTTCTGGGGTCATGGCTATTCAGAAGTGGGGGAGCTGTTTGTGGGAGGTCGCTGGGGTCTCATTTGGGCAGGAAGCAGGGCTGGTTCTGCCCCCCTCCCCCAATCGTGAGATTCCCCATGCATCCCATCATTGCAAGCTTCTACCTCTCTGTCCAATTGGCACTAAACGGTGGCGGTCATCATGCTGCCGAGAGGGGAAAAGGACGAGGAAAAAAACCCTTTCCCTCCCGGGCCTGCACGGGACAGTAGTTTAATTCAAAGTCCATAAGTGTAGCTGCCAGCAGCCTCTGAGTTTCTGTGCCTCTGGTATAACGGCTGCTCAGGGGTGGTGGAGACTTCCTGAGCATTTTCTTTGGATATCAGGAAAGGCCGTAATCGGCCATGCGGTTTGGAGAGATATCCCAGTCCCACATACCAGAGCCATGTTAGTAGAAGCTCAGTGTTGCCGGGACCCATCTGGAGAAGGTGTGCTGGCTGCACCTTCTCCATCTGGCACCCCGGTGTTGTTGGCCTGGTCTGGGGTCTGGAGCATTCTCTGGCTTGCGGTGCCACTGGCCTGGATTCTTACTGCTGACTGTTGCGGCAAAATGGTGCTGAGGGCGTCTATCAAACTTTTAAAGATGACTTATTGTTTATATATTCATTTAAAAAATGGAAGAAAAGGAATCCTTCTAAATAGTTTTTTTTAAAGGCAAAAATATCAAATCCCTGATATCAAAATCAGACAGGGACATCACAGAAAAAGAGACTCAGAGACAATGTCCTTGATAAATAGAGATGCAAAGACCTTCAGCAAACTCTAAGAAAAATCTAATTCAGAAATACATTAAAAGAATTATATGTCATGGTCAAATGAGATTTATTTCAGGAATCCAAGAACGGCCCTCCAGAAACATATTGTTGCAGGAATAAAAGATGGGCCCTTGGTAAAGCATATTGGGAAGAACTTTCTTTGGAACCAAAAACATCCAAAGGAATCACCAGTCATTGACACAAGAGACCCTTCTCAGGAGCCCAGAAAAGCACTGAGATGTAGAATTCGAGGCCAGGTACAAGGACGTTTCCTGAGAGAAGAAGTGTCTGGATCCCCTGGGAGGAGAAGCTCAACCACAGGAACAAAGTCCATGCAAAGGATTTAAAAACAAAACAAAACAAAACATCAGTCAACTGCTCCAAGTTCTTCTCGTTGGCAACCACCCTGGTAAGGGAAAAGTGGGGAGGGGCAGTTTGGGGAAAATGCATATAAACTAACTAGGCATAGGAAAAGGCACTCGCTAACCCTCATTTTTCTCTCGTATGTGTACTTTCATGCTTCTGGGTGCATTTGCCCATGTTCTTCTCTTGAGGAGTGCACTTTCTAAGCTTTGCCTTGCCTCTTTGGCCCACATCAGCCTTTCTTACTTTGGGGCACATTTCCCCAGCCTGGGGAAATGAACCAAGCATCAATGCCTGGGATGTGTACTGGGCTTTTTCCACTTAGAAGCTCGAGTTCTCTCATGAGCATGAATCTTTATTTAACGATCTCCTTTCCTGCCTTTGTGAGGATCTGGCCCAGGAAAGACCACAGGAATCTATTTAGCTTTCTTAAGACTCTTTTTACAGGAGTCCGCATTCTAGAATAACTTGTCTATCTGTCCCGGAGCAAGGAATTTGGATACAGGCACCCTGGGTCACAAGAAGGGTGGTGGTCAGACCAGATAACCAGACCCATATCACACGACCCATATCACAAGACCCAGGACTGCCTCCAGAACCAGGACATTCCTGAATATTGGCGCGAATACTGATCTCTAAAACCATAGGCTAAGGAGTAATATCCTTTTAAATGGATTGGTTAAGAAAGTTTGCAATATTACAAATCTATTGGCTATGAAATGCACGGGCTCTGCTGTAATGGCTGGGGAAGGCTTATATAAGATCTCCTTTGGAGAAGCTCAGGGTCTTTTGCCCAACTTGCTGGACCTGTGTGTCCGCGTAGGCGGCTGGACCCTGGCTAGCCAGTCTTACAATAAACCCTGCTTGCTGTTTGCAGTCTCTGGAGTCTCTTTGTCATTATAGGGAGATTTCGATCCGCGCCCTAACACCTTTATTTCCCAAATAAACTTGTTTTACTTCACCATTACTCACTTTCTGAAATTCTTTTCTGTGAAGGAAAGACCTGGAATACCTGGGTAAGAGTAAGACTGCCTTTCAGAGAACAATTTCTTGCTCCAGCCTGAGTCCACAGTTCTCGCAAAAATCAGGTCACGGGGATCATTTCCCAGGCCCTGAAGGACAAGTGGACTTCAGGAGCAACTTGATGTCTGCCTTGAGGGGCTGGTGAGACAGGAAGCCTTCACTAGGCGGGAGCTTAAAGCACATTTTCATCAGTCCTCAATTTCCCAGGAATTTTATTGGGTGAAGGAGGCAGATAGTGAAGAAAGAGGTAGATTTTCTTCTTGCGGCTGCCTACTCTCTCTTCTGCTGGTGGTGATCTTGTCTCCCACCAGCAAAACAAACAAACAAAAATAACCCAATAAAAACAACATGCCACATCAAGAAATGAAAAATAAATTTCATATAAAATAAAATTCATATAAAAAACTAAATTGATGCAGATAAAGTTTTTGACAACTTTCAAGATAAATGATAAATATTCTTAAATGAAATTGGGAGAGAAGAAACATATCTTAATATGTGAAGGTCACATATGACAAGTCTTTAGCTAACTTCACAATGATGAGTATAAAGATGTGTAATAAACTCAAAACTTTTCCTTAAAGATTAGACAGAAGACAAGGATATCCACTCTCACTACTATTATGCAATATGGTTTTGGAAATCCTACTGAAAATAGATAATCAGGGAAAAGGAGAAAGAAAGTTATCCTAATTGGAAAAGTAAGATTATTTTTGTGTATGTGTGTGTATATGAAATTGTGAAGATTCTTGTTAAAAACAAAACCAATCACCCAACCAAATACTAGAAATAATATATGAATACAGTAAAATGGTAGTCTACACACTCAACATATAAAAATATACAAACAATGAACTAGAATACTAAAAAACCAAGAAATGTTTTCATTTACAATCCCATAAAAATAATTTTGTATCTGGGGATTAAGTGAAGATGAGAGATGACAGATTTGTATATTAAAATCTATAAGTCATTATTAAAAGAAATAGAAGAACAAAAGAAATAGAAGTCAAGGAGGTGGAAACATGGTCACAGATAAGAAGAATTAACATTGTTAAAAGGAAAACTCTACCAAAATTAATACAGGTTCAGTGCAATCCCTATCAAAATTCAAATGGCATTGTTTAGGGCAGAAAGTTACTAAAATTATACGGTATCCCAAAGTTCCCATTAGCTAAACTATACCGAGAATGAAATTATAAAGATGTTTTTCTCCAGAGTGGAGACACTTTCATTTCTCCAGAGTGGAGACACTTCTGGAGAAATGATCGAATAGATGCCAGCAAGTTGAGCTAAAGTTTCTGCCTTCACATAACTCAAAATCAACTACATGGCTGGGTAAAACCGCAGCGGCTGACAGCATTGGTGGCTTGAGAGTCTGAGCAGGAAAGGGAACATGGTGTACACAGCTCCCATTGCTGACTGCAGGTATGAGCCTGCCCAGGGAGAACAGACTTTAGAAATAGTTACTAACATCAATGACCTTCCAGATGGGAGCAAGAGACAGCACAGCTGGCAGGAACCAAGGTCAAAGAGAAGTAAACATACAAAGATTGCTAATGAAGCTCAGTGGCCAGCATTTGTCCTTCATGTGTGAGGCCCCTGGCCGTAATCCCCAGCACATCAGAATAAAAGAAAAAAGGGCAAAAGGGAAAAAAAGACATCCAAGTTCCTTCCTACCTTCATATTGAAAATAGCACAGGTATTTGACTACTCTTTAAAGATAAAGAACAACAACAAACAAAATTTTGGCTTGGAGAGTGTTCAAAAATAGCCTCAGAAGCAAAGGGATCTCCTCCAGCCATCCTCCAAGCTGATACCTTCCCACTGTGTTTTCTACAGTTTTTGTTTTGTTCTTTTAAAAAGTATTTTACTTCTCTTTCCTCTCATACAACATAGAACGCCAAGACTAGCGCCACAGCACCACCTGCAGGAAGTCAAAAGAAGTTAACACAGTTGTGTAATCAGAAAAACTCAACAAGCAATTATTGAAACAAACAGGATTGGGATTCTATAAAGTAAATGACAAGTATTGGGGCTGGAGCGATAGCACAGAGGGTAGAACATTTGCTTTGCACGTGGCTGACCCGGGTTCGATTCCCAGCATCCCATATGATCCCCTGAGCACCACCAGGAGTAATTTCTGTGCACAGAGCCAGGAGTAATCCCTGTGCATCGCCAGGTGCGACCCCAAAAGGAAAAAAAAGAAGAAAGACAAAATGATAAGTCTTAATGAGAAAAACATACAAACACAAAATGGAAAGAGTTAATGCACAAATAATCATAATGAACTTAACAAAGTTAGGGGCCGGAGCGATAGTAGGGGGGCAGGGAGCTTGCCTTCAGAATTAACCCCCAGCATTCAATTTGGTCTTGTTGGCCTGCCAATAGTGATCTCTGAGCACAGAGTCAGGAGTAAGCCCTGAGCACCACCTTGTGTGGTCCAAAAACAAAACACAAAACAAACCAATATAAAACCTTTTTAAAGTTAGGAAATCTTAATCAAACTGAAAGAACCAGCTTCACGATGAAAAGTAGTTGTAAGAGGACAAGAAGTTTGGGTAGGAGCATACCCCAAAGATGGGATATATTTTTAAAATTAGGACAAAGGTGCTAGGCAGTAGTTCAACAGACTGGAGCCCAGGTTTTGCTTGCAGGAGGTTCAGGTTTAATTCCCAGCTCCACGGGGTTCCCTGAGCACCCATTACTGGATGGATTAGGTAATCTCAGGCACTGAAGGCCCCCAAAAGCATTACATCCTTGGACCCTTGCATTTGTTGCAGGCAGGAAGATGGGGGACCCCTGTAATGTACATTCAGGAAAACACTATCTGGAACCTAAAACCAGCCAAAGACATGAAAGTCTTTGAAAACAACAACAACAAAAAATCCCTTGTCAGGAGCCCAGTAAACCCCTGAAATGCTGACTGGACCCCCTGGGAGGAGATGCTCCATCACAGAACAAGGCCTTGGGGAAACTATCAAAAGACCATCAACCTCTCCAATCTCTCTTTCTAGGCAGCCTCCCTCACAGTGGGCTGGGGGGACGAGTTTGGGGAAACTGTGTTTAAGCTAAGATTCCTGGTAATGAACAAAAATGAGGACATGAGTTACCAAAACTTATGGGACACAACAAAAAATGTTGAGGAAAGTTTATAGCTCTACAAGCATTCCTCAGGAGGAACAGCAAACCTACATAAATAACCTAACCTCACAGCTCAAGAACTTGGAGAAGGACCAACAAAAGGAGCTCAACACAGTCAGGAGAAAAGAAATAATAGAACTCAGAGCATAAATTAATGAGATGGAAACCCAAACATCAATCCAAAAGATCAATGAAACCAAGAGTTGGTTCTTTGAGAAAATAAACAAGATCTAAATAAACCTCTAGCAAGTCTCACAAAGAAAGGGAGAAAGAAAACTCTAATAAACTGAATCAGAAATGAAAAGGGGGACATCACAACAGAGAACTGTAGTACTGTAGCACTGTCATCCCGTTGTTCATTAGTTGTTCATTAATTTGCTCAAGCGGGCACCAGTAATGTCTCCATTGTGAGACTTGTTGTTCCTGTTTTTGGCATACCAAATACTCCACGGGTAGCTTGCCAGGCTCTTCCATGCAGGCAAGATACTCCTGGTAGCTTGCCAGGCTCTCCGAGATGGATGGAGGAATCAAACCTGGGTCAGCCACATCAAGGCAGATGCCCTACTCACTGTGCTCCAGTCCACACAAAAGAAACTATAGAAATTCAAAGGATCCTCAGAGATTACTTTGAGAAGCTTTATGCCATGAAACAAGAAAACCTTAAGGAAATGGATAAATTCCTAGATTCCTGTAGCCTCCCAAGGCTGAGCCAAGAAGACCTGGAATACCTGAACAGACCTATCACCATCAAGGAAATAGAAACAGTAATAAATAGTCTCCCCAAACGCAAAAGTCCTGACCCAGATGGATTCACTAGTGAATTCTTCCAAGTCTTTAAAGAGGACTTACTCCCAATCCTATGTAAGCTTTCCCAGGAAATTGAGGTATCAGAAATACTTCCAAACAGTTTCTATGAAGCAAATATCACCCTGTTATCAAAAGCAAACAGATACCACAAGAAAGAAAACTACAGGCCAATATCCCTGATGAACACAGATGCAAATATTCTCAACAAAATCCTAGCAAATAGAGTTCAAAAAGATCATACACCGACATAGAAAGATTGCACTCATCTATGGTATATAGAATAACAGAGTGGGAGACTAACACCCAAGAACTGTAGAAATAAGTACCAGGAGGTTGACTCCATGGCTTCGAGGCTGGCCTCACGTTCCGGGGAAAGGTCAACTCAGAGAAGCGATCACCAACTACATTGTAGTCGAAGGCCATGTGGGGGAAGGGAGTTGCGGGCTGAATGAGGGCTAGAGACTGAGCACAGCGGCCACTCAACACCTTTATTGCAAACCACAACAGCTAATTAGAGAGAGAAAACAGAAGGGAATGCCTTGCCACAGTGGCAGGGTGGGGTGGGGGGGAGATGGGATTGGGGAGGGTGGGAGGGACACTGGGTTTACGGGTGGTGGAGAATGGGCACTGGTGAAGGGATGGGTTCCCAAACTTTGTATGAGGGAAGTATAAGCACAAAAGTGTATAAATCTGTAACTGTACCCTCACGGTGATTCTCTAATTAAAAATAAATTAATTAAAAAAAAAATCATACACCATGACCAAGTAGAATTCACTCTGGGAATGAAAGGATGGTTTAACATTCACAAGTCAACCAACATAATTCATCATATCAATAAAAGGAATAATAAAAAACATATAATCATATCAATAGATACGGAAAAAGCATTTGAGAAGATCCAGTACTTGTTTATGATAAAAACTCTCAGCAAAATGGGCATCAAAGGATCTTTCCTCAACATAGTCAAAGCTATCTACTACAAGCCCTCGGCAAGCATCATTATCAATGGGGAAAAACTAAAATCCTTTCCTCTAAGTTTGGGCACAAGACAAAGTTGCCCAATCTTGCCACTCCTATTCAATATAGTACTGGAAGTTCTGGCCATAGCAGTTAGGCAAGAAAAAAATATCAAAGACATATAGATAGGAAATGAAGAGGTCAAGCCATCACTATTTGCAGACGATATGATATTGCATTTAGAAAACCCTAAAGACTCTACAGAAAAGATCCTAGAAACAATAGGTCTGTATAATAAAGTGGCAGACTACAAAATCAACACCAAAAAGTCTATGGCTTTCTTATATACAAATAATGAAAGAGAGGAAAAAAATTGAAAAAAATCTCGTTCACAATAGTACCCCAGAAAATCAAGTACCTCAGAATCAGTTTAACCAAAGAGGTGAAGGACTTATACAAAGTTACAAAACACTACTTCATGGATAGAGAAGATTAACATTATCAAAATGGCAATACTCCCCAAAGAACTATACAAATATAATGCAGTCCCTCTCAGGATACCCATGATATTTTTCAAAGAAATAGACAAAACACTCCTGAAATCCATATGGAACATTAAACCCCCACGAATAGCTAAAGCAATCCTTGGAAAAAAGAAGATGGGTGGCGTCACCTTCCCCAACTTCAAACTCTACTACAAAGCAGTAGTAATTGAAACAGCATGGTATTGGGCTAGAAACAGACCTGCAGACCAGTTGAACAGAGTTGAATATCCTGTCACAGACCCCCAATTATATGGCCACTTAATCTTTGACAAAGAGCAAGAAATGTGAAGTGGGACAAGGAAAGCCTCTTCAGCAAGTGGTTCTGGGAAAACTGGACAGCTTCCTGCAAAAAAAAAAAAAAAAAAAAAAAGAACTCTGACCTTTGTCTAACGCCAAGCACAAAAGTCAGATCAAGTGGATTAAAGACTTCAATATCAGACATGAATCTATAAGGTTCATAGAAGAAAATGTAGGCAGAACCCTCTATGACATTGAAGCTAAAAGCATCTCTAAGGATGAAACACTACTGATCAAGCAAGTGGAAAAAAAATAAACAAATGAGACAACATCAAACTAAGAAGTTTCTGCATTTTAAGAGAAACAGTGATTAAAATACAGAGAGAGCCCACAGAATGGGAAAGAATATTTACCCAGAACCCATCTGATAAGGGATTAATATCCAGGATATACAAGAAACTAGTAGAATTGTACAAGAAAAAACCTCCAACCCCATCAAAAAATGGGGAAAAGAAATGAACAGAAGCTTCCTCAAAAAAGAAATACAAATGGCCAAAAGGCACATGAAAAAGTTCTCCACATCGCTAATCAATAGGGAGATGCAGATGAAAACAACAATGAGGTATCATCTCACACCACAGAGACTGGCACACATTCAAAAGAACAAAAGCAACCAGTGCTGGATGTGGGGGAAAAGGGACACTCTTTCACTGTTGGTAGGAATGCCCACTGGTCCAGCCTTTCTGGAAAATAGTTTGGACATCCCTTCAAAAACTAGAAATTGAGCTTCCATATAATCCCGCATGTACTTCTGGGAATATATCCCGGAAATGCAAAAAAGCATGGTAAAAACATCCTTTATGTTCATTGGAGCACTGTTCACAATAGCCAGAATCTGGAATCAACCCAAGTGCCCTAGAACAGATGACTGGTTAAAGAAATTTTGGTACATCTACACAATGGAATACTGTTAGGAGAGATGAAGTCATGAAGTCATGAAGTTTGCTTGTAAGTGGATAGATGTGGATAGCATTATACTAAGTGAAATGAATCAGAAAGGGACAGACATAGAAGGACTACACTCATTTGTGGAGTATAAAATAACATAACATGAGACTGACATCCAAGGACAAGTAGACACAAAGGACCAGGTAGATTGCTCCATAGTAGGAAGCCTGCTTCATGAGCAGTGGGAGAAGGCAGCTGGAATGGAGAGGGGATCACCAAGAAAATGATGGTTGGAGGGATCAGTCAGGAAGGGAGATGTGTGCTGAAAGTAGATAAAGAACCAAAAGTGATGGCCTCTCGGTATCTGTGTTGTAAACCATAAAGCCCAAAAGTAGAGACAAAGTATGGAGAATATTGTTTTCCATAGATGCAGGGGGAGGGTTGAAAAGGGGTGTACACCAGGGATATTGGTGATGGGGAATGTGCACTGGTGGAGGAATGGGTGTTTGAACATTGTATGATTGTAACCCAAACATGAAAGCTTATAATGCATCTCACGGTGATTTAATAAAATAATTTTTTAGAAAAGAAAGGCATATAAGTCAATAAAATAGAAATTGTATACAGAAAAGAAAATAGTAAACTTCCTCAGTCTTAGACAAAGTCCAATAATTTTTTGGCTGTTTGATTTGAGTCTGTATGTGGTGATGCTCAGGGACTCCTGGCTCTGCACTGAGGGACGACTCCTGACAGGCTGTGGGAATTCCACCACATGGGATGCCAGGGATCAGTCTGTGTCGGTAGCATACAAGGCAAGTGCTCTACTTGCCTTCAGAAACCAAGAATTTGCAGGAACGGCCCAAGTCCCACCCCTCCACCTTGTAAGCTATTCTAGCAGCCTTGTTCCAGAGAATTGAAAGACATCAACTAGCTGCAAAACATTTATTGGATACCTGTTCCCTCTAGGGTGATCTCAGAGGGAGGCAGGCCAACTCTAGCCCTAATAAAGCCTCAGACGTTGCTCCTACACCCCAGAGCTGCAATGATGCTTCCAGCCAGACTGCCCAGTTAAATATTCTGGATTTTCTGGACATTTCCAAAGTCTACAATACTGACATACTAGTCGTAGCACATCAAGATAGGATGGGATATTATGTAGAAGTCAACCAATCTTCACTAACCAAAACTTCAACATAGAAGACTTAAATTATTACAGTTTGATAAACCCTCAGACAAGGAGTTAATATCCCCATGGTGAAATGCAACAATTTTTACAAATTTTCTTCTATGGAAATATTTTTTTCAGTCATTCCATTAGCCATTTAGGGGTAACAAGTAATATAAAATAAATTATTGCGGGCCTGCTACAGGGGCAGGTTTGAGGGGTGGCTGGGAAAATGGAGACATGGTGGAAGGAAGTGTGGTGATGGGATTGATATTGGAATATTGAATGCCTGTACCAAATCATCATGAACTTTGGAAACTAGAGTGTTTAAATAAAGTAGGAGAAAAGAAAGAATTTTCAGGAATGTTTAAAATGTAGAATAGGGACAGCTAAAATGGAACTGTTTGCAGCAATGTGAGGGGAAAATTAGACTTCCTCTTTTGATATAATTCAGCAGAACCACTTATAGGCATTTATCCAAAGAACATAAAAACACTAATTCAAAATATATTTGCACCCCAATGTTCATAGTAACGATATTCATAACAACTCAGACAGGGGATAAACTTAAATGAACAATGAGAAGATACATAACTCATGGTAGGGGCCAGAACAATATAGTACAGCAGGCAGGGGGATTTCCTTGCATGTGGCGACCCAGGTTTAGTCCCCAGCACTCCATTTTATGCCCTAAACCCCACCAGGAGTGATTGCTGAGCACAGAGCCAGGAATAAATCCTGAATACTGCCAGGTGTGCTCCACCCCCCCCCCAAATCTAAAAAGATAAAAAAAAGAAAGAAAAATCATGATATATATATATATATATATATATATATATATATATACTCAATGAAGTACTACTGTGCCATTAAAAAGGATAAAACCATGTCACTTGGGACAAAATGAGAGTACCTGAGATGATTGTGCTAAGGGAAATAAGGAAGTGAGAGGCAATAATTGGATGGCTTTACTCTTACATGCATTATAAATAATAAAGCTAATACATTGGGAAAAGATACCAAAACTAATTCTCAGACTTAAAAAAACTATGAAATTGAGTGAAGAGAAAGGGTAAACAGTGGAAGAAATGAATCAAGGAATCTTTTTGCGGGTAGGATGATACTAAAATTTGGTGGTGGTCGTTGCTGTCCTTATACACACAGAGGTGAAAAGCTATATTCCTAAATTTCCATAGCATTGTTAATGAATGATAAATTAAAAATTGAGGCCTTACACTGTTAGGCTTGTTATTGCATTACAAACCATAGCAATCAAAACAGTTTGGTATTGGATTAGAACTGAAAACACAGAATTGAGAGTTTCACCTTTATAAACAATTGATTTATGATAAGCAAGGCATAAGCATGAAATGGAGAAAGGAAACTTTTTCTCAGTAAATAATATTGGGAATAATAAATAGTCACATGCTGATGGAGATAGGCGATAATCACATACCATGGGCAGAAAATAACAGAAAATGAATTAAAGACCTGGATGTTAGGGACAAAGGCAATAGTACTGCGGGGAAGGCAACTGACCCAGGTTTGATCCCTGAAATCCTATATAGTCCTCAAGCCCCATCAGGAGTGACCCTTGAACATAGAGCCAGGAGTATGTCCTGAGCACAGCAGGGTGTGGCCAAAAAAAAAAAAGAAAGAAGAAATAGAGAAAGAGACTTGGATATTAGAACCGAATATCTTTGGTTCTAATATCTAAAAAATTAAAATATAGATTTCAACAAAATAGTGATTTCAACAATGAGTTTTGAGATTAAGTTCAAACATCAAACTAAACCAAAGGGAAATTCAACAAATGGGATAACATCAAACTGAAAGCCTACACAGTAAAAAACAAAATAAAACAAGCTATGATTAAAATTTCAGGTTCAATACCTGGCACTGCATGGCCCCCTAAGATTCACTGGGAATGAAAGAACCCTATTTAAGCGAAAAGACATCCTACTGAATGGGAGAAAATCTTTGTTTATTGTCTATCTGACAAGTTCTTGGTATTATATACATAATTTATGAAACTCAAAAATAAGAAAGCAATGCCACAAAAGACTGGAAGAAAGTTAAACACTTCAAGGAAGCCACACAGATGACAAACAGAGACATGGAAAAATTATCTTTTATTTATTGTCAGGGCATATAAAAATGACAATGAGATATCACCTGACATGTATAAAAGTGGTCTTTATCAACAAACCCATAAATAATAAGTTCTGGAGGAAATGTAAAGAACAAGGAACTCTTGTACTCTGTTGGTGTAAATTTAATTGGTTCATTCTCTATGAAGAACCATGTAATGATTTCTCAAAATATTCAGAATGTATCTACCGTATGGTCCAGCAATTTCATTTCTAGGTGTCTATATGAAGTATGTAAAAAAATCACTCATTAAAAAGAACCTTAAATACTATATTCATTGTAATATTATTTAAACATATTTGATAAAATACAGAAATAATAACAGAAGTATGGTCAAAGAAGAGGTGGTAAATACATGCAGTGGGATGCTATTCATCTCTAGAGAGGATAAAAAATTTGCCTTTTGTGACAACATGGACAGAGTCTATGCAAGAAAGAGTCAGAAGGAGAAAGACAAATACCAGATGACCTCACTCGCATAAGGGATATTTGGTTGGAAAGGGAGAGAATAATTAAAACCAAGGAAAACAAACCCTTGGATTCACAACAGAATTTAGGTTACCAAAGCTGGTTGGAGGTCCAGTGGATGGTGGCAAAAGGTCATTGCAGATATCTGGTACTTGAGACTATGTGCAATATTTAATAATATACATTTTTAAGAGGCATAAAAATTTATCCTTAACATGAGTACATTCTTGTAAACCATTATCACCTCAATTAAAATTGTTAAACAAGCAGGGCCAGAATAGAAATATGGCAGTTAAGGCGCTTGCCTTGCATGGTGTCAACCTGGCTTTGCTTCCTCATACCCCATGTGGTCCCTGGAGCTTGCCAGAAGTGGTCCCTGATGCAGAGATAGGAGTAAACACTGAACACAGCCATGTATGAACCCCAACATAAAAGTGAGTAAAAATTTAAAAATCAAGTAAATAAACAAATAAATAAGACATCCAATCTCCATTAAAAAGAAAATGTAAACCATCAGGGTTTTGCTAGGTAAAAATTGGAAATGAAATAAAGCAAACAAAATGGGTACTATTAAAAATGATGAAAATACTTCCGAGATGGAGTTGTACTTATGAAATGCAAATCAATTTCTGGACTATTTGGCTAAGTCAAATTCTTCATGCATTATTTTGATGTTTTCCTGACAACTGTTTTCCATCTTTTCATTCTAGAAAAAATTAGTCATAATCCCCACTTCAGATCCCATCCTTTGAGTAACTGGAGTCAGAGATGAACAGACAGATATCCTGTGGAAAGTTGTGACTCATCAGTCATTTCTTCCCAGCACATGGGGTGTCAAGAAAACAACGATGATTCTACTACAGTAGTTCTAAAATTCTAGAGAACTATGGAAACATATAGTCTAGCCCACTGATGTGCCTAAAGCAGCACACATGTGTTTGGTTTTAACATACTTGCTTGTATTCTCTGATATACATTCTCTGTCCCTCTCGGAGAGCCCGGCAAGCTACCAAGAGTAACCCACCCATACAGAAGAGGCTGACAAGCTCCTTATGGTGTATTCAATATGCCAAATACAGTACCTAATAACAGGTCTCATTCCCTTGACCCTGAAAGAGCCTCCAATCATTGGGAAAGACAAGCAAGGAGAGGCTGCTAAAATCTCAGGGCTGGGACAAATGAAGACGTTACTGGTGCCCACTTGAGCAAATCAATGAACGATGGGATGATGGTGATACAGTGATACAGTGATGAAAACAGAGTGAAGACTGATTTCAAAGTTCAGTCTTCCAAAGATAATCTTTGAAAGAGTTCATTGTCTTATTGTGTTAACTGTTAGAACAGGAAAAAACAGTGTTGGTGGAAGGTTTGTAGTAAGGGACATCAAGGCAGATAAAAGCAGTCCCAAGGTTCAGCCAGATTCAGGATCTTGTCTTTATGTCACAGCAAAGAGTTTTCAGAGAAGACAGACCATAAAGTAAAAAATTTCATTTAGAAAATGTGACTGGACTAGAGCGATAGTACAGTGGGTAGCGTGTTTGCCTTGCACGTGGCCGACCCGGGTTTGATTCCTCCATCCCTCTCAGAGAGCCCAGCAAGCTACCGAGAGTATCCCACCCATGCAGAAGAGGCTGACAAGCTCCCCATGGCGTATTTGATATGCCAAAAACAGTAACAAGTCTCACAATGGAGACGTTACTGGTGCCCGTTTGAGCAAATTGATGAACAAAGGGATGACAGTGCTACAGTGCTATTCTTATTTTTAAATGCTTCTTCTAGGTAATGTATTCTGTTTATTAAATAAAAAGACTATTGACATAATTATTGCAGACAGATAGATAGCTGGGTCCTGGTAATGAGTTTTTCAGAAAATCATGACTTTCATAATAAAATCATAAGAAAAGTATAAATCAGAAGAAACTGCCTTGCCCTGAAGTAGCCCAAGGGCATGAAGATCACATCCCTTTGAGATACAAATACTGAGCTCTTTGGAGAGGGAGAAAAATGCAAAGAATGAAGCACCACCCAGAGTAATGTGAGTGCCCTGGGGAAAAGAAGCTACAACAGGATCTAAAGGTTCTTTTAGAATAGGAGAAAGGAGGGCCTAGGAGATATTACATTAGGTAGCTAGGGCACTTGACTGCAGGTCCAGTACCTGACATCCCATACTGTCCAGTTCCCTGAGCCATGCCAGGGTGATCCCTGGGCATAGAGCCAGGACTAAGCCTTGGGCACTGCCAGGTGTGCCCAGCTTCTGCCACCGCTGATCCCCCAGAAAAGACTTATAAAGTACTAAGAGTGCAAGGCTTTTTCCTATGACAACTCTCAAATTAACTTTATGCACACAGAGAACTCCAGGCCAAGACAAGACAATTTAGAGAAATATGTGATCTCTCAAAGGTAGGCCTTTCCCACGTTGGGAAGCCCAATCTCTCTCTCTCTCTCTCTCTCTCTCTCTCTCTCTCTCTCTCTCTCTCTCTCTCTCTCTCTCTCTCTCTCTCTCTCCTCTCTCTTTCTCTCTCTCCCTATACATACATTTCTCTAAGTACATTTCTTTACATAAACTATTTTGCTTCACTATTGATGCAAGAACAGTGAAAGTGGGTCTCTGTGTGGATCCATGTTTCCCAGGTTAGTATTTTCAAGAATGAAAATATTGAGTCATAAAGATCCTCAGACTTGAGAGTTGAACAAACAAGCTTATTGGACAGACAAGCTCACTGAAAAGCAGAAGAGAAAGAAACTCCCAAGTCAGGGAGGAACTTAGTATAGGACTAAGTATGGCTGTTTTTTTGTGTTTTATGTTTTTCTATAGGAAAACTGGGTCTTTATATTATCAAGAGACAAAAAATACAGAGAATGCAAGCATTCCTGGTTGTTTACAGAGCAGTCTAGTTAGTTTAGGGCTTTTAGTTTATATGTTTGGCCATTTGCCTAAGTATTTGCCGGAGAATATGTAAAGTTCCTCATTTTTGTTATCTTTATTTCAGGGGGCACACCTGAAGTACTTGCTCTAGCCTTGCTTCTGGGCCTGTGCTCAGGGAGCACTCCTGGTAGTGCTCAGGGACCATATGTAGTGCCATAGATTTAACCTGTATCAGTCTTCTGTAAGACAAGTAGTAACTTACCCCTCCAGCCACTTGCTTTTCCTGCATCTTATAGCTCAGAGGAGTGGCCCTTTTCCTTTAGTAGAGCTTTAACTTCACAATGGAGGGCCCAATCACCATTGTTTCCGTTTCTCTCTCTATCCTCACACCTCTTGTTTGTGTGTCAACAGGGGCTTTATTATCAGCACATGACAGTCTTGGCTACTTAGAGCCTCAATTTCTAGTAAGACTGCAAATGTAAATGCCAGGGAATCAGAAATTATTTTTTCTGCAATGAGACTAAAAGGAGTGAGAGAAGAGGGTGCTAAGAGAGTTACCCTGTAAACTAATTTATGGAGCTTGGGAGATGGCTCAGGAGTTAGGGGTGCATGGCCTGACATGTGTAAGGACCAAGTTTGATCTCTGGCACCACATGGACTCCTGAGTACTGCCAGGTGTGACTCTGGTGGCTCCACTGTCCCTGAGCATCACTGTATCACAGGGCTTAACTTTTTATTTTATTTTTTTTATTTTATTCTTTTATTGAATCACCATGTGGAAAGTTACAAAGCTTTCAGGTTTAAGTCTCAGTTATACAATGCTCGAACACCCATCACAGGGCTTAACTTTAACCTAATTACCGTGGTTAGTTGTGTATATCTGGGTATCCTGAAAATTGCTTGGGAGCTCTAAAGTCGAGTCACTTGGATACCCTGAGAATTGCTTGGGAACTCCAAAGAAAAATTATTTATGAACCCCAGAGATTATGGACAAACATCTATTGATCTTATCTTAATTAGGATACAAACAAAATGAGAACTTGACAGAGAATCTGCTACTCATGATGACCACTGGTTAGTACTCACTATTGCACAAATATGAGGATACAGCAAAAGTTTTTAAAACTGAGCTCACAGATGCTATTTTGGAGCTTCTGAAACAGGCACAATCAAGTTGATTGTCTATTAAAATAAAAATACCAATTATTTCCTGTAGGATTTAAATTAGATCCAGAGCCTTATACTATAATGCCAAAAATATTCATAATACAAACCAAAGTTACTTAATGTTAGAAGTACCATTATAATTTCATGATACCAGGCACCTCAGAGGTAGGCAGGTGTGTCCCTCCACTTGCTCCAAAAGAACCTCATCAGTCACAAACCTTTATAACCCAGTCACCACCATGCTCGCAGCTGACCTTCATAGGCTCACCAGAGCACTCCAAGTATACGATTGAGTCCATTAAAAAACAAACAAACCTGTGGGGTTCCCGTCCTGTCCAGTAGGGAGGACCCTTCGTGGGGCTGAGGAGGGGATGCAGCCGAATGAACAGACACAGAGAAAGAGAGCAGCAAGAAGGAGGAAGAGAGAGAGAGAGTTTATTCTACTGGCAGTTTAAGTATTTATACCTCTCTGCTGGGAGGAGGTGGTATGGTATGCCTGCCTGGACCCCCATACAAACAGTAGTAAAATACAGATCAGGCATGGGCGTTGGCTAGTGAGAAACAAATGGCGATAAGATAAGATCAGTAGTGGCAACATTGTTTCAGGGAATTAAAGTAAGCCTCTGTTTGATCAGAAGATAAGAACCAGGCTCTGTAAAATGGCTCCCTACAAACACCAGGTATGCAGGACCTGTGACTGAAATCTCAAGGCTCCAGAGTTGGGATGGGCCCCTCCCCCATCTCCCTCTGCTATGGTTTCCTGGCAGTCATGCCCATGAATGGGCTCCTCTTAAGTGCATTAATGCTATGATTCAGAGACTCCAAATGAAGCTCGGAAGAAAGCAACATGCTGCAGAGATGCCTCCAGACCCCAAAATCTCAAGCCAGTGAGTCTAGCACACTACACAAAATTCTAGAATTCCAGGAGTGCATAGCTGAATGTCACTGATATACAAAGAGTAGTACACCATATTTGATGGGGTTTAAGGTAGAAGACAACCAATCTTGATCAAATATATATGTGTGTGTATGTGTGTGTGTATATATGTATGCATATATATATAGATATATATGCATATATCTATATATAAGCACACATGGCTCAAAAATCTAATAACATGTCTAAGGAGACCTTTTTGAATCATTTTTAGTCAATTATTCATAGCAAACAATGCAAAATAAATTATTTAGAATCAGCCTTTGGAGCAGTCTTAGGTGGTGGTTGGAAAATTCAAAATAATGGTGGAGAGAAGGTATAATGGTGGTGGGATTAGTGTTGAAATTGTAAATGTAATCAATTACTGTGAACAACTAAGAAGATAAAGTTAAAAAAAAAGAAAATTTCAAGATAATCAACAGAAACTAATGCCGGTATAACACAAATGTTGGCATTACCTGATAAAGGTTTTTAAACAGCTCTTATAAAAATGCTCAAGGGACTGGGGAGATAGTTCAAAGGGATGGAGTACATGTCTTATAAGTGTGAGGCCCTGAGTTAAATCCCTGGCAACTCCTGCTTCCCAAATACCTTCAAGTGCTCTGGTAGCTTCCAGAATGACTAGGCCCAAGCAACACCAAATTATTGGGACTAAGTGTTGTTATCAATATTCACCTCTAGGCCCCAGCACCATTGGAAAGAACTCCCTCCACCCCACCCCTCACCACAATGTCAAAATGAATTGATCACGGACACTGTTAAAAAGATGTTAAAATTTGAAAATTTGGTAAAATAGAAGTTGTCATCTTTTTGATATCTTCTCTTCTAGCTCATTATTTGCACAAAGAAATACAATAGATTTTTGTGTATTGATTGTTGTAATGATTTATTGTTTCTAGGAGGGAATTTTCTAGTGGAATCTTTAGTCTTATGCATATTGCCATGTTACCTGCAGTGCCAACGAACCACAAGGTGACTATTCTGACTGCTCAGAGAGGATGGCAGATACAGAAAGAAAAATGTGACACTTATATGGTTCCACAAAATGCCACTGGTGTCAATATACTGCCCTGTAAGTGTTGGTGTCAGTATATTGTCAATATATTATCAATGTAATGCCTCACTCTCTCCTTCCGTTTTTCCTTTCTCCATTTCCCTTTCTCCCTTTATATTCTGTCCCATTTTCTTTTTTCCTTCATTAAGACCTGCATTCTTGTCTGTCATTTCCCTTTCAGTAATTTATTGATATATTCAACAATTTTTTATTGAGCTCCTATCAATTTACCTGCTGCATTCTAGAACAAGTAGTGTGGTAGAAAACCCTGTTCTTCAGATGATTGGTTAAAGAAACTGGTACATCTACACAATGGAATACTATGTGACTGTTAGAAAAGATGAATTTATATCCACTAAATTTTCATATAAAGTGGATAAACATGGAAAATATTATATTAAGTGAAATGAGTCAGAAAGAGAGGGACAGACATAGAAAGATTGCACTCATCTGTGGAATATAAAGTAACAGAATGGGAGACTAATACCCAAGAATAAGAGAAATAAGTACCATGAGGTTTGCTCCACAGCTTGGAAGCCTGCCACACATGCTGGGGGAAATGGGAGCCCAAATAGAGAAGGGAATACCAAGTAAAGGGTGCTTGGAGGACCCACTCGGGATGGAAGATGTGTACTGAAAATAAACTATAGACAAAACATGATGGCCACTCAATACCTCTATTGCAAATCACAATACCCAAAAGGAGAGAGAGAACAAAAAGGAATGCCCTGCCACAGAGGGGGGGTGGGGTGGAGGGGATTTGGGATGGTGGTGGGAGGGATACTGGGACTCTTGGTGGTGGAGAATGGGCACTGGTGGAGAGATGCGTACTCAATCATTATATGACTGAAACACAAACACGAAAGTTGTCTGTAACTACATCTCATGGTGATTCACTAATAAAAAAAAATTTTAAAAAAGAAGACCCTGTTCTTACAAAACTTCTATTAGTGGTTATTTTTATTTGATATTGTACCATTCTATAGAGAAAATAACAACAACAAACAAACAAGCTAGACGATTTGGAATGAAAACTGTGTGTATGTATACGTGTACTAGTGTGTACACGTGTGCTTGTGTGTACTTAGGAATATCAGCAGCCTAGAGCTATATTCCAATGACCTATGGTTCAGAAAACATTTTTATTGGGTTTTGGTTGAGATGTTCTGCCAACTATCCCAACAGCTGAACTAGTCTCCTTTAAAAGTGCCCATGACTAAGTGGCCACCAAAGTGTCCCTCTCAGAGACCCTCTGCATGATGCCTTGCTCTGGTCTCTTCCTGCTGTGTCCTAAGGTTCTAAGGTGACCCTAAAACCAGGGCTCCAGATGTTGCCAGCACTCTGGGGCTGCTTTCAATCTGGACTCTGAGCCTCATTTGAATAACCAAAAGTTCATGGGCTAGCCCCCACCCTGTGTTTCTCATCCCTCAACCCCTTTTCATCCCTTGATGATGTCACCTAGGAAATATACACCAGATCTGGGTCTCAGAGGCTGCCTTGGCACAGTACCACAATCCACAGCACCACATGCCCCTCCTGCCCTGAGACGGGCTCGAAACAAGCTTTGCTTATGTTTGAATGTGATTCTCTGAATTGGTTGTTTGATGCAATAGATATTTTGAAATTTCCTTGGTCCTGTATTTCACTGATAAACATTTGAACTCTATTTGCTAAATCCTATTCCTTTTCTATAAATTGTTGTGTGAACGTTTGTGCGGTCGGAGGCGCTGAGATAAGGAACGTGGAAGAAATGTATTTCATGGAGGTCTAGGTTCTCTCTGACTCTTAGACAAAGGTAGAGAGCCCTGAAGTCTCCTTTTATTACCACTCTATAATTCATAGAGCTCAGTACAGTAAAGTCATTAAAAAAAGTTACGGGAAGATCATGCAAAGTTCTTCTGTATACAGGAAAACAATGTAGGATCTGCATACTGACAACAAGCAGGCTTAGTACCTAAGACCTGCATACTGACAACAAACAGGCTTAAGTAGAAACAGATCTGTGAGAAAACGAAGACTGACAATTTTGTTATAATTTAGGAAATTATTTACTAAGGCAGCCAAAAGAATATGTTCAGCATCATCCAAACCACTGGTAGTTCAGTCCAACCCCAACAATAAATAAATTCCTGAATCTTCAGCCTCCTTAAGAGAAAAATCCATTTAGAAAACAAAATGGGATTTTTCCACTTTTAAATTAATATGCATCTGTTGTTTTTATTAATTTTATTTAGTCATTGTTTATTTATTTTGGTTTTGAGCCACAGGTGGCAGTGTTCAGGACTTACTCCTGGCTCTGTGCTTAAAGGTCACTCTGAGTAGGGCTAGGGACCATATGGTTTGCCAAGATTTCAACCTGGGTCAGCTACATGCAAACATGCACTTCACTCACTGTACTATGTCTCTGGCCCTGTATGCTTTGCTTTTCAACAAATCTAAAATGTAGGGCCAAGGAAATAGCACAGGGGTCAGGGACATGTGCACGGGACCTTGGTTCAATCCACAGCACCACATGCCCCTCCTGCCCTCTAAAGTGCCACCAGGAGTACTCCAAAGATCCCAGGGCACCACTAGTTTTAAGCAGTGACACATCTGCAGGGCCCAGAATTGAGCCATCAGACCCTGTTGGCAGAATATCACTGTCAGTGGCCATTGAGACCCCTGAGCACTGCTTGGAAGGCCAAGTCATTTCTCTTTCTTGCAAAAATGTGCACATATTCTTAAAACAAATAAATGAGGACTATACCAATATTTCAGGGAGAACCTTACTACAAAAATAGTTTTCAAATATTTCTTTAAATGATAATTTTGGGGGGCCTCGTAAGCAGTGCTCAGGGGTCCAGAGACACACCTAATCCAACCATGCAATATCATTTAATTTGGGGTCCTACAATTCTGGGGACCATTTGGGCCACAACTGGAGGTGTTTGGAGATCTCTCTGGCTATACTAGTGGCTGGAACTGAGGGGACCATATGATGGAACTAGGATCCTGCACATACAAAACATTTACCCCTATATTTTCTGCCTCCTCTGTATTCACCTTTAAACAATTATGACAGGAAATGACATGTAAAAATATGCAAAAATACATGAATACAGACATTATTTAATGCTCAGGCATTTCCTGGGTTGCACTTGGCAATTCTTAGGGGATCATGTGGTCCTGGGGGTTAAACTGAGATCAGTTACATGCAAGGTGTGTGCCTTAACCTCTTTCTTTGCTCTTGTAGTTCTGCTGAGGATAATTTAAATCTCTCATTTAATCTCCTAAACTATGCTTGATCTTTATCTGATATGTCAGCTCAGAATCTTTGGTAATATTTCCTTGATCAAGAGTATTCCAGGATACAGGGAAGTCATGCCTTCAACCTGCCCCCGGTGCCATCTTGCCACACTCAGCAGTGAAGAAACCTGGCGGACACCATAATACTGGAGAATCCTCCAGGCCCCACATCAAGCTGATATCTCCAGGCCCCCCAGATGGAGCAGGTGCAGTCTCCCCGCCTTCTCCAGATGGAATCCCGGCGACCATGAGCTTCTACAAGCCTGACTCATGTATGTGGCTATCAGGACTATTCCTCTGAACCGCATGGTGGTGCTGGAACTGGGCAATTTCATCCTGGCTCCCAGCCCGCTCCTGATGCCAGAAGTCAGGCCCTCAACCAGCCCCCCCCCCCCGCACCATCTGGCCGCACTCAGCAGTGAATAAATTTGGCGGGCACCACAACACTAGAGAATCCTCCGGGCCCCATTCCAAGCAGATATCCTCTGACGCATGCAGCTGCCTATGAGGCCATGTGACCTTTCCTGATATGCAAAATGAGCCATGGAAAATAAATGATCTAGCGTCTGCCCCTGCCCCAAACTAGAGAGTGGCAACACATGGGCCTCAAGGGATGGGGAGTGGAACCAGTTCCTCTCCCTGCCCTGACGAGGCCCCGAGTTGCCGCCCATGAGTGGCTCCTGTCTCCTGAATGACCATGATCCCAGAGGCACACAAACCAATCTCAGAACCCAGCAGCTTTTGGCAGAAATCCCTCCAGACTTATTACTAAAATATCAGAAATCATATGCTCTTCATAATGACATCATATGCTCTTCAGAAGCATCAATAGAAAACAAATTATCTAATGATGTCTTTCTTTTTTTTTGCTTGTTTGGGCCACACCCGGCGATGCACAGGGGTCACTCCTGGCTCTGCACTCAGGAATCACCCCTAGCGGTGCTCAGGGGACCATATGGGATGCTGGGAATCGAACCCGGGTCGGCCGCGTGCAAGGCAAATGCCCTACCTGCTGATCTATTGCTCCAGCCCCTAATGATGTCTTTTTGGCAGTTCTGATTGTTGGAGGAAATTCCAAATAATAATGGTGTTTTTTTTTTGTCAAAATATTGAATGTGATCAAAGTGGAAAGAGAGTAAAGTGGAGGTCATGTGCCACATAGGCAGGGGGAGGAGTGGGATGGGGGTATACTGAGGTTCATGGTGGTGGGAAATGTGCACTGGTGAAGAGATGGGTGTTTGACCGCTGTATGACTGAGACTTAAACTGGAAAGCTTTGTAACTGTTCTCTTGGTGATTCATTAAAAAAAAAAAGAGTATTCCAGGATACAGATATGCAGCAATTGAGTCTCATTTCAGTGTTTATAAGGTTACCACAATTGGCTATAAGTTAGTGATAATCAGCTATTTGTATCAGGTGGTGTCTATTAAGATTTTATTCTATAAATAGTGCAATCTGGTTCATTTTAAAATGACTGGCTTCATTTTTGTTTCAGTGGAGAAGCAAGAGAACAGCTCTTGTTTAAAGAAATCTTTAAGGGGGGCTGGAGCAATAATACAACTGGTAGGGCTCTTGCCTTGCATGGGGTGAATGGATTCAATCTCAAGCACTATATATGGTCCCCTGAGCCTATCGAGATAAATCTCTGAGTGTAAAACCAGGAATAAACCTTGGGCAACACTGGGTAAGGCCCCCAAACAAAAAAGCAAACAAAATAAATAAAAACAAAACAACCACAAAGGAAGATACTAAGCAGACAATATGGTTTAGGGGCTTGTTATGAAAGGAGAGATTTGGAGAACATGACTATCTGTCAATCCCTCAAACAAAAGAATTGGTGTTCTGACTCATGGACCTGGATGACCTTTTGGGGTGAGTGTGATGGTCACAACCAAAGAGAACGAAGTAGGAGCTAATTTTTCTTATCATTACTAATTGATCATGTAGAAATCATTGCATATAGTCTCTGTAAATTTACTGTTATTTACAGATAGGGGAAAAAAGGTCTTCTGAGATTATTTAGAAGTGGTTAGGTATGAGTTGTGAAATTATATTTGGGGTCAAATTGTTTGAATTTGATACCAAGTTGTGTGGACTTGGACAGTTTCTTTGCTCAGGAGTCTCTATTTTCTGTTTGGTGCAGTGAGTATTTGAGTAATAATACTATATCACAAGATTAGGAGGATTAAATAATAAATATTCACCCAAACAATTGCTAGAGGAAAATGAGTGGTCAGTAACCATTATTTTTCATTATATTTTTTGCTATTATATATGTGCTTATAAATACATAAATATGTATGCATATCTATTTACGTGTATGTAAATTATTCTATAATATTTACATATGTTTTGGTCTATCTATGTATCACTATGTGTACTTGTATTTAAAACCAATCTGTTCTATTTTTAAGAGCCTTTATGATTTCTACCAGGGTGGGCTGGAGCAATAGCACAGTGGTTGGGCGTTCGCCTTTCATGTGGCCGACCCGTGTTCGATTCCTCTGCCCCTCTCGGAGAGCCCTGCAAGTTACCGAGAGTATGGAGCCCGCATGGCAGAGCATGTCAAGCTACCCGTGGTGTATTGGATATGACAAAAACAGTAACAATAAGTCTCACAATGAGAGAAGTTACTGGTGCCCACTCGAACAAGTCCATGAGCAATGGAATGACAGTGACAGTGACCAGAGGAGGGCGCTATGAGACCAGCACTGCCTGTGATGCTGCTCTCTCAGGGAGTGGCCTGAAATCACAAGTAGAAGAAAAGACAATAATACTGGGAAAAGATTAACAACTCAAAGCCTCAGCTAACCAACCCAGTTGACCTCTGATGACCCATGAAAGAAAAGTGCCTGTAACCTAAGCAGGAGGCAGGGAGGGGGAAGGGAGGAGGAAGAAAGGAGTGGTAGGAAGGAAACTGGAGACTTGGTAGTGGGAAACATTTACTGGTGGAGGGATAGTGCTGGAACATTATGACTGAAACCCAATCCTGAACAACTTTGTAACTGTGTATTTTATGATGATTCAATAAAAAAAATTTTTTTAAATGACCTCTGAGGCTGAGCCAAAGTTAGGGAGGGGTAGAGAGGTGACTACAGCAGGCAGTTCCAGGCTGGGAGAATTTTGGGGGACCCCTGACTAACATACTGTGGTACACCCTCATGCTCTGGAACTTGGATGAGGATGCTGGCATCAGCAGTCTCAGCTCAGATTCAGAGAAAGTGGAGGAGACCATGATCCTTTTCAAAGCCCAGCACTACTCTGCTGTGCATTGGAGAACACAGAGAGAAGTGGGGCAGGTTGGAGAAACCCTATAAAGGTCACCTTGAACAAAGGAAGGGCGCACATATGCTGCCCTGGCCCATGTGCTGCTTGCGTCCACGTGGCCAAGCACGTGTCGTCCACATCGCCCCTCTTGAGATGTGTACTTTCATGCTCTCATGTCTAATGCTAGAATGTGTGTAGGGGCTCTCTTCACCCTTGGAGAGGCCCACGTTTTCTCTTGAGCGTGTTACTCTCTCTCTGTCTTTCTCCCCCACCCATCTCTCCCCCTCCACACCTTCAAAACCTCCAAATAAATCTTTTTTACTTCACTGCTTGTATACTCCAGAAATTGCTTTCTGCGAGCGAGACAAGAACCCAGTAACCCTGGGTCCGGGTGGCAGAGGCGGATCAGGAGAAGGTCACCGTCTTTCTCCTCCCCACTCCACATGAGCCACCCGTGGGGTCCACCAACATCAACACCAGAATTGTGGGAACAATCTGTGTTGGTGGCGATGTGGTGAAAAAGGAACTCCCATTCACTGCTGTTGGGAATGTCGTCTGGTTCAACTCCTGTGGAAACCAGTAAGGAGGGTTCTCAGTGAACTTCAAATTGAGCTGCCATATGACCCAGAAATTCTACCTTTGAGTAACTACTCCACGGATAAACATTCATTCAAAAGGACATATGTACATCATTATTTATTGCAGCAATTAGTGCAATAGCCAAGATTTGCGATCAACCTAAGTGTGTCTAACACAGATCAGTGGATCATGAATACATGTTGTATATATGCACACAATAGAATACTACACAGCTGTAAGAAATGATAACATCAAAATCATGCAATTTGCTGTAACATGGATGGAACTGGAACATGCCATGTTAAATGAAGTAAGTGAGAAGAAAGACAAACATAAAATGATATCACTCATATGTGCTATTTAGAGCAAATGAGTGAGAAAATGCAATTTTTTTTTTTTTGCACAGGGGTGGGTGTGCTTAGATCATACTTGGTCCCAGTGTGTAGGGAAGAGAAGGAAAGAAACAGAGTCAAGGGGAGGAAGAGAAGAGATAGATGAGAAGCAATGGGGTAGGAGTCCATGGGATTCAGTTATATTGGTGAAGTTAAGGTATGATAGAGCTAAATATCCAAACCAGAGTCAGCAACACTCACTGGAATCACGGGACCCAAACTTTAATAGCCACACTTAGAGCTACTTCTCAAGATGGCAGGCTGGGGTTGGGGGTGGAGGAGGGATTAGTAGCAGGAACCTGGGAACACCAGGTTCAACTGGAAGTTGAAACTGGTGGCAGGATCGGTGATGGCACATATTATGTCAAAAAGCTAAATATGGATGTTTTTGTAGTTAATAATGTTTTAATAAAATACATTTTAAAGGAAAAAGAAAGAAAGAAGACCCAAGAGAAATAAGAGTGGTTTTCTATCATCAAATCACCCTGGGAAAGTTAAATGATGGGCTCATTATCACTTGGGACCAAGGCAGAGTTTTGCACTGATCTTTATTTTTATTTATTTATTTATTAATTCTTTTATTGATTCACCATGTGGAAAGTTACAAAGCTTTCAGGTTAAAGTCTCAGTTATACAATGCTCAAACACCCATCCCTTCACCATGCACTGATCTTTAGAGAACTCCTGGCAAACAATTCTCTATCTAGTGACTGCTGAGTCCCAACAGGGCTACTGTGTCAGGATAACAGGAGGGAAGACGCCTTGGTCTGGCACTAGAGGGGTATACTGTGGGGGCCAGGGTGGGGTATTGTGGGATGGAGAGGTGGTGCAGGGAGAGGACCAGAGGCCAAGGCTAAAACAGAGGGTCAGATGCTGAGAAAAGAAGTGTATGTGTGTGTGTGTGCATGTATGTTGTGTGTACCTCAGATAGAGAGAGTTCGCCCTGTATCTTTTTGTTGTTGCTTTTGCTCATACCCAGCTTACTTCTTCCTGGCTCTGCATTCAAGAATCACTCCTGGTGGGATCAGGGGCAGGAGGTACCATATGGGGTATGGTATTGGACCTGGATCCTCTGGAAGCAAAACCGAAGACCTTTACCCTTCACACTGCATCTTTTCTATCTGCACTGGTGTTTTCACACTGGCTGTTGAACAACAGACAAATTGGAAATATTTGCACCATAAAAGCTGACAAAACTTTAGGCCTCTTTTCTGACACTCTGATTGTTAATGTGTTCTAGAGTGTCCTGATATGCTTTCCCCTCTCTTGGGAGTTTGCACTTGTTCCATGAGGATGGGCTTCAGGACAGCAAATACTTGGTGTAATTAGTGAACACAGGCAACCCCAGGTTTCTGCTTGGGGAAGAATAGGAAGCTCATTTCATTGCATGTTTTTAAAAATCCACATTCCCTGTGGAGGAACGATTCAGAGTTTCAGCTTGTGTATGTTAACTGCATTATCTAAAAATCATCCTCTTCCACAGATATATTGATTTTAAGAGGTAAAATTATGATATTTGGTTCAAATATTTTAAAAGTTCATTTAAATGTTTATATCTTTTATTTTGCTTGAATCACTGCCCAGGCATCCAGCCAGTAGGTCCAGCAGTAGAGGCAGCTTTCCTTAAGAGTATCCCAAGTGCACTTCAAACACCCCAGCCCTGCGTGTTCTCCTATATGTGTTTAGAGCTGTGTTCTGTGTTCAGGTTTGTGTCTGTGACTCCAACTGTAACCGTAGGGTTGCGGGTTTCTGCAGCTGAGGGTGGTGGGAGTCTTGACCCACCCACCACAGGTCTTGCCTCTCCTAGAGTGCCTGAGATGTGGCTCAGCCTGGGTCCTGGGGAGAGAACCTGCTATGCTCTGCTCTGGGGGCTGCCGACCTGACTCAGAGAGGCTCCAGCCGGAGCTGGATGATTCAGAACCTTCTCTGTCCTTTTGTATTCATCCCTCCTTATGATTCTTGTTGCCCAACATGAGCCAGAAAGATTCAAATTACTGGAGAATTTTGTGTTCCATCAGGCAACACAGATGCTAATATCTAGTCTTTTTTATTCCTCTTGATATAACAAAGCTCTGGATTTATTTAATTTAATTTATTTTTTTTAAATACACCCAGCAGTGCTCAGGGCTCACTCCTAGCTCTGTGCTCAGGGATCACTCTTGGTCATGCACAGGGGGCCAAATGTGGTCCCAGGAATGGAACCTGGGTGGGTCACAGGCAAGGAAATGCCCTACCCACTGTAACTCTCTCTGGCCCCAAAGTGCAAACTTTAGTTTTCTCACAAACTAACTTTGTCATTCTCCCCCTTTGTTGTGATCTCCAATGTCCCCCAAAGTTAAGGACCTTAGATGTCTCACGCTGGGATTCAGGGACAGAACAGAATCAGTGGTTAGGGATAACTGCTCTGAGAATTAATTCACCCCACCCCTGCGGTGAGGAGCAGCAGGGGGCTTAGAGGGGAGGAGGTGTGGTCTCAGAGGGTTGCTTGGTTGTATGTGCTCTCTCTTTGCCCCACAAACATGTACAAATATCCTATTTTTCCTTGTGTTCCAAAAGTAAGGAAAATGGGTAAATTCTGCTTGGGCGGTTGGTTAGACATTCCAGAAAAGGGGCAAACCTCCATTCTACAGAATGTCCCATCTCTTAGAATAACTCTCTGGACATGGTGAGGCTTGAAGTGAGTGTTGTGTTCATCTCCCTGCCTCTCAGATACAATAGGTGGTCGCTGGACCCTCTTCTGGGGAAGATTTGACATTTGATTGACTACAACAGGCATATTCCTTTGTCTCAGTGTTTGATCTACACTCCAGAGTCTGATTCTGTCACGTGGCCCGTGCCAGGGAAATGAAGAGTGTGGGGTATTTACTAGAGAGTAAACTAACATGTGACTCAGAAAGTAGCACTGTAGCACTGCACTGTCCTCCCGTTGTTCATCGGTCTGCTAAAGCGGGCACCAGTAACATCTCCATTGTGAGACTTGTTACTGTTTTGGCATATCGAATATGCCATGGGTAGTTTGCCAGGCTCTGCTGTGCGGGTGGGATACTCTCAGTAGCTTGCTGGGCTCTCTGAGAGGGACAGAGGACTCAAACCCAGGTCAGCTGCATGCAAGACAAACGTCCTACCTGCTGTGCTATAGCTCCGGTATCAGAAAGTAACAACAAAAAAAGGGCAGGTTCCAGAAAAGAATGAGGGTCCCTTGTCAGATCAGGAGCACAGACTTGGTGGGCCATAAGAACCACTTATCCAGGATGGTGAGGTCTTTGGTACTGACAACAAAAGGAGGGCAGCCAGCACGGAGGAGCCGGAAGATTGAACACTGTTGATTTCAGGTGTGAAGCTCACATGTGAATGACTTGGGATGGATCGTGAAGATGAATCCAAGATGCGATTCCCTCCTCACCCACACTGCTGCTTATGAGACAGGGTCAGATTTGTCTCACCTGGGATGGTATAGTGGAAGGGCATTTGCCTTGCACATGGCACACTCGAGTTTGATCCCTGGTATCCCATATAGTGCCCCCCCACACCCGCCCCTCTACCCTTCAGGAGTAATTTCTGAGTGCAGAGCAAGGAGTAACCCTTTTTTTAAAAAAAAATTTTTTTAATTAGTGAGTCACAGTAAGGGTACAGTTACAGATTCAAACATTTCGTGCTTGTTTTTCCCTCATGCAGTGTTCGGGAGCCCATCCCTCCACCAGTGTCCATTCTCCACCACCAATGAACCCAGTATCCCTCCCACCCCTCAATCCCATCCCCCCACCCCACCCCGCCTCTGTGGCCCTTTTGTTTTCTCTCTCTCCTTTTGGGTGTTGTGGTCTGCAATAGGGTTATTGAGTGGCCATCATGTTTGGTCGCTAGTCCACTTTCAGAGCGCATTTCCCTTATCACGCAGGATCTCCAATCACATTTTCCTTGGTGTTCCAGTCTCCTTTTGGTATGACTTCCCCCCATCATGTGAGGCCAACTTCCAAGTTAGGGAGTCAACCTCCTGGTATTATATACTACTATTCTTGGGTATTAGTCTCCTACTCTGTTATTTTATATTCCACAGATGAGTGCAATCTTTCTATGTCTGGCCCTCTCTTTCTGGCTCATTTCACTTAGCATGATACTTTCCATGTTGATCCACTTATATGCAAAGTTCATGACTTCATCTTTTCTAACAGCTGCATAGTATTCCATTGTATAGATGTACCAGAGTTTCTTTAACCAGTCATCTGTTCTTGGGCACTCGGGTTTTTTCCAGGTTCTGGCTATTGTAAACAGTGCCGCATGAACATATAAGTGCAATGTCATTTCGACTATACTTTTTTGTTTCGCCAGGAATAACCCTTGAGCATCACCAGGTGTGGCTCCAAAACAAAATAAAACAAAACAAAACAGAAAGAACTGTGTAGCCTGAGCAGCTCTTCTGGTTCCCTATTGTGAAATATCCCTTCGCACCATGTCACTTTCTTCACTACTACTGCCAGTCACAGTAGTAATTCAAATCTTTGACCAGTAGAAATTTTGAGATGAAAAAAAAAGGTTTATTGGCCATTTGTACAAAATAGAATAGATTATACTTTTTTTCAATTATTAAGGTTTTACTATAGAGAATCCATCTTGCTTCTTCATTTAAAAATCTGATTTATTGAATCAGATTTTATTTGACTTTAAAACCTTCTCCCTGTGGAAACATTTTTAGTTTTAATATAAGAAATTGTGTCTCTGCTTTAACAGTGACTAGGTTTCTAGATTTATTAGGGAATTTTATCTTGTCTTTTGTGTTTACAAATCAACTAACAAAAACCACCACCTAAGCTTTTTCATAAAAATTATTCAATGGAGCTAATTAAGTTAGCCTGGTATGGGGGAGGAGTGATGCTCAGGGCTTACTCCTGCCCCTGCACTCAGGGATTACTCCTGGCAGTGCTGTGAGGGGGATCATGTGGGATGAAGGAGATAATGCTTAGCCAGTCTGGTTAGCCACAAGCAAGGCCAGTGTCCTATCTGCTGTACTATCATCTCTCTGACCTATGTCCTGGAACTTTTGTAATTTCCTCAGTCATTAAACATGACCCACATTCTTTATTTTTTAATTTTTTAAATTTTATTGAATCACCATGAGATAGTTACAAGCTTTCATGTTTGGGTTATAATCTCACAATGATCAAACACCCATCCCTTCACCAGTGCACATTCCCCACCACCAATATCCCGGGTATCCACCCCCCCTCCCCCCTCCCCTGCCTCTAAGGCAGACAATATTCCCCATACTCTCTCTCTACTTTTGGGCATTATAGCTTGCAACACAGACACTGAGAGGTCATCATGTTTGGTCCATTATCTACTTTCGGCATGCATCTCCCATCCCAACTGGTTCCTCCAGCCATCATTTTCTTAGTGATCCCTTCTCTATTCCATCTGCCTTCTCCTCCCCACTCATGAAGCAGTCTTCCAGCTATGGGGCAATCCCCCTAGCCCTTGTATCTTCCATCCTTGGGTATGACCCACATTCTTGGCCTTAACAATTGTCTCTCTCTGGGACTCCTAAAATTCTCCTGACTCCAGGGCAACTTCTTTGTGCTTAGGAGGAGACTCTGGCAGGGTCCTGAGTAGGATGTGGCTGCAGAGAAGATTAGCCATGGATTCGAGCTCTCAATTTTCAGCAGTCCTCCCTCCCCCATTTTGTTGAGGAATGAAAATTGGTCAATCATGATAAAGATCAACCATGTATAAGATAAATAGTTCATAAAATTTTCAAAAGTTTTGAAGAGGATAGGGACTGGAGCGATAGCACAGCAGGTAGGGCATTTGCCTTTCACGTGGCCGACCCAGGTTCGATTCCCAGCATCCTATATGGTCCCCTGAGCACTGCCATGGGTAATTCCTGAGTGCAGAGTCAGGAATAACCCCTGTGCATCGCCAGGTGTGACCAAAAAAGGCAAAAAATCCGTTTTGCTGGATTTTCAGACTGGTGAACATAAGGAGGTGCTGCCAAAGTGTGAGTCTGCAGCAATGTGGAATGTTCCCTGGACTTTTTCTCATAATACTCAGGTAAACATAAACACCGTGTGTTCTTTTTAAAATTTTTTTCTTGATTTTTGGGCCATACCTGGCAGTGCTCAGCACTTACTCCTGTCTCTGCACTCAGGGATCACTTCTAGTGGGGCTTAGGGAACCATATGGGGTGCCCAGAACGTTTGCCTTGCACACTGCCAACCCTGGTTTGATTCCCAGCATCCCATATAGTCCCGTGAGACTGCCAGGAGTAATTCCTGAGTGCAAAGCCAGGAGTAACCCCTGTGCATTGCCGGGTGTGACCCAAAAAGAAAAAAAAACAAAATAAATTAGATTACAACAAAATTAAATGGTTTAGAATGGATAAAGAAACACAGCCTAAAATAATGACACAGTATTGAATGAGAGAAAATATTTGTACCCAATTTATCAGATAAAAGGTTATAGTCAAGATACATTAAAGCACTCACAAGTGCCAACAACAAAAGAATAATTCCATCAAATGATGGGGAGAGGAGGTGAATATATAGTTCTCAGCGAAGGACCTAAGAAGATGGCCAACAAGCGTATATGGCCAACAAGCATATATTAAAAGGTCAGGAAAATTCAAATCAAAACAATGAGACATGAGAAGCTGTATGTTATGAGAATATGAAACCGTAATGAAAATTAATAAAATGTGATGGGGAGTGGGAAACTGAGACTGACCCCTAAGTTAAACAAGAGAAGGGAGGAAGAAACATTCCTTTTATGACCCCAATTAACAGAGTTAAGGGCCCTCCAGCCCACCAGATTATGGGAGCATACAGGGCCTGACAGATTTATGGGAGTGCCTGGGAGATGGTACCTGAAGGCCACACCAAAAATGGGCAAGATAGACTGACGCTGTTTTCCTTTTGAGCACCTGAAGGCTGTACCATGTGGGAGCGGTGCATTGATTGTTTTTCTTTTATTTATTACCTCTGTATCCCCTCTTTCACTGATAAGAATGTACATAGATTGTAGCCCCACCTTTAGAGGATAAAAGAGAGACCCTCTCAGTGAACGGGGCTCCATGTCTCTTTCTCTTCTGACTTTGGGTCCTTAGTGCAGAGCTTCTAATAAACTCACTATTCTATCCTGAGTTCTCTGTTCATTCGAATAAAGATATAGGCAGGTATGTTAGGGAAGGCCCCGCCACCCCCAGCCCCCATGAAATTCCTGGGAAGAAATAAAGCCACCAGTCCTAAATCTGACTCACCTTGTGGATACAGAAAGCAATATCTGATAAGACCTTCCCCAGCAGCAGGGTCTGATGAGACTGGACCCCTCCCTACAGAAAGGACCTGAATAAAATTACTGGAGAACCCTCAATTCCTTTCTTTTATCTGATTAGGCATCAATGAGCCCAGACCAAAGAAGGCTAGACCCACTCTCTGTGAGAAGATCCAGCAGGAACAAAGGTCAAGAAAAAATATTTCAAAGACCACTCCCAACTCTACCCCCTTAGCAACAACCTTAACAAGAGTCTTATTTAGCTAGAAAGCCCTACATGGGGACAGCATGGGAAAACTCTTTAAAAAGCACCTGAACAAAGGAAGAGTGTGCATATGCTGCCTGAACCCGTGTGCTGCTTGTGCTCATGTGGCTGGCACATGTGGTGCGTGAGCACATATGGTGCCCACATCTTCTCTCTTAAGGTCACTTCTTTTTTTTTCCTTTTTTCTTTTTAAATTTTTTTTTTATTGAATCATCATGTGAAAAGTTACAAAGCTTTCAGGCTTAAGTCTCAGTCATACAATGATCAAACACCTTTCCCTTCACTAGTGCACATGTTCCACCACCAAGGACCCCAGTATACCTCCCATCCCACCCCCAGCCCCCACCTGTGTGGCTGATGATTTTCACTTTACTTTCTCTTTGCTTTGATTACATTCAATATTTCAAAAGAAAACTCACTATTATTATTTGGAACTTTCCCCCAACAATCAGACCTGCCAAAAAGGCATCATTTGATAATTTGTGTTCCATTGCTGAGAATGAAGAGCATATGAGGTTTTGGATTTCTGGTATTTTAGTAATTAAGTTCAGAGAAATTTCTGCCAGAAATTGCATTATTGCAAGCTCATACCTCTGTTTAGTGGACATTATAAGATGGCAGTCACCATGCCACCAGGGAAAGGAAAGGCCGAGAGAGAAAAACCTTTCCCCTCCCGGGGTAGCATGGGGCCATAGCTTAGTTCACAGTCTAGAGGCATTTCTGCAAGAAACTGCTGGGTGCCAAAAGTAGTTAGTTGGCCTCTGGGATCATGGGCGTTCAGGAACAGAGGTGCCCAAGGTCATTTCTTAATGATCAAAGTATCTGTACATCAGGAATAACTCACACTCTTAAATATATACCGCCTAACAAGGAACCAGCAAAATGCTTAAAATAACTGCTCATAGACTTGAAGAAAGACATTGAAAGCAACAAAATAATAGTTCGAAATTTCAACACCACCTCTGGATAGATCAACCAGACTCAAGCTCAGCAAGGACATGCTTTATGTGAGGAAAGAAATGGAAGACATGGGATTGTAGTACATATATATTATGTTTTATATTATATCAAATTATACATATGACATTTCATCCCCCCAAAGCTGAAGACATTCTTCTTAACCCCAGCAGGGTCTTTATTCAGTTACCTCTTTTTGGGTCATGACAGAGTTTGTCCATGACCGTCCTCTTAACTTACAGTTAAGCATCATGGCTCTTGGTCTGCCCCATTTCTATTCCAGGGTAGCTCACAGCTTGCCCTGGGTCCATCAGTCCCTTGTTGGGATCCTGCTCTTGGATTACTAGGAACTAAGGGCAATTGAAGCTTAAGTCAAGTAAATATGGATGCCCAGGAGTAAATATTATTTTGGAGTCAATTAACTCTCATATTACATAGCACAGAATCAACTGTCTTCCTGTGTCTATATAAAAAGGACATTGCTAAATAAACCATACAAATGACATAAAGGGAATAAAAAAGCAGTTTCGGATTACTAGTGCCTGGTGGAATTTGGTGTGTCTCAGTTGCACTGTTGTTCAAGTGGCTCAATAAACCTTAAGCTCCCTGTGGGAGGAGCAAGGACAACCCAGTGTTATCCAACACACACATAAGTAATTTAACCTCAGCTTAATATATTGAAGAATAACTAACAAAAGGAGCCCAAACCAGGCAGAAGGAAAGAAATAATAAAATGCAGAGCAGAAATTATCAACATGGAACCAATGAAAAACCAAAAGATCAATGAAACTAAGAGCTGGTTCTTTGATTAAATAAACAAGATTGATAAACCACTAGCATGACTCAGAAGTAAAGAGAGAAAGAGACCCCTAATAAACAGAATCAGAAATGAAAAGGGGATATCACAACAGAAACCACCAAAATTCAAAAGATAATAAGAGATTACTTTGAGAAGTTTTATGCCACAAAACAAGAGAACCTCGAAGAAGTGGATAAATTCCTGGACTCTTATACTCTCCAAAAGCTGACCCAAGAAGACTTGGAATACCTGAACAGACCTATCAATATCAAGGAAATTGAAATAGTAATCAAAAATCTCCAGAAAAACAAAAGCCCTGGTCCAGATGGATTCACTAGTGAATTCTTCCAAATCTTCAAAGTGGACCTACTCCCAGTCTTGTTAAAGCTCTTCTAAGAAAGTAAAGAAACAGAAACACTTCCAGTTTCTTTTCTTTTCTTTTTTTTGGATTTTTGGGTTACACCCGGCAATGCACAGGGGTAACCCCTGGCTCTCCACTCAGGAATCACACCTGACGTTGCTCAGGGGACCATATGGGATGCTGGGAACCGAACCTGGGTCAGCCGTGTGCAAGGCAAAAGCCCTACCCGTTGTGCTATCACTCCCACCCCCACCAAACAGTTTCTATGAGGCAAATATCACCCTTATACCAAAGGCAGACAGAGACACCACAAAAAAAAAATTCACAGGCCAATATACCTGATGAACTCAGATGCAAAGATCCTGAACAAAATGCTAGAAAATAGAATCCAGTGACTCATCAAAAAGATCATATACCACGACCAAGTAGATCCATCTCAGGGATGCAAGGATGGTTTAAGATTTGCAAGTCATTCAACATAATACACCATATCAATAAAAGGAAAGATAAAAACCATATGATTATATCAGTAGATACAGACAAGGCATTTGACAAGATCTAACACCCATTTTTGATAAAAAACTCTCAGCAAAATGGGAGTCAAAGAAACTTTTCTCAATACAGTCAAAGCCATCTACCACAAGCCCATGGCAAGCATTTTTCTCAATGGGGAAAAACGAAAAGCCTTCCTTCTAAGATTGGAAACAAGACAAGGTTGTCCACTCTCACCACTCCTATTCAATAAACTACTGGAAGTACTTTCTATAGCAATTAGGCAATAAAAAAATATCAAGGACATCCAGATAGAAAAGGAAAAAAATCAAGCTTTCACTATTTGCAGATGACAAGATAATATACTTAGAGAACCCTAAAGCCTCTATCAAGAAGCTCCTAGTAACAACAGATTTATATAATAAAGTAACAGGTTACACAATCAATACCAAAAAGTCCATGGCTTTCCTAAATACATTTAATAAAAGAGAAGAAAGAGATACTTTAAAAAATCCCATTCACAATAGTGCCTCAGAAAATCAAGTACCTTGGAATCAGCTTAATTAAAGAGGTGAGGGACCTATACAAAGAAGACTACAAAACACTACTTCAAGAAATAGAAGAGGACACTAGGAAATGGAGACATATCCCCTGCTCATGGATCGAGGGTATTGTAGCACTGTAGCACTGTCGTCCCATTGTGCATCAATTTGCTCAAGCGGGCACCAGTAACGCCTCCATTGTGAGACTTGTTGTTACTATTTTTGGCATATCTAATATGCCCTGGTTAGCTTGCCAGGCTCTGTCGTGCAGGTGGGAACTCTCGGTAGCTTGCCCAGATCTCTGAGAGGGACAGAGAAATCGAACCCGGGTGGGCCATATGCAAGGCAAACATCCTACCCACTGTGCTATCACTCCAGTCCATCGGGGGTACTCCCCAAAGCATTATACAGATTCAATGCAGTCCCTGTAAGGATATCCATGACATTTTTTAAAGAAATAGACAAAACACCCCTGAAATTCATATGGAGCAATACACCCCATGAATAGCTAAAGCAATCCTTGGGAAAAAGAACATAGGTGGCATCACCTTCCCCAATTTCAAACTGCACTACAAAGCAGTAGTAATTAAAGCAACATGGTATTGGAATAGAAATAGTCCTCAGCACTGAGCTTCTAATAAATTCACTATCTTACTTTGAGCTCTCTCTCTCTCTGTTCATTCGTGGCTCACCCCAGCACAACAGTATTAATTAAAAAAAATCTGAGAAAAGAACAAGTACAAGATGGTTCCATTCATCTATGGTATATAGAGACAAAACAAAGCAATATTTTGTTAGTAATGAGCAGCTACAAATTCTTGACCTCGGATTATAAAACTCAGATTACCAAATAGTATGAGGAAAGGTGAGAGAGAATGAACAGGTGATATAGAGGGAAGGAATTGGGGACTTTGACACTGGTACAGGAACTTTGTATATTAGAACCATAAATATCAAAACTATTTTAACTATGTTACCTAAACTACTATAAAAAGATAAAATTGGGAATATTTAGTACATTACCTTAATACATTTCCCCTGGGACTATGGGAAACACTGATAGACTGAAAAATGGACAAAGATAGGAAATCAATGTTTGGGAAAAACTCAAGTGGGTGTCACATGATGTGTGTGTGTGTGTGTGTGTGTGTGTGTGTGTGTGTGTGTGTGTAAAAGAATGATTAGGGACTCCTGTGAGTTGGGGTTACTAAAAATATGATTAACTGGGTGAAGGGTAAATAGTGAAAAATGGTAGTCAATAAAGAAAAAGAATAGACTGATTCTGACAGGGCAGAGTCACTGGAGAGCAGTGACTCCAACTGTCTTGAGTAGAAAATTCTATCTGTGAACTTCCTGCTTTCTAGAGGGCAACCCTGGAATGGGAGGGTCAGAAAGGAAGTGAGGAGTCAGGATGTGTCCTTGGTCTTTGGGTTTTCTTAATGGCCTTATGAAGTTCACAATCAGTGCCCAGAGATGTGGCAGAGCCAGAGTCTCCAGTCTTTACTGATATGCCATAGCTTCTCTAGCTAATTTTTGTGGGCTTTTCTAGCCTGTGGCATCAGCTTCTAAAGCTATAATAATCGCATCCTTGCCACTGCTACAGGATTAGCAAACAGACTCTCAAGAGTAGTTAAGTCAAATTTAAAGTGAACTAAACTAAACACCTATAGACCTGGAATAAAGAAACAGTGGTTGAGGGGCATTGTTGAAGTACTTTGGTGGTTGGTGTGGTACAGTAACATTGTATACTATAACAAACTGACATTCATGGGTCCCACAGGTAGCTTATGTGAGGCAGGGAGGAGAGAGGTGTTCACTTTCTACCAGTCTGCCTCTGCCACTGGGGACCCAAGGTTACTGGGTTCTTATCTCGCCTTGCAGAAAAGAATTTCAGGAGTAGAAGAGCAATGAAGTAAAAACAGGTTTTATTTGGAGGTTTTGTAGGGGAGGAGAGAGAGAAAATGGAGAGAGAGAGAGAGAGAGAGAGAGAGAGAGAGAGACAGAGAGAGACAGAGAGAGACAGAGAGACAGAGAGAGAGACAGAGAGACAGAGAGTAACATGCTCAACAGAGACCACAGGCTTCTCCAAAGGCAGAGAAGCCCCTACACATGTCCCAGCATTAGGTATGAAAACATGAAAGTAATTTCAAGAGGGGAGATATGGGTGACACATGTGCCCGGACATGTGGGCGCAAGCAGCACAAGGGCTCGGGCAGCATATGCGCCGACTTTCATAGGCTTTTTCCAACCAGTCCCCCCCTCCACACCCCACCTCCCGGCCACCATGGGGCTTCTATCTAGGTAAAAGTCAGTTGGGAGGTTGCCAAGAGGGGGTCTGGTTGGGGTTGGCAGTGGTGATGATCTTCTTTGAAATTCCTTTCCTGGCCTTTTGTTTCTGCTGGAACTTCTCTTATAGGGATTCCAGCGTTCTCTGGATTTGTTGCTGGCCAGGAGAAAGTCTCATTAGACCTTAGTTATTGTTTTCTGCAAAGCAACTTCCAGGCTACTGAGACTATTGTTGCCCAGGAAATTCATTGCCATTGCCTTGAAGGAGGGATCCTTCCTATCTTCCTGCCTGCCTATATCAAAACCATATATTTAGAGTTAATATAAGAATATCTTTCATAACATAGTTAAAAACTTTTGTCTTTTCTAAATAACCATTTTGTGCTTGTAAATAATGAGCGGCCACTAATTATTCATAAAGACATTATCCATGTTATTATTTTGTGATTACTTCATGATCTTGCCAATGTTCCTGTGTTTTGATTCAGGTTTTAATTCTAATTTTCCATCATCTTAACTGCATTTTTGTCTTTACTTCAAAATTGAAAAATAAAAAATGAAACATAAGAAAAAGTATGGCATACATTTTCTTACTTTAGCTCATTTAATATCTTTTAGTCACAGTTTACATGACCAGTTTATACAACTTACATAAGCAATTTGTACTTAGTTATTATCAGCACCTCACAGATGGTATACCAAAGATGCTCAGATTGCCCCAGAAACTGTTGTCTGTTTCCTAAGCTTTCACCACAGGAAAGTTCAGGAAAATTCTGCAGCTGGTGGGTTCTTGTTCTTTACATGAAAAAAAAAATTATACAACTGAGTTGGACTTAGAAAGCTGGTTTTTAATATTACAGGCCAAAAAGTGTACCCTGTTTGACCTGAAGAAGTTCAGAATGCTTGCTCTCATCAGGGGGCAGACTTTTCATTTATTTGTTTGTTTGTTTGTTTATTTATTTATTTATTTATTTTGGGTTTTGGGTCCTACCCAGTGGTGTCATGGCTTATGCCTGGCTCTGCACTCTGGAATCACTCTGACCAGGCTCGGGAGACCATATGGGGTGTCTGGTGGTCAGCCACATACAAGCCAAATGTCCTACCTGCGGAACTATTGTTCTGACCCCCTAACTTCAAAATGGTGCAATACACTGGGCTTTTATAACTTCTGACTAGGGTGAGTTTAAGTGGTGAAGTAGAACCTCAGGCTGACTTCTGGTGCTATGAGGTGAACTAGGGGAGATAATAGAAACCATTCAGATTTAAAAATCATTTCTTCAGTATTCCATTATGGAGGGGAAAAAAAGGGATCATAGCCAGGTATTAATAAAGGTTTTTTATTTTGACTTCTTTTTTTTTTCAATTTACCCAGAATAAAAGCTTTTTTTTTTTTTTTAATCGAATCACCATGAGAACAGTTACAAAGCTTTCAGGTTTAAGTCTCAATCATATAATAATCAAACATCCATCCCTTCACCAGTACACATGTTCCACCACCAAGAGCCCCAGTATACCCCCCTCCCACCTCCTACCCTGCCTGTGTGGCAGATGATTTTCACTTTACTTTCTCTTTACTTTGATTACATTTAATTTTCAACAGAAAACCCACTATTATTATTTGGAATTTTCCCCCAACAATCTGACTTGCCAAAAAGGCATCATTAGATAATTTATTTTCTATTGCTAACAATGAAGAGCATATGATGTGACACGGCCGAGACAGCAGCTGTACGGTTTTTGAATTCTGGTATTTTAGTAATTAAGTCCAGAGGTATTTCTGCCAGCAGCCGTTGCATTCCTAGATTGGTTTGTGTGCCTCTGGGATCATGGCCGTTCAGGAGCAAAGGAGCTGTTCGTGGGTAGCTGCTAGGGGTCTTGTCTGGGCGGGGAGCAGGGCCAGTTCTGCCCGCTCCCCCCACCCATTGGGGTGGAGGAGCTGTTCCTGAGCATTTTTTTGTATATCGGAAATGGAGAAATAGTCCTGGTCCCCACATACTGGAGCCATGTTAGTAGAAGCTCATGGTCACTGGGATTCCATCTGGAGAAGGCGGGGAGACTGCACCTGCTCCCGGTGATTTCAGCTTTGTCTGGGGTCCGGAGCATTCTCTGGCATTGTGTGCCGGTCGGCCAGGATTCTTCACTGCTGAGTGCCTATTTTGACTTCTTGCCATGTAGTTAATATAGTAGGCATGGTAGTGGATAAAAGGAGTCCTAAGTCAAAAAAAGCTTTTGGCACTGATCCTGCAGTAAAAGACAGAGGATAACAAAATATATTAACATTTGTAACACAATCAACACAATAAAATAGCAATGAACATTTAACAATAGCAAGTACCAGCTTCTAGAATTTAAGTCCAGAGGATTGGGCTCCAGGTGTTTCTAAGTGATAACCTGGAGTTCAACTCAGAAGGCCCCGCCCATCAATTGTATGTAAAATTCAAACACCTCAGGGAAGCTATAAAAATTCTTCAATTATTTTATGTTCTTTTGTTTCTGGCCTAGTTCTCATACTGCCAAATCTCTCTCAATTTCTCATGCTGTCTCTTCTCTTTCTTATCCTGTCTTTGAAACCCAGCCTTCAGTGGGGACTTGATATATTTTACTTGCCCAGCCTGTCTCCTCGGAATGACTCAGTTGCTCCCAAGTAAGTTGCAATAACTATTTGTTCGTTTAGTCGAAGGAACTGAGATGAGGAACGAGAGAGAAATGTATGTCATGGAGGGTCAGGTTCTCTCAGACCTTGTGACAAAGGTAGAGAGCCCTGAAATCTTCAATTGATCATGGTACTGCTAAAAGGCACAATATAGTGAAGTCATCAAAAGCATCAAAAGAAGTTACAGAAAGAAAATTGAGGCAGCAAAACTGTATTATTTCCTTTTGCCCCAAGGAAAGAGATACAAAATGGAAACAGAAACCTTTCTTGGGCTATGTTTGCATCCCAAATACAAAATGGGTCCTCACCTGAAATCTACATCCCAAAGACTAGGCTGTGCCAGGGTGGGGTGGGGGATGTCAAAGATCAGACAGGGCTTCTGTGAGAAAAGGAAAAACTGCCTCTTTATGATCTCAGTATATTTACTGAAGGCAGTTGAAAGGAAAAAGATGTTCAGCTTCATCCAAACCATTCAGGACATACGAGAAATCTTGCCCATTTTCATGGGTCCTTACATTCCTGCACCTTGTACAGTACAGTCTACATGGGCTCATCCTTATAGCTCAGTCCAGCCTCAACAACTACTAATGGAACTGAACGCTATCAGGTACTTGAGAAGAAAAAACAGATGAGAAGACAGGACCCAAATAGGGATGCCATTGTTGTTTTGTTTTTTGACCACTCTGGCTTTTCTCAGGACTTACTTCTGACTCTGAGCTCAGTGACCAGTGATGCCTATATAGAGGATTCTTTCTCATTCTGGTTTTAGGAAGAGTAGAATATAATGCTTACATATTAGATTTAAGAAGGATTCATGGTTGTTTCTAATAATTCTTATTTCTTTTTCTCTCTCTCCTTAGAAAGTTATGGCAGAGACTGACTTGCCCAACTGTACTCTGGTGCCTACGAAGTAGAAATGACTTTAGTAAGCATATAGAAACTGGAAAGTGGCACAGGGGCTCAAACCCATCCTTTCCAGGAGGCTGGAGATCACGGTCTCACAATTCTTCTCTATGAGTAAGTGGGCCAGAACACAAGTTATCTGTTTTCAGTTTGGAGAAGAGGCCAACATGGTTTAACAGTTGTGTTTTACAGAAACTCATAAGTCATTGACACAATGCTTGTGGGAGATAGAAAATATGGAAGAATAAAAGCTCTTGGGTTCCAGAAACAGTCTGTCAAAGAGGCACCATCACAAAGAAAGAACATGCTTTGGAGGTGAGTTGGTTTTGTGGCAGATTAAGATTTAGGTTACCACAGTATTTGGCAGAATCAAATATCTGTAGGTTGGTGACTTTCTAGGAAAGAGTAATGTGGTTCAAGGATTGTATCTAAAATAATTCCTGTTATTTTTTAGTAGCTTTTAATTTATTCATATACATTTCATTTATTCCACATCCACATACATATAATAAACTTCTATGTCACTCAAGAAAGAAGTGAGGAGTAGGCTTTTATTAAAATTCCTCACTCTCTTGTAATAAATGACAATAGGCTTAAGAATTCTACAGTTTTAAATGCTGGTATCAAAGTGCAGACTGAGTACCAATGATAGGTAGGTAGGTAGGGAAAGTCCCTGGACAATGAAACAGGTCAGCAAAAATTCTGGGAGGAAAATTCCAAGGCTGATCCACTTTGCGGATACAAATAAGACCTTGAGCAGCAGACCCTGAGGATATTGGACCCCTCCCCATGACGGAAATTCCTTAAATTCCCTCCCACCTCTCCCTCAACCTGATTAACTTTAATGATTCAGCCCAAAGAAGACCATCACCTCTCCCAACCTCCTTGGTAAACTCCTTAGCAACGGACTTTTACCTGGGAAGAAGCCCCACGTGGGGACAGGTTACAGAAACCCTATAAAGGCCAACTTAAACAAAGGAAGCCTGTGCATATGCTGCCTGAGCCTATGTGCTACTTGTGCCCACTTGGCCGAGCACATGTGGTGCCCGAACACCTGTGTAATCTGCATCTCCCCTCTTGAGATGTGTTTTTTCATGCTTTCGTGTCTAATGCTGGGATATGTGTAGGGGCTCTCTCTGCCTTTGGAGAAGCCCAAGTTCTCTCTTGAGTGCATTATTCTTTCTTTGACCTTTTGCCCTCCACACCTTAAAACCCTCCAAATAAAATATGTTTTACTTCATTGTTTGTCTATTCCTGAAATTCCTTTCTGCAAGTGAGACAAGAACCCAGTAACTCTGGGTCTCATGTGGCATAGGGGGATTGGGAGAAAGTGACTGTCTTTCTCCTCCCCATTCATATGAGCCACCCGTGGGGTCCACCGACATCACCAAATGTGGACGGTCATATTAGATCACAAAAGTAAAGTGGATTTTTGGGTTAATGAGGAACTCTTAAGATTTGTGCTTTTCCATTTGCCCCCATCCCCACAAGTCTGGCGTATGCATGGCTTTGCAAACACATGCCATACACATATACACACAGGACTCATAAAGAGACACATACAATCTTTCTCATGAATTCTTTTTGTTCATGAACTATCATCTTCAGTGAGAATGAGGAAGCTTAAAATGACATCACTAAGGATTTTTCCATCTGGTGTCCCAACAGGCCTTGGCAATCTGTGATTCAGGAAAGTCCCAGGCTCAAGCTCTATCTTCTCTCATGCACATGACTTTTCACAGGGTCTTCAGGATGTCTCCTAGATTACGATGGCCTAATGATTCCAACACATGTTGCTCAGCTCCTTGAGAATTTAAATTAGGAGATAGTTTTTTACTTTTATTTAGTTACTGTGAACTTATAAAGTTATTCATGATTGGGTTTCAGGCATAAAGTGTTTCAACACCAATTTGCTCACCAATGTCCTCTTTCCTTCAACAGTGCCCCACTCCCCCAACCCATTTTCCAGAAGGGAGACTCCTTATTTAATTATTATAAATCTAAGTTGTTTGTTCAGAATGTGTATTAGATATTGTACATGTGATAAAATATGATCTTGATAAACAAGTATGTTCTTGTATCAATATTTTCTTACTTTTAATCTGAAAACCTTAGGGGTGCATCTCATACTAAAAGGTAGGCTGAAAATAGGGAATCTCCATCATAAATTTAAATATTTATTTAATTATTTGTCAGCTAAATAAAGGTAGATGAAGGTGAAGTTTATGCCATCTTATATGACCATAAAAATTATAAATGTTTGTTGAAAGAGCTAAATAAACCTTTAATGGAGAAATGCATTTAGTCCAAAATGGCATTAGTTTTTTTACTCTCCTCCATCCCAGACTCTAACATGATTTAGTGAACCACTTGGTTGGTAGGTGCTCTATATTAGATATAGAACTCTGAGACATGCTATACACTCTTAAGAGAGATTTCAACAGCTTACTTTTATTTTGAAATATAATTACCAATGATGGATATTAATTAGTTTGAATCTCTCCATTCCACACACCTTCTGGGCAAAGTAGCTGGGCTTATCATAGAGTATTTAAAAATTCTGACATCATTCAAGCATCTTCCTCATGTCTCTTATTTGAGATCTAAGCCCTATTTAGTGGTCCCGGAATTTATAGAAAGAAGCACTAATCAAGTTTTTAAAATTCATTCATTCATTAAGGGTTGGTCCCCATATGGTGTTCTAGAAGAGCCTACTAGCAATTCTTAGACAATCAGGCCAGGAGTTCAATGCCAGTACAAAAGGATATACTACTCCTTGGGCCTGTGGTGCCAAGGTTTACCCCAACCACCTACTGGTGCCCTGAGGTTTTCACAGCTACACCTAGAAATGACTGGGAAAACATGGTGAAAATGGCATGAAAAGATTCTGTGAAGAAGCTTGTAGTATGTATGGATCTCTGGCATCTTTTGTAGTCACTCCCTGAACCTTTGTCCGAGCACTGGATCTTTGAAAATTTCCAATCAGCTTCTCAGTGAATCCCCTGAGGATGTCCTGGAATAGCCATGGTATAAGGATTGGTCCTGGGAACTTCCAAAGCCTCCCAGGACATAAGCAAAGGAAGCAGGGGAATGTCAGGAATGACCCTCACGCACTGTCTAGTTATGCAAGAGCCAGCTCCTGCCCTTGCCGGAGGCATCCTGGGGCCTATAAAAACACACTGGGCTCCAGCACTGCATCTGACTTCCAGGAAAGAGCTGTGACCTGCAGTGCCCAGGGTGAGTGGAACATGGAGCTCAGAGGGACATGAACAGGGCAAGAAAGGAGTGGACAGCTGCGAGGAAAGGGCGGAACAGAATGATGGGAAGGAAGCTGGGAACTTAATGAGCGTTACCTCTTCTGTTGTGAAAACCTTGCCTTGGTTTTGGAGAAGTATGGATCTCACCACCTTTTTTAGGGACTTGTTCTCGCATTAAGGGAATGGGTGTTTTTAGTAGAGGGTGGATACGTAGGAAAATCAAGGAACATAAACTACTATTGAAAATAGAATAAGAAGATCCCTATTTTATCTGGGCTTTATATCATATTTGTTTCTTACTGATGCATGCAAGCTAGATAGCATTAACAATCACTATATGATTTAATCTTTTAGAGAAATGTAATGGTCATCCTTGGTGTTACAAAGTGAAATAATTTCCTGATTAACTTTCAGGTTGAAGAAGTTCTTCCAAGATGTCGTGCCAGCAAACCCAGCAGCAGTGCCAACCCCCTTGCAAGTGCCCCCCCAAATGTATGCCTAAGTGCCCCCCAAAATGTGTGCCTAAGTGCCCCCCAAAGTGCCCACCCCAGTGCCCAGACCCTTGCCCACCTCCAGTTTCCTGCTGTGGCTCCAGCTGCGCAAACTGTTGCTGCAGCTCTGGGGGTGGGGGCTGCTGCAGCTCTGGGGGTGGGGGCTGCTGCAGCTCTGGGGGTGGGGGCTGCTGCTCCAGCCACCGCAGCAGACCCCGCCTCTTCCGCCGCCGGCATCAGAGCCCCGAATGCTGTGACTGTGAACCCTCTGGGAGCTCCGGCTGCTGCCCCAGCTCTGGGGGCTGCTGCTGACCCCGACCCCGGCCATCAGGGAGAAATCTCCAGAAAAAAAACTCAAAGCAAGAACCTGCTCCACAGTGGTGCTTCTCCTGGTTCCTCATCTCGACGTGGCTGGTGGTGCTGTGAAGGATTCTGTTCATTCTGATCGCCCCACTGACCCACCACCCTGTACCCCAGCCTTCCCTTCTCCTATTCCTTCATGCAACAATAAAACTCTCTTGCCTACTCATGAAGTATCCTGGTCATTGCTTCTTAGTGGTTCTCCTTCAATCCCTAAAGCGCAGCTCTCCACCACACACAGAACTTGGTTTGGTAAGAGTGAAATCAGAGAAAGGGTAAACTAGCATTTTCCAGGAAGGCCAGTGAAACAGAAGCCTCACAGTGGAGCTCCCAGAGGCTTTGAGCTATACAATCATGGTCAGAGGGCTCCGGATTCTTTCAGCTTACATGGCAGCCATATGGGCTTGGGAGTAAAGACTCCTGTGATCTGTCTGCTAAGACCATCTAATACAAGTCCTTGTATAAGGCTGTGTTTCCTGTGTAAAGTATCCGTGCATTGGGAGCAGTGGGGTATTAAATTCCCCTATTACTATCGTGCTGCTGTATATCTCTCTTCAGGCCTATTAATACTATTTTACATATTCTGATGTCCCCGCACTCAGTGCATATATGTTAATGATTACTAAATTATTTTGATTGGATAAATTCCTTCACTATTATGATTACATATGTCTCATCTTGTTATCTTTTCAGCTTTAAGTCTTGTTATCTACTATAAATATGACCAATCTTGTCTTTTAGGTTATCATTTGCCATTATTATTGAATTCTGCACTTTTTGTTTTTTTGCTTTTATGGGTCACACCCAACAATGCCCAGGGGTTACTCCTGGCTCATGCACTCAGGAATTACTCCTGGCGGTGCTCGGGAAACCACATGGGATGCTGGGAATCAAACTCGGGTCTATGTAAGGCAAATGCCCTACCCGCTATGCTATCACTCAGCCCCTGAATTCTACACTTTTAATAATTGTTGAAAATCATGAAGCATCTGAATTGTATCTCAGTCAAACTATGTAACTCTGTCACAATTTTGGAAAGGATTATAATTGAACTGTTCAATTTGTGTGGAATAGACCCTTTTAACAAGAAGAACTTAGTCCATAAGCATGAACATTTTCTCTATGGATAAACCCTTAGTGTATCTCAAATCTTAGCTAACATTTACTGTTTTTTGGGTTTTTGTTGGGGGGGGTCACACCTGGCAATGTACAGGGGTCACTCCTGGCTCATGCACTCAGGAATCACCCCGACGGTGCTCAGGGGACCATATAGGATGCTGGGATTCGAACCCGGGTCGGCTGTGTGCAAGGCAAACGCCCTACCTGCTGTGCTATTACTCCAGCCCCCACATTTACTGTTTTTATACTTAGAGGTTAGATTTATTTTTCAATACTTTATATATTTAACAATACTAGAAGGGCATATATAAAAAATACTAGAAACAATCCTTGTTGGTGGAATGTGGTGAAAATGGAACCTTCATCCACTACTAGTGAGAATGTTGTCAGATACTGTGAAAAACAGCAACAATGGTACTCATTTACCTCAGAATTAAGATCCCACATGACTCAGCAATTCAAGTTTTGGGCATCTATCCACAGGACAGAAAAACATCCATTCAAAAGAATATATACACATATATATTCTCATTACATATATACATATATATACTCAGTACAGCACTCAGCACAATAAGATTCAGAATAACCAAGATGTCCAACAACAGATAAGTCAATCATGAAGATGTAGTATATATACACAATGAAATTGGATGATACCATGCTAAATGAAGTAAGCCAAAAGAAGGATAAACAAGGGATGATATCACTGATAAACAGTAATTAGACTAACTTTATAAGGAAATGCAATATTTTAAAGGGAGGGAAGCCCAGATCAACCCCAGAGTATAAGAAGAAGGGAGAAAAGAGTGAAGGAGTGGGAAGAAGAGAGACATTAGAAGGGTTGGAGGCCAGGTCAGGGGAGTCAGGCACAAAGGTGGTGTTAAGATACGATAGTGCCAAATATCCAACCACAGAGAAACCAACACTGAAATCAAGAGACCCAAACTTTAACAACTGAATTTAGAAAGGTACCTGTCAGGAGTGCAGACAAGGGGAACAAGGAAAGTTGGGAGGGAACCCAGGAGCACTGGTGGAGGGAAGTTTACACTGGTGGTGGAATCTGTGCAGCAATATTGTATGTATGTCTAAAACTCAACTATGAATAACTTTGTAAATATGGTGCTTTGATAAAGTAGCTAAAACTTATTTTTTCTCATTATTGACTTATTTATATGTAATTAATATATAGATATTATTTCAACCTTATTTATGTATTTGTTTAATTTTTATGTAAATGCACTGTAGCACTGTTGTCCCATTGTTCATTGATTTGCTAGAGCGGGCACCATTAATGTCTCCATTGTGAGACGTGTTGTTACTGTTTTTGGCATATCCAATATGCCACGGGTAGCTTGCCAGGCTCTGCCATGTGGGAGGTATACTTTGGGTAGTTTGCCGGGCTCTTGGAGAAGGACAGAGGAATCGAACCCAGGTTGCCCGCATGTAAGACAAACACCCTACCTACTGCGCTATCGCTCCAGTCCTTCTTTGTATGTAATTAAAGTAATTAAAGTAATGAAAGTTTACTTTGATGTTTTATGGTTTAGTCTTTTTAATCTTATGCTTTAAAAATTTTCCCTACTTTAATGCCAGATTTAAATTTCTGCTATTTTTGAAAACTAAACTATAAATTATACTGAGATGTTTTAATAATTAAAACAGTTTGAAATTACTGCAAAGACAAATACCACTAGAAGATTAATAATACAAAATATAATATGGTGCTAGGGGAAATTAACATAAATTATAGTTAGCACTTGAAAATAAACATCCTTAATATTTACAAAAATTAATTATATGTTTCTCTGGACTGGAGCAATAGCACAGTGGGTAGGGCATTTGCCTTGCACGCAGCCGACCATGGTTGATTCCTTCGTCCTTCTCCTGGAGCTTGGATGTCTGTTTTATTTATTCATTTCTTTTGTTTCTTTATCTTCCTCAGATCTGTGAAGTCATATAGATTTTTTTCTTCATTGTATTTGAATTCTTCTTATTTAAACAACCAAGTTTTTAAAAATTGAAACTCTGAGTAATTCAGTAAAACAGAATATCTTTAAACCTTGAAGTATTGTGGACTTAAATAGATACAGAGGGTGAGAGAAGCACTTGCCATGCCCATGGCCAACCAGTTCAATCTTCTGTGTCCCTTATGGTCTGCTGAGCACCGCCAAAAGTGGTTCCTGGGTGCTGAGGCAGAAACAATCCCTGAGCATTGCTGTATGTGGCTCCTCCAACCCCCCCCAACAAACAAAAATCAAAATAGAGGTGGAGGGGCTGGAGCAACAGTATAGTGTGCCCAGGATTTGAGCCCTGGTGCTCCAGAGTCCTTCAAGCCTCAGGGAATTCCTTAGCACCACTGAGTGTGGCCCCAAAACAAGCAAACAAAACAAGATACAGAATGGGTCTTGCATGGAAGAGACCTGGATTCAAAAACCCAAAGTCCCACACACATGCACACACACCAAGACACACACACACACAATTTCTGTGTATATGGATACACACTCACAAACACACAAATAGATAAAAGGCCAATGAATGTGGCTACATTAACATGTTTTATATGTTTCTAAATCTACTTTTAAAAGCAGAATGAACCAGATGACTGGATAAAGTAATGGTTATATATACACAATGGAATACTACTCAGCTACAAGAAAAATAAAAATCTTGCGATTTCCTGCTACATGGATAGAACTAGAAGGAATCCTGCTGAATTAAGTTAGACAGAAGGAGAGGGAAAATACAGAATATAAAAACATAAAGAATATAAAAGATATAAGGAAGCATAGTAAGGGAATAACAATTGGCTAAAGGCAACAGAATGTAATAACTGGTCTTTTGAACTGAGGATACTATGGTGTGGGTGAGGGTTGCTGGGGGGGCACTGAGGTAAGGGAGGGTAGTGGATACTCTGACGGATGCTGTGGTGTTGGAATGTTGTAGGCACAAGACCCTATAGTTATCAATATTGCAAATCATGATGGCCAAAAAACCATATTTAAAGGCTGAGACATCAACAATAGATAGAGAGAAAATATTTCTAATATACATGACAATCAAGAACATTTTATATAAAAGATAACCATATAAAAGATGATTAAAATTTATCCTATGAACACAGGAAAACTTTAAAATTGAAAAAAACAGCACTACCAAATAACTGCAAACCTCACAGATATTGGTAGATGTGCAAGTTAAATAAATAATTTGGTATTGTTTTTGCCCTTCAATGTAAGAAAATTGATTTTACTGTTAAAAACTATTGTTATAACCTGTTTGAAAGTATGAAATAATGACAAATCTTTGTGCATATATTCTATAGACTATGGTGGGAGTGGAAGATTGTCATAATTACTGGAAGTACAATTTTCAAAACTATTACAACAAAAGCTACATACACTTCTGATTCAACTCACTGATCTACAACAACATTTATAGTTAAGGAAAAATCCATGAAAAATCTGTTCAATATCCAACAGTAATAAATACTGAGATATTGACATTTTATTTAGGGAATGAATTGCAGAGAGGAGAAGGTGTCATTGTCAGGACTGTGACCTTCAGTGAACATCCCCTTTACTACCACCAGGCAGGGCAGCACTTACGAAAGCAAGAGGAGACTTGTTTAAGAGTAATAGTCAAGAGGCTCATAAAGTCACTGCTGTTGGCAGCATTGACAGCATTGTCGTCATTGCTAGTCTTGGTTTTGACAAACTGAGGTCATTAGTATCTAATTTTCATAACCTGTATTATAAGAATGTTTTTCCTGAAATCATGATGAAAAAATCTTTCATTCTTTTATTTAATTTTGAAAGATGTACTGGAGACCTTGTACAACATTAACATTAAGTATTTCATCTAACTATAAATGAACTGAGTATTTCATCTAATTATTATGACGTGGCATAATAAACATGTATAATCAAGACAGTGTATAAATAATTTTACATGACATTTCTATTTTTGTTTCTTTGTTTTCAGGCCATTTCTGACAATGCTCTGGGCTCACTCCTGCCTCTGTGCTCAGGGATCACGCCTGGTGAGGCTCAGGGGACTATGTGTGGTGCTGGGAAATTGAACTCTGGTGGGCAGCATGCAAGACAAGACTCCTGCCTGCCATATCATCATTATGGCTCCTCACATGACATTTATTTTAAAAAAAACTGTCTTAAGGCACCTGAGAGGTAGCCAGTAGGTAGAGTGCTTGCTTGGTCATGACGTCAACCTGGGTTTGATCCCTGGCACCACATGTTCCTCTCAAATCCTACCATAAATGAGCTCCGAGCACAGCTGGGTGTGGCAAAAGAACCAAAATTTTTCCTATGATTTTGGGATCAATGGAACTCTGTGGTGCTCAGAGGCTTTTCCTGGCACTGTGCTGAGGCGTGAGCTCTAGCAGTTCTCAGGAAACCAGATGCAATGTTGGGGATCGAATCAGCATTGTGAGGAAAATGATGAAATTTAAGTTAGTCTGAGATGGGGAAAGGATTAACAAACAGGTTAGAGTCGGGATCAGGTTCTGCTCTTTCAGGGACTCCTTTCTGAACTGAGCTGCCTGCTTTTCTCCCCATGTGCTTGTGGGGTGTGTGAGGGAGGAGTTGGTGGTGTGGGTTGAGCCTCTTTTGCAATGAGAAACTCCTTCATTTATATGTCTCTTCATATAAAACACTAACTCTGGCACGTTGGGTTTTATTTCACCTCTTTATTGTGTTTATATGTGTGTCTATGTTAGAAACTCAATTTAATGTCAAGTCATAGAAACCTGAAATAAAAGGGCTTAAATAAATTAGAAGGTTGATTTTATTCCACTTGATAAACTTCAGAGCCATGTAGTTCATGGATCCCAGGTAACTTTGTGCTGTCATACAAGTCCTGAAATCCTTTCCCTTCGCTTCTTATCATTCTTAGATGATATTTTATAAATGGCCTTTATTTATAAGACAGTCAGAACCTCAGAGAGTTAGGCCCCTTATGATGTACGGAAGCAGAAAGGCAAATGATATCCACCAGTTTGGTGAATCTCTTGGTTGAGTTTCCTTAATTGTCCAGAGTGTCAAATGAGTGGTTTCCTTCCAAGGAGTGTCTCATAGCAACCCCCAGAAGTATTGCACATCCCTCTGAGCCACGCCTTTGCAAACTCCCAAGGTGATTGCCAACAAATTTCCACCCTTACACTAGGACACTGGCGTCTCCTCTTGTCTGGGTTCCTGGAGGTGGCATCATAGGAATGAGAATCCTCCCTCTTGGTAATACAGGTCACACATGTGATTCTTCCATGCAAAATGCAGCACACTCAGTACACTGTGTCTGGATTCCCTTGTTTTAACCATTTTATAGTACAGAATGATACTGAGATAGAAACTACCGTCAATCTTTACCTTCTCTTTCTTCACACTAGAAAAACCTCTACACTACCAATAGCAGCCACAACCTAGTTGTGGCAAGGAGGTAAATGATGCAAATGCATGCTTAGGGTTACAACTTTTTTTCTCCCTTTGCAGCTACTGTTACAACTCTCAGGTTCAAGGACACACATCCTAGCAGCCTGCCAAGAACTGCATAAATGGTGAGAGGAGAGAATTCCTGGAGAAGCACTTGAGCAGTGGGAAGTCTGAAGAGGTGCTAAAACGGAGCTGGGTGGCTGAAAGAAAAGCCTGAGTTGGGTCTCAGCAGGAGGAATTTCTCAAGAAAAGGCACTAAGTCTCTTTGGATTTCTTAATATAATCATGATCAGAGAAGAAAACATACACAGACAGACAGACAGACACAGACAGACAGACAGACAGACAGACAGACAGACACACACACACACACACACGCACACACACACACACACACACACACACCAGACACTTGTTCCCAGATCTAAGATTATCTTGAATACTCTATCGGACCTACATGACTGATCTGATGCATTCTGGTTCTCATGGTCTACTTAAGCAGAGACACAGAGTAGGGAGGGAAATGACATGTTCAGATTAGCCCCTGCTCCTGCCAGAGCCAATGCAATTAATATTGCATTGCAAGTCAATGCAAGGAACCTTGATTTATAATACTATTAATGATAGGATTTTGTACAAAACATATTCCAGCACCAGAATGTCCTTTTTCCTCCTCCAATCTCACCGTTTCCCTTACACACACCCTGTCCTATTTCCCACCTATTCCCCCTTGCCAATATGAGCTTTCTACTAAAAACCAACTTTTAGTTTGTTATGCCTTTTTGGCATTTGTAATTTTCTTACTGTTTCTTTATATACCACATATGAGGGAAATTATTTTGTATCTGTGTCTCTTGATGAACTTCATTCATCATAATACTCTCTAGATTCATCCAGCAAATTATATAATTTCATCATTTCTTATAGCCAAATAGTATTTCATTATGTATATGTATGACACTTTATCCATTAAACTGTTCTTGGACTCTTGGCTTCTTTCCAAATTTTGGATATTATGAAAAGTGATACAATAAACATCACTGTATCACTATATCACTGTCATCCCTTTTCTCATGGATTTTCTCGAGCGGGCACCAGTAACATCTCCATTGTGAGACTTGTTACTGTTGTTGTTGTTGTTTTTTGCATATCGAATACACCACGAGTAGCTTTCCAGGCTCTGCCATGTAATACTCTGGGTAGCTTGCTGGGCTCTCCGAGAGGGATAGAGGAATCGAATCTGGGTCAGCCGCATTCAAAGTCCTACCCGCTGTGCTATCGCTCCAGCCTACAATAAAATGTGGGTGAAAATGAGTGAAGATGAGGAATAAAAATGAGTTTTCTGGGTAGAGTTTTTGAACTCTTGGGGTAAATATCCTAGAGTGGGTTTTCTGGGTTAAGTGGAAGCTCAATTCTCCATATTGTTTCCAAAAAGGTTGGACCAGTTGATATTCCCACCAGCAGTGGATAAGGGTCACTTTTCCTCCATGTCCATACCAACACTAGTTATTTTCATTCTTTATGATGTGTGCCTATTTCACTGGCATGGTATCGCATAGTGGTTTTGTTTTGCACTTCCCTGATGATCAGAGATGCAAAACATTTTTTTCATACATTTCTTGGCCATCTGTATGTCTTAATTGAAGAAGTTTCTGTTTATCTTTTCTCCCAATTTTTTTTCTTGTGAAGATTTAACAGTGCTTTACATATATTGGAAATTTACCATTTGTCAGATGAGTGGTGGGTAACATTTCTCCCAATCTATGGGATGACTTTTTATTTCAGTCATCATTTCTTTTGCAGTGCAGAAGCTTTTTAATTTATCTTTGGTCCCATTTGCTGAACACTGCCACTGAATCATTGAAAATAAATCTAAGTACAATGTCATGAAGAGTTTTGCCTATGTTTTAGAGGGGGATTAACAGTAACAAAAAATGAAAACTTTTATAAAATAGTATTATATAGAACCAATATGTCACCAGATCTTAAGAATAAATTGCAGGGACTGGAGTGATAGCACAGTGGGTAGGGCGTTTGCCTTGCACGCGGCCAACCCGGGTTCAATTCCCAGCACCCCATATGGTCCCCTGAGCACTACCAGGAGTAATTCCTGAGTGCAGAGGCAGGAGTAATCCCTGTGCATCGCCAGGTGTAACCCAAAAAGAAAAAAAAGAAGAAATTGCAAATGAATTTATCATAAAAATATTCTTAGAATTCAGATTGGCCTGTAAAGGAAAACTCATCATTAGACAATTCAGAAGACATGTCTCAAATCAGTAATTCAGAAAGTGAATTCAATAAATATACAAAAGACAAATGTAAATAATAAGGAAGTAAGGACTGTTACCCATTATTGTAGAATTATAAAATTCAAGGTATTTAAAAGACAAAAATAAAAAATTTTTAAATGACCACCTCCAACCCCTGCATTTTATAAAAGAAATAATTAATAAACTATAATAGCTAGATAAATCAATAGGTACAACAAAATAAATTTTATAAAACAGATTTTAGAATTAATGGGGAGAAAGAGAAACTGAGCAATATAAAGCAGCTATATTCATGTTAATATCCATATTAAGCAACTGGAAATATGTCTAATTTTCAAAATTTCATAGACTTTTTACAAAAAGATAATTTTAAATCCACAAAGATCACATTTAAAAATAGTATTGGCTAAAAAATTGAGTATTGACTGCTGGGAGAAGAATGAATGACTTCAGAAGTTTTTCTAAAAAATTCAAGGTCATGAGATCAACCCCTGGTGCCACAACATGTGGTAAATTGATTTGGACAGTCCTACTATATAGAATCCTTGAGATAAAGGACCTGGAACTTAACTCAGTGTCTCAGAAAATAGACCCCTGGCTCAGAGCTTGATTCCTAGTGCCATGCAATACCAGAGAGGACGGAAAAACAAATCCCACAGTACAAAGTACATATAAGATATCATTCCCTGATTACAATTTAGTTAATAAGAGACAATTTAGAAAATAAGGAAACAAAGTTTTTGTTTTTGTTTTTAACTTGTAGTAAAAAAAAATCTATGCTTTAAGTACATATAATTTACTCAGATCTAACTCTAGAATGGAAAGGGGAGAGAAATAGAAGCTTTTCTATAAAATGTATTAAGATAAAGAGGTGATGGAGAGATAGAGCAGTGGATTGGATATTTACCTTGCATGAAACGAACATGGCTTTGATCATTCCTGCCAGGAATGATTCTTGAGTACAGCTCTAGACATTGCTGGTGTGGTTCCCAAACAAAAAACAAAACAATAAAAAGAAGGATAAATATCCTTTCATATTTAAATACTGTGTTTAATATACTAATAAATGAAATTAAGGGCATAAAAATTTGAAAGATCAAATTAACTATATATATATGTATTATATATATAAAACTCTAAAGAGTCAATGTAACAGCTGAAAAATTTTAAAAATTAATGAAAAATAGATACCTTCACATAAATAAAACCAAGATAAATATTGTAGACAAAGTGAAAATCCTTCTTTAATAAGAAAAGTTTCAAGGGTGTTGATTTTGGAATACCTCTTTAGTTTTTTGTTTGTTTTTTGGGTCACACCCAGAAATGCTCAGGGTTTACTCCTAATTCTGCACTCAGGAATTCCTCCTGGCAGTGCTTGGGGGCTGGGGGTTGAACCCGGGTCATCTTTGGGCAAGGCAAGCACCCTCCACTCCCACTGTACTATTGATCCAGTCCCTGGAGTACCTCTTTTGAAAGATAACCAAGACCTATATGAGAAAAAATGTAATCACATTTTTTGTCTGTCACTTCCCCTGAAATCACATTCTTGAAAGACCCAAAATCAAATAGTATAAAGACAGTTGACTATGAAGAAGTGCCATTAAGGATCCTAATTTGATGAAATTCAATTCTAGTAAAGCTTATCACGTTTCCACCCAACAGACACCATCCCAGTTCATGAATCTAGTCAAATTAATTATAAGATATTTATTTTGAAAAATGCACAGTAAAAATTCAACCAAATGAAATGTGACAAGTCATCCACAACAACCTCCTTCTCCAGAATATCCGCAGATGATAATAATTGATGAGAGCAAATCCAGGAATAATTGGTTCTTATGACCAAGAAATTAATCATCAATCATGGTCACTGTTGCTAGTAGCAATATTATCTTCACTGTCACTAGCACAGTGAAATTAAAGTCACCCTCAGGAGGAATATAGCTAGTGATGCTTTCCTAGAATTCGTTAAATAAACAAATACTAATTTATTATGGACCTGATATGAGCCAGACCCTGGTAGAACATGGAACATTTAGTTGATATATATCTGGGTTTTAATTTAAGAAAGTGATTGAATGACAGCATGGTGGGGTTGATACATCTGGAAAATTTTATTTCCTTTTTGATTTTCAGGCTTAACTCAGAGGTACTCAGGGCCTTAGTTCTGGTTCTGCCCTCAAGAATTGGTGATCACTACCGGAGGGGCCCTGGGAACCAAATGTAATGCCTGGGATTGAACATAGATTGGGAATGTTCAAGATAAGTGCCATACTCACACCACTATTGCTCTGGCAAGAAAAAATTAATTTCTTATATTTCTTAAAGGATGCCATGCCACATTATGCAGGAGGATGTGACTTGAAGTGCCAGATTTTGACAAGGAGGCAACAGCACCACTTACATTTTCCATGGGAAAGGAAAGAATAGATAAGGAAACAGTATGTTTGACTTGCTTTAATAACTCCAACGAGATTTGGAGAGCAGGGGATATTCTATCACTACTTGCTTAATGCTTGGTCCTGGTTAATTTAGGGTAGGTAAAATATTGGAGGAAAAATATATGAGAGTTGGGGAAGTGGGGTCTGCATTCCAGATTTGCAAGTTTGTATTTGAGAGCTGGAACATCTGACAAGGGCACATTCAAGACAGAGACTGAAAAGGGAATTATACATAAGCTCATCTATCAGTCCTGCTCCAGAGATTCATAATTAAATCTCAAAAGACATCAACTAGAGCAAAACTTTCTTAGACACACTGGTCCCTGGCTGAGACCTGTAGTGCAATCTCAGAACGGAGGAAGGCTGTTCCTGCCCTGCTGAAGCCCCAGTAGCTGAACTCACATCCCAAGAGCTGCTGCCTTGCCTCTGGCCTGACTCCATTATCTCAAGACTGAGCTCTGCAGAGATGCCAAACTGCTGAAAATTTCAGGTACACAGGATTATTTTGGCTAAAAATTCTGGGTCTTCTTGGGCGTGGTGTGGATGACCTTCTCACTCCCCCTCCCCCTGCCATACTTTCAGAATCTCTAGCAGACTCACCCATGTTCCTCTGCCCCCACCATGTAAGTTCACCGCCAGTTCATTATCATGGATTTTCTGGAATGTACGGCTGAATTTGTGGCTGCACAACATCTCCAAACTTTGTAGTACTAACATGCCAGTAAGAGTACATCAGATTGGATGGGAACGTAATATAGAAGGCAACTAAGCTTTATTAACAAAAACATTAACACAGAAGGCTCAACTAGCAACAACAGCTTAGTAAACTCCTAAACAAGGACTTACTGTCCCCATGATGAGATACAATAATTTTTACCATTTTTTTTTACTGAAGTACTTTTGACAATTCCCATTAGCTGTTTAGTGGTAACAAGAAATATGTAATAAATTACTTTGTACTTGCGACAGGAGCAAGCTTGAGGGGTGTTAGAGAAAATGCTGGAAAAAAGGTCACAGTGGTGGTGGGATATTGAATGCTTGTAACAAATACATCATGAACAACTTTATAAACCACGGTGTTTTTTATTTTATTTATTTATTTATTTATTGCTTTTTGGGTCACACCTGGCGATGCACAGGGGTTACTCCTGGCTCTGCACTCAGGAATTACCCCCTGGCAGTGCTAGGGAACCATATGGGATGCTGGGAATCAAACCTGGGTTGGTCGAGTGCAAGGCAAACGCCCTACCCCCTGTGCTATTTCTCCAGCCCCCAACCAAGGTGTTTTTTAAAAGTAGGAAAAAAGCACCTCTTGTAGAAGCACTGGTGAGTGGAAAGCAAATGAGGTGGGGTATTGGTGAAGGGAAGTGGACTCTGGTGAAGGGACTGGTGTTGAAATGTTGAAACCCTGAAACCCAATCATGAATAACTTTTCAATTTCAGTGTGAAAAGAACAATTCATGGTGTAACAAATGAATGAAAGAGAGAAAGATAAAGAGAGAAAGAAAGGAAAAGAAAGAGAGAAAGAAAAAAGCAAAGAAAGAGGGAGAAAGAGAGAGAAAAAGAAAGAAATAGAGAGAAAGAAAGAGAAAGAGAGAAAGAAAAAGAGAAAGAGAGAGAAAAGAGAAAGAAAAAGAGAAAGAAAGAAAGAAAAGGGAATTGAAAACTTCCCAAGAAATAGAATTTCATAAGACAGAGCACTAGGGCTTTTCATAGGTCATAGTTTCCTCTACATTTGGACAATAAATAAGGTTGAAAGAGTATGATTGACAGACTGGTACCAAAAACCTAATTCTATGTATTACTTCTGGCAATTCCAACACCCTGTTCATAGCGGGAAGAACAAAGAGGCAGAGCAATATCAGATAGAAAAAAAACATTTTTCATTTGTGCAACAACTATTTCTGCGCTTTCTAGAAACCTGGTTTGCCTGAAACCCAACCTGACACCTCTTATACTCAGCTTTCTCAGGGATGCATATGTGGCAAAAAGATCAGGCTGAGTTCTATGGACTCCAAAGAGGGCAGTGAGATGGAAGCATATGGGTTTGGAGAGCTTCTCTGAGAGGACAGAGCAGAGTAGTGTGGTAGTGTCTGTCTTGGTGGGGTCTGGAAGGATGGAGCCAAGACCTAAAGAAGGACTAATACTTGCTTTCATCAAAGAAACCACATGGAAAGGGAAATCCTGAGATCAGACAGGGAGATGATAAGTGACCAAGAACTGCTACAGTCCTGCAATAATTGGTTTAGGCATGATGAACCAATGAGAGGAAGAAAGCTTTGCTCTGACTGTACAAGTCACACATTTATATCATGTGCATATGAACACAAATACATATACATTTATATATATTATGGAACAAGTGTATATATATAATATATATACATATAATGTGTGTATGTGTATTAGGAGATGGCACCGTTGTTACATATTTTTAAAAATTCTAGATAGATTCAGGTAGTAGAATCATTGGGTTTCTAACACGCTTCTGAAATAGCATATAATATCCATTGCAGCAGTTCAAATACAGCTTTATTTGTTACATAAGCATTGGAGGCCGCCCTAAAAGCCCCCATCCCTCTTGAGAGCCCAGCAAGCTACCAAGAGTATCCCACTTGCATGGCAGAGCCTGGCAAGCTACCCGTGGTGTATCTGATATGCTAAAAACAGTAAAAATAATGGGCCTCATTCTTCTGACCCTGAAAGAGCCCCCAATATGGCAGCGTTAAGAAGGATGAGCAAGGAGAGGCTCTTAAAATCTCAGGGATGAACTAAGCTGCCAAAATGAACAAGGATTAAAATGACTGTACTTTCAATGCACATATGCTGGCATTGGAAGCATCCATCGAGCACCTGATGGTGCAAGTGCAGAAGATTAAGTATGACATCATTGGTCTGACCAAAATGAGAAGGCATCGATCACATCACACCATTTTCAACATTGGAGAAGAACTGTTCCTTGGAACATGCAACAGTAGAGGTATCAATGGTGTCAGTGTCCTTGTCAACACTAACTTGGCCATGAACATTGATTTACTTGAATGTCTAACAACCTGAATCAGACGATTATGCTTGAATACATGTAGCTCACTGCTGGCAGTTTCTATCTTTGTTGTCTACACACCAACATCCAACTATGATGAAGAAGAAATTAAGAAGTTCTACATGGAGCTGGAGAAATTCTATATAGAATACCGCACCTTATACAAGGTCATTGTTGGTGATTTTTAATGTCAAGATAGGGCCAAGAAGGTCACCCGAAGAACTCCACATTGGGACCCATGGCCTAGAATGGAATGAACAGGGTGAGAGACTGAGTTCATCATGTCGACCAAGATCATCCATGGTAACTCACAGTTCCAGAAGGCCATATCTAAACATTGGACATGGGAGTCTCCCAGTAAACAGTTTCACAACAAAATTGACCACGTCATATTCAATTGACGGTTTTGCCTGACTGATGTCACCGTTGTCCCAAAATTTCAAATGGGATCGGACCAGTCTCCTTCATGCAAAATTCTACTTCACGGTGTGGGGAGAAAGGACTGCAAAGTTTAAGAAGAGAACTCCCAGAATGACCACCAACTGGGAGCTGTTTGGCACTATTGCAGCAACCTGGGAAGATGCCATCATTGACAACATCGACAAGGAATATGATCGACTGGTTCAGAACCTTTATGACTGCACAAGGAATGCCGAGAGTGGGAAAGCCACAAACAGATGCCTGTCTTCGGAAACTCTCTAGCTCATTCCACAACATGGTTTGGTGTGAGCCTCAGGCAATCACAAGCTAATGCCCGAGCTCAAAAAGCTGTGCAGAGAAGCGATAAAAGAAGACCTCAAAGAGAGAAGAACAGCAGTGTTGGCCAGTGCAGTAGAAGCTGGGAAAAGTATTCGCAACGCTCGCCTGTCCTTCACCAACTACAAGACCAAGATGACTACACTCCAACATCCTGATGGATCTATCACATATTCTAGAAGGGCAATGGAGAGGATTAATTACAACTTCTACTTGGATCTCTTCGATAGCCATGTCCACCTGCCCACATACCAAATTCTGCAGGATGGATATCATTCCCAATGTTCTCCCTTCTGAAATTTGAATCAAAAGAGCTATACTTGGAGTATCACATTTCACTCAAGTGAGAGAAGGAATCCGGAGTTCCGACCTTTATTGATGATTGAGAATCAGGGACGCAGTCTCGTTTGCCAAGGCTTCAAAAAATCAGATGGGCCGGACAGATAATGCGATTTTGAGATGACTGCTGGACTAGAGCTGTTACCAACTGAATTCCACTGGACGTCAAAAGACCACCTAGCCGCCCACACACAAGATGGTCAGACTTCTTCGTCAAAACCCTGAACAAACGGTTTGGTGCTCTTCGTGTTCCTGGAGCGAGCAGATGCCATTGGGCTACACTAGCACACAACAGGGACGAATGGAAACATTACTGGTGCCCGCTTGAGCAAATCGAAGATCAATGGGATGACGTGATATAAATGATTTGTTACTTAAGCAAGGGATAATTGTTTATGCATAATCAGGAACTGTAGATAATTCTACATATACAAAAGTCAAGTTATATTGTCTTAGGTTCTGTTTATGGATACATTTCGGGGGGTGGGGGGAGAAGAGGGTTGGGCATATCCAGCTGTACTCAGGGCTTCATCCTGGCTCTATTCTCACTCCTTGGGATTGAACATGGTCAATCACATGCAAGACAAGAGTCTTAACTATTAGCTCTCTGGCTCTATGAACACATTTCATATATCTCATTCAAATGGGGTATGATTTCAAAATATGAAGGAACAGAATGGTCCCTATTACTGTTACTGAATATGTTTCTATTTTGTCCTTCAGACTCACAGAAATCATACCAAGACATCCAACAACAGAACTATCAGCAGTGTCAGCACCATCCCAAGTGCTTCCCAAAATTTCCTACCTCTGAATGTCTCCCCAAATGCCCACCTAAGTGCCGATTGCAATGCTCAGCCCTGAGCCCAGGTCCAGTCTCTTCCTACTGTACTTCTGGGGGCTGTTGCAGCTCTAGGGGTGGGGCTGCTGCCTGAGTCACCTCAGCCCCTGGGGTTCCACCTGCCCATCACAACAGAGATCTGACTGTTGCAGTGAGCCCTACATGAGGCTCTCTTCACATTACGGGATTAGTGGCAGCAGTCTAGGGGCTCAGTTGATTGCCCTGACTCTGGGGGATCTAGCTGCTGTTCTGAACTTTAAAAAAGATCTTGTATGACATGATGTGGATGTTAGTTAACACAATAATGGTGTTTTACCCTTCCTCTGTCTTGTGTTTTTCTTCTGAGCCTAAATCAATTGATTAAGCATTCAAACTTTGTTTCTCAGAAGTCATAAACTCTATGCCTTGTATTTGTCTTCTTTTAGTTTTATGCCACTATATTTCTTAGACTGTTGAAAAAATGCTTAAGGACTATGCCTTACAAATGTAAAATTACCTTAAAGTCCTGATTTGATTATGATTTTGTTTCATTTTCTTCACTTTTTAAAGATATAAATACCAGTCCATCTCCCTAAACAGAAAGGTAGATTGACAGCTTTCACTGAGCTGAAGAAAAGTCAATCAATAAACAATATGGAAATAGTTTTCGATGTATGTATATCTTTTAAAAAACCTAAAATTCTGCTCTAAATATGAGGACAGTAAGTAGTGGCAGAGTAGAATTCCATGATGAATCTATCTTAAAAAAATTCCTCTTCAGAGGGAGGAGGGATTTGGTCAAAGTTATTCATCCACTTATATGAATAAGTTCTAAGAATGTAATTCATGACCTAGTGACTCTAGAAAACAATGCTATACTATGCACTAGAAGGCTGGTAGAAGATCTTAGAAGTTCTGGCCACATAAAAAGGATATTTTATGACATAATGTGGATGTTAGCTAACACAATGATGGAAATCAGACTGCAATATGTAGCTTATAAAATCAACAAGTTGAGCTTCTTAACTCATACAATGCTACCAAACCTGGGAAAAATAAGTGATAAAAATTAATTATGTTCCTCAAGTGATTTGTTCAGAAAATTCTCTTTACTCAAATGAAAATGTGCACTGGCATCTTTAAGGCAATCTTTAACTCTCTTCTGCTGTTATTTTGAAAAGATTAAGCATTAAATCTCAATTCCATCTGGAAACTGATGAAGAAAACTCACTGATCTTTGTAGTCTTCTCTTTGGTTTTGTTGTACACATACAAAGTCTGGGAAAATAGATGCTAATTGAATCCAGATTACTTAAAAGTAACCCAATTTCCAGGCCCAGCCATTAGTTCTGTGAAAGTATTCTGTCCTCACCCTCCATTCTGTTCCTGAGATAAAGAGTGGCTGCCTTTCCCAGAGTGTTGCCAGTTTGGGTACTCTGGTATAGCAGAAATGCTGGCTGTTAGAGACTAGATACTGTAAACTCACTTCAATGGAATGGTTGGAAGGAAGGGGTCTAAGCAACAATAGGATCCCATGAATCTTATCTGCAGGAATATGTAAGAGGAATATGAGACTTCACTCTTCCCCTTTGTTCCCAAAGTGCAAAGATGAATCAGTTTCTATTAAACATTTCAGGAGATAATTGTTAAGAATCGAATTATAATTAAGCAGATCAACAAAGTGGTGGGTAAACCGGAGGGACTAGTTTTCTTGAAGAGAATGAATAAATTAGACAAGGACTGGCCAAAGCCCAAGGAAACCAGTCCCTTGGGCCATCCTGGGAGAAAAGGAATATTTGGGTAGCCATGTTCCCTGGCCTCTGTACTCAAGGGAGCCCTGGTGCTCTCTGGCTCAGACACTGCTCATGAGACTCTGAGAAGCGCAGGGTTGGGTGCTCCTGTTTCTATGAGCAATGTGCATGCAGCAGGAGTCCCATGTGACCTTCCTATACATGTGTAAAAACACTATCCTCAGTAGAGGATCCATCTTGGCTTGGTTGTCTTGTATTGATAGGGTGATGGTAGTTCGCAGGACGGCAAGGAGGAGTCAAGGAGAGGGTGCTCCCTAGCCAGCCTGTTCCGTAGCCATGTGTTGTAATGTCATATACCCTGGAGGAGATTCAAAAGTTCCCACTTAGTGTCTCTTCCTACCTGGCCTTGAGCAATTTTTCATTTTCGGTAGGCCTCAGTTAAAAACAACAGCTACTCTCTATGCCTATACAAGTCCTTGTCAGCCATCCATTTATTGATTCTACAATATAATGTCAAGAGAGTATTAAAGGAACTCCCACATGTTGTTGGGGCAATGATTTAGGCATTACAAGGCTCAGAGAAAAAACTCAGAACAAAAGCACCATGGACGTGGGCTCTAAGGGAGGATAGTTCTGCACTTTGTTCTAATCTCAGACACAATAGTGATGTTTCTGACTGGATACCAATGTCCTGGTGCCCTCTGTCCCTTTTCATGTGTCTTCTCACCTCCTCGACTTTTACCCAAAGCACAAGAGGGACCCCTAACTTTCCCCTAATCTCTGCTCAAGAAAAGTTTCAAATATGAATAAAGATTCAGGCCCTCGGGCCTTACCAGCAACCAGGGTGCACCCTCTCTGAGTGATGGTTCAGCTGAAGACAATACAGAGTTTAAATCTTGGTGTGGTTGACATAACTCTGGAGCACAACTTTAAACATATAATTTATATCAGGGTTTGTGAACATAGGTGTTTAAGGGGACCCTGGAGAGAACAGGTACATAATTCCTGTCTGTGCAAATGGTAAGTTCAGAAATGAAGTAGCCAGGTGGACTACACAGAATCTTAAAATACCAAAGATCCTTCTCAGAAGGACAATCCAGCAGATCAGATGTCACTGGTGTTCACTGGTCTTGTGGTCCAGTCAGACATCTGAGGGCATGTTGTAGTCCCATCTGCTTCCAAGAAGTCATGATTGTGTGAATTCATAATTTTCTCCAGACCTTGTGGATATATCAGAATATTATTTTATGAATCCACATATCTCTGAATCTGTGGGCTTGTTTCCAATGAGACCAGTGGGATCTTCTTGGAAGATCCCAATGACTCACCCTTGGCACTTGTGCCAGTCATCTGGCTTCTCTATGCCATGCCTTCCCAACCTATAAAATGGGTGTGGTACAACTCACATGCCTGATTTGGTGGCACCTAGAAGCAGTACCTCTTACTGGGGGGTGGGTGGGTAACGCTACCTGAAGATGTCAAACCCATTAGTGAGAGCCTGACTCTATAGAGCAGGAAGTGAGCCAGTCGGAGCTTACAATGGTGTGAGATGTATATGTTGGCTAATAGGATGGGTGCTCACCATGTGGAGGAAAGAGTTTGGTCTAGGATGTGCTATCAGTGTACAGGTTTTCCATTGAATTAATTCAAGTATATGTTCACGTGTTAGATTACTGATCTTCAGATTCTGTGTAAATGTGCCCACAGAAATGCAGAGAAATTATATTGTAGCGCAGAGATTTCCAAACTTCTTTGACCAAATATCACCTTTTCAGAATAAAAATTACTCCTCCTTGAAGTCTATCTTCTTTAGGTGAGCAAATAGAAAGCTTTTCTGAGTTTCAGCTGAGGCCAGTACAGTCTTTTGGGGTTGGTCCAGTGCCCTGCCTTGGAGGATGGGGGTTTCCCAAAGTGTTTCACTTTAGGAAACACTGATAATGGGAATAACTCCATGGATAGCTACTATGGATGTGGAAAGATGTATTTTCTTTGCAGAACAAATCATGACAACCATGAATTTTATAACCAGGAGTAGCATCATATAGTTATTATTTTAGTAGGAGAGAAGAAGCAGTGGAAAGGACATAGTGAACTCACAATGTACAGCAGAGTTAGGATCAGACTTGGGTTTGGCTTAATCTTTGCCTTAAATTCTCTCCTGTCTATCAATGTACCCCCAAATGGCCAACTTTCTAGAGCATTTTCTTGTTTGTAGAGTATGCATGTCTGTCTGAAACAAACTTATGTATAAGATAGTTTGTCATAATGACTAAGTGTCATAGATTTTCGCACCAGATGCAGAACATTAGAGTATTAGAGCAGAAAAAAACAATAAAGCTCTATGTCTCTTATATTTCTTATATCTTAGATAAGATATATCTCTTATATCTCTTGTATCTTATATCTAGAAAATCGTTAATATTCTAGCTTTATTACATCTAGCAGTGTGAGCTTGGGCAAGTTGTTTTATTAACATATTTATTGAGCCATCATTGTAGAGACTGAATTTGATGATCTATCCCTGTGAAGTGTCCTAGCCCCCCAAAGATTTTCCTTTTCTCCATCCTTCCATAAAACCTCCTGCCTGGCATTAATTGAATTGACATCCCCAGGAAAGCAGTGATGGGTTGATCTAAAATTATAGTCTTCCCCTTTCCTTCAATCCTCTGTGGAGAGGGACTGGTGGCCTTCCCAGAGGAAGCAATGGAGCATTGAATGTCACCCATGCAGGAATGACAGAAAGAAGCATGAAGCTTTTCAAATCCAGAACAGAAGTTTTCATGCTTCCTCCAGCTTGTTTACACACATACATTGCAACACTGATCTTATAATAGAAATCATCTGTGAACTAAATGCAGTTTATCTTTTCCTTGTTTAGAAAATCTGGGAACCCTAAGACTGATGGATCTCAGGGAAATTGGGATCCATACAGACAAGTGGAGAAGCACCCTTTACCTAAAATGTCACAGGTGACATTTCTGGACCTGGACTTGCTGACTTGAGTGGGGAGCTGTTTAGAACGAATTCTTCATTCAGGATCAAGGGTGACTTTCTGCACTGGGTAATGTGACACGTGGGATTGGAGAAAAATGTAGGTTTTGGAGTTATATAGGTTTAGGTTCAAAAGATACTCTATCGACTGCAAACAGGACTGTCCTCTAAACTAGAGATCTTGGTCTCATTTTTCTTATCTCTAAAAATAGAGGCACCTGCTGTTTCGTTGGGCTATTGTGAAGACCACATGAAGCAACACAGGTAAATAGGCTAGGCCAACGTTTAGTACATTCAATCCTTTACGTCTGCTCTATTACACATAGAAAACAAAAGGACACAATTTCAGCAGCAGTCGTATAGAGAAATAAAAGGGGAAAAGGTGTGCTTGTGAAAACTAAGACTTAGCAGACTGCTTGGATTTGAATTTTAGCCACTTTTTGTAATGGCTTAGTGACAATGGGTACTAATGGGTATTAAATACTAGGATATGCAATGAGTATTAAATACTTCAGAGCCTCAGTAACACCTTAGTTACAGGGCAATCTATAAATGGAAGTGCCTCGAGAACTATTTGGCACATAAAAATTGTCAATAAAATTTTAGATGCCATTTAGATGCCATTGTTAGCATACTGTTCATTTGGTTGGTTTTGCTCCTGTAATGGGTTCTTAGGGACATAGGTCTGGTAGTGAGGTTCAGGAAGGCAATAGGCCATGAGAAGGTAAGGATGGAGAGGCCAAAGGACATAAGAAGATGAGGAAAGACAACCTCAATAAGAAGTCTAGAGTTATTAATCATCCAAATTAAATTGGAATAACTTTTCAGTTCAAGATAAAACCTATATTGGAGGAAGATTGCTTTGATTGCTGCCAAATGGAGGCAGAGACACTTCCTCAGACCTGGTGATCAGCAACCCAAACCACACCAACACCTTGGGAGCCAGTAAATACCAGCTCGGCTGGGGAGATGCAATATCACCTTTGACATAGTGTTTGAAAATTTGTGACATTAAACCATGTCTTGGGCACTTTCTCAAAGACTCAAGTGACCTGGAAATAATTTCATAAGGACATATCCCATAGATACCACTTCTTCTAACTTCTGGGAAAAGAATACCAACTTCAAGAAGGATCACCAGGGCTAATTTATCTCGTGTTCTGGGAAACTGAATGTCAAGTAGAGACATGCCCTGCCTCTGACTGGAGAGCCTGCATCCTGGGGAGGAATCTCATCAATGCAAGGCTGGCCCTTGTCCTCGTGATCGCTGCTTCATTCAGATGTCATTAAATTGCTTCACTGACACCCTATAAAAGGTCTCCCCAGTTGCCAGTTCCTCAGATTACTGACTTCTTCCAGTCTTGCTCTTATCACCCAAGCAGGTAAGTCTATGCCTGGGGAATCAGTGGAGTAGATGAGAAAGACTTAGAGACGTTGGTATGCACAGTGGTGGAAGGAAGTGGTCAGGACTGGACAGTGCTGGAGACTTATGGTTGTACTTAGTGGGAAGGGCATAGCTGGAGCAGGAGGAGAGGAAGGGGTATGAGTATAAGAGGGATTTTAGGTCACCAGCATCTTTCTCTCCAAGCATAGATTTTCAATCCTTTAATGGGTCTATGAATGAGGTGACAGCCATGCTAATCCAAAGAATTAATAAAGAAAGTTTACTTCAGTTTGGCTTTGTCAGGCTCTGACAGGCAGGTAAGCCTTTTAGTATTTTGTTTGTTTGTTTGTTCGTTTTTGGCCACAGCCAGTCATGCTCAGGGCTTACTCCTGGTTTTTTGCTCAGGGATCATACTGGCAGGCAGGCTTGGAGGATTACATAGGGTGCTTGGAATCAAATTGGAATTGGCCATGTGCAAAGCAAACTCTGACCCAATAAAGACTCTTATTGGATCAAGGTTTGTTGAAAAATTAATTTTGCTTTTTTTCTGGGTACTGCTTGTCTGGGAGCCAGGAAGAATGAAAGCCTCTTGAGAGAAGGAGTGGCAGATAAAATTATCTGGGAAATATCAGTATCCCCCAAGCAATTCATAGTGCAGACATTGACAGAGAAGAGAAGAGACAAGGAAAGTTGGGTGGAAATATAGATATATGGTGTGTGCAAAGGCACATGGTCAGTTCACACAACGCAGGACACCAGAGCTGAGTCTAAGACCTTCGACTCTGAGTTCACCCTGATGCCAGGTCTGGGTATTCATCCCCTTTTGGAAAATACTCTTTTGTCTGGACTATTCCATCTAAAGGGAATGCTTTGGGGTTACTTGGAAACCTTCTCATATCTGACCAAACTTTTTCTTTTAAGATTTTGCAAAGTTCCAGAAAGATGTGTGACCAGCAGAAGCAGGTACAGTTCCCTCCATCTTGTGTCAAAGGTTCAGGAACAGGAGGTGCTCAAACTGTCAAGTCTGTGAAATGCCCAGCTCCATGCGAGACCCAAACCATTGTGAAGTGCCCTACTCCATGCCCGACTCAGACCTACGTGAAATGCCCAGCTCCCTGCCAGCCGCAAACCTGTGTGAAATATGTAACTCCTTGCCAGACATACGTGAAGTGCCCAGCTCCGTGCCAGACAACCTATGTGAAGTGCCCAGCACCATGCCAGACAACCTATGTGAAATGCCCAGCTCCATGCCAGACAACCTACGTGAAGTGCCCAGTCCCCTGCCAGACTCAGACATGCTATGTCCAGACCCCTTGCCAGACCTACTATGTTCAAGTTCCTGCTAGTGGCTCTGTCTCTACTGGTGGCTATGCAGCTAGTGGCTATGCCCCTGACCCCTGCTCTGCTCCTTGCTCCACCAGCTACTGCTGCCTGGCTCCCAGGACCTTTGGGGTGAGTCCCCTGAGACGCTGGGTCCAACGACCTCAGGGCTGCAGTTCAGGATCATCCGGCTGCTGTGCTACTTCTGGATGCTGTAGTTCTGGTGGCTGTGGCTCTGGAGGTTGTGGCTCTGGCAGCTGTGGCTCTGGCGGCTGTGGTTCTGGCGGCTGTGGCTCTGGGTGTTGCGGCTCCAGTTCCTGTGGCTCTGGATGCTGTTGTTTGGGAATTATTCCCATGAGATCCAGAGGTCCTGCATGCTGTGATCGCGGGGATGACTGTTGCTGTTAAACCAACAACAGCCTTGTGCCAGGATTCAGCTCCCTTCCCTAATTTCTGGAATATCCCCATGCCTCTAGCCCATCCATCCAACCCAGGTGATTGATGTATCTCACTGCTTCACCTCAACGCTTTGCTTCTTGATCAAGGCATCCTGCCAGAGTTCATGCATCCCCAAACTTTGGCAAGAATAAAGCTCTGAATGTAATTCCCACTGGCATCTGTTCTGTTTATTTTCTCTATATTTATGATTTTCTGTAAAAAGTTTTTCTGCCTTCCTCTTCTATTCTTGTTTCTCAGGAAAAATCATGGTCTGAATGGACAAAAGCAAGAAGCTTTTTCTGGTGCAGCCCCAGCTGTGAATCCCTGTGCATTCTAGAATGTTGTAAATAAACTCTCTATACAAGTGAGTAGGTGGGAGGCTGTGAGGTTTGGATGCCAAAGGATGCTTCTTTCCCAACCTCTAATTAGTCCCAGGAGAGTGTTTTGACCATAACAAGTTCCTTATGGGAGCATGACTGCTGTATATAAACTCAAGAGTTTGTTTCTGGATGTTGAAGGGATTGTGAAAACAGTTCTGGTCAGAAGCATTATGCCTCTGCTGTGAGAGTGACGAATCCATGGTGGCCTTCCTCATCTGATAGGCTCGCTCACAAGAGGTCTGACAGTCAAGGGGAGGATCCCTCTGAAGCAGGTATCCACTATCCATCCTGGCTCTGAGAGGGAGCGTGTGAGTGGGCAAGGCCTCTCCATGAGGAAGGAGTTTCATGGGTCAGGTGTCGGGTGCCGAGAACACCTGTGTTTTATTATTAGTACCTCCTTGTCCATTGCTCTACTGATTCTGGAAGTGTTTGGGTCTACTTTTATAACCAAAAAATGTAAACAACACATATTAAATAATAAGTAGAGGTATAAGGGCTTTCAAAGCAGTCCCCAGGACTCAAGCCATAATACAGCTATCAGGACACTGGCCTTGCACATGGCTGACCAGGGTTCAATCCCCAGAATCCAATATGGTCCCTTAAGCCCACCAGGAGTAACCCCTGGTGCAAAGTTTGAAGTAAACCCTGAGGACCACTGGGTATGTGCCCTCAAACAAAAACAATAAAGGAAAAAGCAGCCCCCAAACTCCAGGTGCATAAGCATAAGAGACAATGTTTGGCAAATGTATTAGTGTGTCTATGTTAAGAGCTGGGAAGTTTGTGATTATTTCTACACAATATCTGTTGATTCACGTTGAGACACAAACAGAGTGCCTTATACATCTGTGTTGCTGTCAGATTCAGATCAAGCTCACGTGTCCTTAGATAATAAATGTGAGAGTTCCAGAGCACACACACCCCTTTATTAAATGCCCCTAGTCTTGAAGCAGGCATAATACTTCTGACCAGAACTGTTTGCAGAATCCCTGACTGTCTCATTATGAGAGATGTGTGAAGTCAAAATGTTGCTAATGCTCAGTGGATTTGAGGGTGTATGGTTCTTAACTCATGATTTAAAATGAGGTAAATAGCACAAACTGTTGAAAACAATTGGGGTGGTAGTGTTGAACACGAACCTAGAGCCTCACATAAAAAAATATGTGCTCTATTGTTGAGTTATATCCCCATTGCCAATAGGAAAATTTCACAGCTTTGGAATCAAACCCAGGGCCTCATAGTTGCCAAGAAAATGCTCTACCACTAAGTTGTATCCCTAGTCCTTTGTAATAAAAGTAATAGCTCATGCAATTATGGGTAAAGGTCAAAAGCTACTTTCAGACTTCCAGTTGCACATTATTTTCAAGAATAAATGTGCCAAGTCTGGGTTAGACCTTTGTCTAGGCATTGCTTATGCATAAATCACATCTAAGCTGAAAGATTTTCCTTAAGCTCCCCTTAACTTACTTTCTAGAAAAAGTCACATTCTTCAAGATCATTCCAGTACTGATGTATCAAGAAAAAAATGTAGAGGGGCAAGAGAGATAGTTAAATAGATCTGTCTTGCATGTGATCTACCTGGGTTCTATCTCTGATACTCTGTGATAATCCTTTGAGCCAAGAGTGACCCTTGACCCTGTGTTCAGAGTCTGGAGTAAGTCTTGAACACCACAGGGTGTGGCCCCAAACCAACAAACAAACAAGCAAACATTTCACACCCTTCAATATACTTATAAATATTCCATTTTCTCTCATCTTTAGTTCTTCTAAATGAGACCACATTGGAACCCTTTATTAAATGCCCCTAATATTTTCTCTATAATATTCACACATTATGGCTTCTTCATGTGTGGGTGTGATTGCCGAGCTACTAGAAAATAGGGGGTGTACATATATAGATATATGTATCTTTATATCTAAGATACTTTACTCTTTACTCTCAGTTTTCTCTCTTCTTTCACATCTCATTTGGGGTCTGCTCCTGATTGTGCAGCTAGTGTCTCTGACTATTATTCAGCGCAAGTGATCCTTCCCTCCAAGTAAAAACTCCTTCCCTCCAGTTCTTAGTTTGCCCCTTGAGCTATTAATCTCTCTCCCAAGAACTGTTCACTGATTTTCTATGTGAAAGTGGGAAGAGATTCATCATCATCATCATCATCATCATCATCATCATCATCATCATCATCATCATCATCATCATCATCACCATCATCCCGTTGATCATCGAATTTCTCCAGCAGTCTCCATTTGTCCTAGCCCTGAGATTTTAGAAGCCTCTCTTTACTCAACCTTCCCAATGGTGCTGCACTGGAGGCTCTTTCAGGGTCAAGGAAGAGATTATAAAGCTTAAGATACAATATTATTCTTGATATGAAGTATGAGTCTCTTGCTCCTGCGCCAGGCTGTCTTCACCAGGGCCCCTTGGAGGGGGGCAGGTTGAGTTTCCCTCCCCGCCCTGAGCAGAGCCCCAGCAGCTGAAAACCTCTGGAACACAGACACAGCCATGCTCAAGGCCACTCTCCACATGCTCAGATGAACCTCGCCCATGAAGGAACTGGCAGAGGAACCCAGGTGTGCGGGACCCAGGACTGAGATCTCCAAGCCTGCTCAGATCGGGTCTGGGCTTCCTCTACTCAGACCCCCTATTTTCTAGTAGCTCGGTAATCACACCCACAAACTGCCCCCAGGCACCATGTAATCCTATCAACAGCCAAGATCCAGAGACTATAAAACAAAGCTCCTGGAAGAGAGTGATGCAGAATCTCTGTGGCGGAGTCTGGCAAGCTACCCGTGACATATTTGATATGCCAAAAACAGTAACAATGATGGGTCTCATTCCCCTGATCCTGAAAGAGCCTGAAATGCAGCACTGTTGGGAAGGATGAGTAAAGAGATGCTGCTAAAATCTCATGGTAGGACGAATAGAGATGTTACTGGTGTCCACTTGAGCAAATTGATGAACAATGAGATGACAGTGATACAGTGATACATTGATGAAGTATGAGTAGTAAGAAGAGTAAAGGGAAATATATATATATATATATATATGTACACATATATAGATATATATTTCAAAAAATCCCAAACAATTACAAACTTAATGGTTCCCCTTTTAATTATATCTTGCACAGTACATGTTGTTTTGTGATTATCTTTCATGCATATAATTAATGACTAATGAACATCCATATTTACTACTGTATATAATTATATACTTTTCTTTTTATGTCTCTTTACTGCCATTTCTATAATGTCATTTGTCAATAATTTGTTTAATTATCATCTTATTGCCCTTTATAACATATATGTTATTTCTCTCTTCCTCCTCACCTCTCTATTTTGTTCTGTCTCACTCATCCTATCTGTTATTATGAATTTCTATTATATCTTTTTTTTTGCTTTTTGGGTCACACCCAGCGATGCTCAGGGGTTACTCCTGGGTTTGCACTCAGGAATTACTCCTGGCGGTGCTTGAGGGACCATATGGGATGCCGGGGATCGAACCCGGGTCGGCCGCGTGCAAGGCAAACGCCCTACCTGCTGTGCTATCGTTCCGGCCCCTCTATTATATCTTTAAAAATTTTTTGAATCTTTGAAATACAACACTGAAAAATAAACAAATTTTAAGTGTATTGTTTGATGAACAGACCTGTCCAATTATTGCCTGAACCCCAGAAAGTTAATGTTACACTAAAAAAATATAAAGGCACTGGCTCCTGTGGCTAAGTTTAAAAGCATAGAATAGAGTTGAACAGAAATATGTTTTCTATAGCATCTTCAGAAGAGCCCTGCTCATGTGCTAAGTGTGTGTATAGAGAAAATGATATCAAGAGAAGCACTTGCTGATGACATAGTGGCACTCAAGACATCCAGAAGGAATATGCAAGAGCACTTTTCAATCAACCCTAACACAGAGCCCCCATGCACAGACCTCAGGAGACTCAGGAGCCTGAGATGAGAACTTGAGAAGCTCTCAATAATATGGCTGGGGATTGGGGTGATAGTACAGTGAGCCAGGAGATTGCCTTGATTGTGGATGACCTGGTTTGATCTCTAGCACTCCATATAGTTCCCCAAGCCTACTAGGATTGATCCCAGAGCACAGCAGCATTTGATCCCCAAACTATATTTATTTCATCTATATCTAGATCTCTCTATCCATATGTCCATCCATTCTGGAGTTCTAAAAGTATTTTTTATGATTGAAAATCAAATAGATCTATTATTGAATTAAGAATAATTAGACAACTAGTTTATTTCAGCACCATTCATCTTCATTCTGTTAGAGTTTAAAGCAAATAGTAAAAAAAATCCCCCATTAATCCAGTAAATAACTAGGATCAGGAGAAGTGCCAGGTGATCTGAATCTCCTGCAATATACAAGTGTTGTCTAATCAGGAGATTAGGAGTGACTTCCCTGAGAAAGTTTGGTTAGCTCCCAAGGCTGAGTAGGAGCTAATTGTAGAGTATGGGGAAAACTGACTTACCCAGGCTGGACAGGACTCCAGACCTGGGGAAGGAACTGACAGGAACAAGAGAGAGACATGTGAAGAGGAGGAGGAAAATTTAGACCTGTTGGATGCTGCTGAGTTTATTAGTGCAGTTGCCTGTGGAGGCAAAGACCACCATTGTGAGGTTTATGGCAGGGGATGTCTTATGATCTGTGTCAATCAAAGTTCATTTTCCTCTAAAGAAAGATGTTTGTAGCTGCAGAACACAACAGGGATAATTAAAAAAAATTTTTTCCAGTAACATCACGTGACCTGATTTTCTCTTAGTCCTGCACTTTACATGTCCATCAAAGGACAGAGTGGGCTCTAGTCTGAGGAAAGTCCTGTGAGGTGCAGCTGTGGTGATCTGGGCCTCCTGCACGGTTGTCACATACAGTGTAATGCTAAAACTCTTGCTATGTGTCACATGGGTTAGAAAAGCTCAGGACATTCCACTGGAGGACATTTTAAGGCTAATCAAAAGTTTTATCAAATCTAGAGTTTTATAACTTATAAAATGGTGAATTACTATTTTGTAAAATAATCCAGATTTTCTGACTTCTCTACAATGTTGATAGAAGGTTCATTGAGAACCAGTGAAAGAGAGTGACAGATTAAAACATGGGCCGAAGTCCCTGGACACAAAGAAGTCTCTTAGGGAAGGTCGAGCCAGTGTTCTCCTGGGTTTTACTGAGTCTGCTCCCTACCAATTTTCTGGAATAGAAAAAAATATTTACTGAGTAAAATTTTAACTACACTTTACTGTGTAAAGTAAGTTTTTTTGTGTGTGGTGATGTTCAAGGGCTACTCTGATGATTTCTTTTTGAGCCCTACTTGCTATACTATCTCTCCGTCCCCAGGACTATGTAATTGTACAATTCATTTGCTGATCTTGACATGACTTGAAACAAGTTATATGATCTCTCCACTCAGAGAACTTGCATCTCACATAATTGTTACAATAATATCCCACACAAGGTAAACCATTTTCCTAAGCCTAGGAAGGGGCTTTGTCCACAAACTCAAAAGATAACAGACAGTTAGAGAGTGACAATCATATCAGATGAAAAGTATTAAGGAATAATCAGAGGTTGAAATGGTTTAAGTCTAAAATAAAACAGAAGGAGAAAAGACTTTATGAATAAAATGAAAATGGTGAATTGACACTACAAATGATTCTTGTTTCCCAGTTATTGCCCCTTTGGTTCTTCTCCCAGCTATGCAGCTATGCCAAAATTCTTTTTGCAATTGAAAAAGACCTGCCATGATTTTAGACCTCAGTTTTTTCTATAAGTGAAAAAGTGGGATGTGGAAGTTATGAGTCAAGGGATTTTTTAAGCTCTGACAATCTCTGTACTTCAAATTCTGAGTCTTCCTCAAAGTTCATAGAGTGTTTTTACATAGAAATAGAAATTATGGTCGGACAGATAATTGATTTATCCATAAAGGGGCATAGGGAATGAAGCACTCAGATAAAGACTCCTCTCCTGTACCCCAGGCTCAGAAAGAAGGGGGAATCTAGGCCAGGCCCTGAGCCAGAAGCTGGCGGGGGGGAGTGTCACAATCAGATGATCGTTTCTTTTCAGTGGTGTCAGCATCCCTGCCCTGTTGATGGCTGTTTGTGACCTGATTATCCAGTCTATGCATGAGACAGGAGGGTGTTGGGATGGGTTGGGCCACCAGGGTAAAAAGAGGGGGCAGAATAGTATGGATAGTTCCTCAGGGCTGAGATGGGCAGACACTGAGTCATACACACAGAGATCCTCATGTCCAGTCTGCCTGTTCAACCCACATGGATATTCTGCTAGGATATCTGGACACTAGGCACTCGCTCTGCAGGAACTGGGGGTGGGGGGTGAGAAGATCCTAGTGGAATTCCTGAGTCTAGAAGAAGGTAAGAATATGTACATTGTTGTTAAATAAAGAAATTAGTCTTTCCACCCAGTATATGTCTGTCCTACAGGAATTTCCTGTATTATTTGATTCCAGTCTGATTACTGAAGGAACTCCGGGGAAGATTTCTATCACCCTCATGGGCAGAAAAATGTCAAGCTTTATGTTATCTTCTACTTCATAACTATGCATTGAACTTGTCTCAGTGTTCAGCAATGCACAGTGTTCAGCAATGCACACTGTACACTGTCCATCACCAGTCTCTGAGAATGGTTTATCTATCTCTCTATTCTGCATTACTTTCCTTCCTGTATCATTTTACTACCTTGTATGATGTCACACATTCCTTTATTTGCCATTTTGAGTTCTCACTACTTTGATAGGACCCACTAGACAAGAGTTCTGTGAGAACTTTTCACTGTTGTCTCTTTATGCAATGTCCGCTGCATACAAATAGGACTAATTTATTGACAGAATAATTGAATCTTATCTCATTCTTTTCATGACATATTTTTTTTTGCTTTTTGGTCACACCCAGCAATGTACAGGGATTACTCCTGGCTCATGAACTCAGAAATTACTCCTGGTGGTGCTCAGGGGACCATATGGGATGCTGGGAATTGAACCCAGGCTGGCTGCATGCAAGGTAAATGCCCTACCTGCTGTGCTATTGCTCTAGCCCCATGATGACATAAAATTTTAACATATTTTTTCTCAAATAAAAGCAAATGCATTTAAAATTATTTTGTCTATTCTTTATGCATTTTGATAATAACAATTTATGCATTCTATAAATTTGAACATTCTTGTACTTTTGAGAAGTTAAATGCATTTTTATCCTGATTTTCTAGCTGAGGGGAGTGAGTTTTCTGAGGTTTGTTCAAAAGTCATAGTAATGCAGCTCAGACTCCACTCATTTGCGCTTCAGAACTTGTGGTCTCAACCAGTATGTAGTTCTGCTTTCCGTATTGGAATTTTATTTCCCAAAGAGAAGTTAGCTGATTCATGACAGTTGAAAGACAATCTAGCAAATTTCTCATCAATTGATTGTCTTCAACTTCTTTTGCTTTGTACTTCATTTACTTTCCAGAGCTTTTTTTTTAAAAAAAAAACTACTAGCAATAACAATTAAATACCACAATACAAATTTGATTTTACATGTTATTTGAATTACAAAGTAATTTCAAGCTTATGATCTCATTTGAAAAATAGCCATAAATAACAGTATTGATACTGTCACTACACTGATGAAACATTAAGAAACTAGCTTGAGGAGGTTAAGTGGCTTGATCCAGATGGCTAGTATGTGGTGTGGTAGCACCTAGAGCCAGGTACTTTTTAAATAGAGATTCTATTTCCATTCAAAAAATATTTTAGGCATCATGATTTACAATGACTAACAGGGTTTCATGCATATAATGATTCAACAATGGCTTCAACCATGATTAACTCAGTTCTGTAGACCAATACTCAAGGCTCTGTTGCTTTTGGCTGTTTGTAAACCATTCTCATTTTTATGGCACCTGTTGACCTCCTGGGTCCTTCTATTTCCTGTTCCCTTCTTTTTCTCCTCTTCTGTTCCTTGATTCCCTTATTTGTTCACATTGTAAAAAATATTCAGAATAAGCCTGTTGTTTTTAAGACAAACATCCTTATGGAATAAATTATTTTATTTGCACTATTGGAGGCTATGGCCTGGGAATAAACCAGGGCATCTCTGGAAAGCAAAGGTAGAGGTGGGAACTTTTTATTTTAGGATTACCTGAGATAAAACTCACTGTAACTCCTCCAGTTCTCACACTCTTGTACAGAGTTATTCACTCACTAAATAAGTATTATTGAACAAATGTTCTGGACTGGGTGCTGGGTGTTTGGAAGGGTGTTAAGCGCTGAACATAACAGAGAAAAGAAAGAATGATCTCTCTCTGCCTTTGCATTCAGTCTTTTGGTTGAGCCAATGTGTTTAGGAACAAAAGATAAAATGATAAATACAGATAATAAGGTATTTAGGGAACACAGGTAGAGAGGCTAGGGTGTGGGCAAACCTATGAAAAAAGCCTAGTATAAATTTAGGCCAGAGATACAGAAGGGAAAGAGGGGTCACTAACCTAGAAACTAATCAGAGACAACTGACAACAAGATACAAATGCTTCCTCCAGAGATAATTGATGCAAGGGTCCCTCCTTTTCTCAGACCATCTTTGATAAGGTTTGTTGGTTCTGGAGTTGGAATAAAGTGGCAAGACTATGTTGTGCTACGAGTTTCTTTTGGGTTCAGACTTACAGTAAGAGATGTGGTATCATCTCACACCACAGAGACTGGCACACATCAAAAAGAACAGGAGTAACCAATGTTGGCATGTATGCAGGGAGAAAGTGACTCATTCATTGTTGGTGGAAATGCTGACTGGCCCAGGATTTTTGGAAAACAATATGGGCATTCCTCAAAAAGCTATAAATTGAGCTTCCATACAATCCAGCAATTCCACTTCTGGAAATATACCCTGGAGGCCCCAAGACACAAAGCACAAATGATATATGCACGTCTATGTCTATGTTCATTGCAGCACTATTCATAATAGACAGAATCTGGAAACTACCTGAGTGCCCAAAAACAGATAACTGGTTAAAGAAACTATGCATATCTACACAATGTAATGCTATGTAGTTGCTAGAGAAAACAAAGTTATGAAATTTGCTTATAAATGGATGGACATGGGGCATATTATGCTGAGTGAAATGAGTCAGGAGAGGGACAGACATAGAGTGACTGGACTCGTTTGTGGGATATGAAAAAAGAAAACATTATATGAGACCACTACCCAAGGACAGTAGAAACAAGGGCCAGGAGGATTGATCCGTGGTTGGAAATCTACCTCGAATGCTGGGGAGAAGTTGGGATAGAGAAGGGACCACCATGACAAAGTTGGAAATGATCACTTTGGATAAGAACTATGTGTTGAAAACAGGTAAAGGGACAAACATGATTACCTCTCAGTACCTGTATTTCAAACTATAATGCCTCAAAGGTGTGTGTGTGTGTGTGTGTATGAGAAAGAGAGAGAGAAAGGAGAGAGAGAGAGAGAAAGAGAGAGAGGGACAGAGACAGAGAAACAGAGAGAGAAACAGAGAGACAGAGACAAAGAAACAGAGAGAGAAAGAAGAAAAGTGCCTGCCATAAAGACTGGCTGGGGAGTGGATAGTGGGAGGGAAACTAGGGACATTGATGGTGGTAAATGTACACTGATGGAGTGATGGGAGTTGGAACATTGTATTATTGAAACCGGGCCATGATTAGCTTTGTAACTCTGTATGTCACAATGACTCAAAAAAAAAGAATTTTAAAAATGAGTCATCCTGCTATTTCTGGGAGGGTCCTCTGTTATATTTCCAATCCTGTGGTGCTGACACTAATTTTGTTCCCTATAAAGTCAACAAAAGAGAAAGTTAAATTAGGTAGATGCTACATTTAGTGCAAAAGTAGCTCTGACAATCCCATAATGGTTCCCATGCTTAAAAACATTAGGAAGCATTGTGGTATTTGAAACTGTTGTGGAACGGTAATGATCTCAATGCATATCTATGCATGTGGTTATATAATAAAGGGAATTGAAAAGTCTTGTTACAGAGGAAGCAGTTACACTTTATAAGGCCTCACGTTTATAAATTATTCTTGCCTTAGAATATTAGTGTGTGTACACATGCAGATTATTGCTGACAGTGTGATGTAAAAGACACAGACACTTGGCGCCTAATATAAGAATGAAGCAGTTTTTCAAAATGGGACATTCATGTTTCCAACAGTTCCCATTCTCATACTGCTCAGAAATAAGGCTTCAGAAACTCATCATCTCTACAGATCTAAGCTACTTCCTCAAAAAGGTATGAAAAGCAAGTGACATACTTCCAATGCTATGACATTTGAATAAAATTTTGCATACTTACATTATTTCATGTTGGATGGAACCATCTCACGAAAGCAATAGAGTATTTGCTTATATTAATCTCAGTTACAAAGTCCACTGAATGTGTGATACATTGGATTAGTATTTTCCTATTAATTTAGTTAATTATAAATAACAAAATTTTCAAAAAGGACACATGACATATATTTTACCAATATTACATATGCAAATACTAATCCTTTATAATCACCTGTCATCCTGGTGCTCATAAATTTGCCCGAATGGGCCAGTAAGTCTCCATTTGTCCCTGTCGCGTGCTAGTGTAGCCCAATGGCATCTGCTCACTCCAGGAACATGAGGAGCATCAAACTGTTTTTTCAGGGTCTTGACGAAGAAGTCTGACCATCTCATAAGTGGGCGGCCAGGTGTTCTTTTGATATCCCATGGAATCCAGTCAGTAATGGCTCTAGTCCAGCGGTCATCTCCAAATCGCATTATGTGTCCAGCCCTTCTGATTTTCGATGCCTTGGCAAATGAGGCAGTGTCCCTGATCCTCAATATTCGACAGAGGTCCAGACTCCGGATTCCTTCTCTCACATGAGTGAAACGTGATACTCCAAGCATAGCTCTTTTGATTCCTCTTTGGAATACCCAAATAGCATTCTCATTTTGCTTGCATAGGGCCCAAGACTGAGGCATATGTTAGTGCAGGAAGAATGGTATTATATTATTCTTTAAAATATGAATTTTACTAGACAAGGCTCATATTTCAAGTTCCATCAGTGTGGTAGAGTAGAAAGAACATGGTTTTAGAGTTTAGTGCCCCCTGAGATATCCTTAAACTCTACTAGCTCAATGAACTTTGATGAACAATCAATTTCTTTGAGGCCTAACATCTTCATTTGTAAAACAGGAAGACTGTTGCCAGCCTTATCGTCTCATTACAAGTCATAGTGAGAGTGAGACTCTGCAGCATTGTGAAACTCAAAATTGTGTCAAAATTGTGCTTCCTTCTGCCCTATATGCCCTCGCTGGCGGTCATTTCCTGTCTCTAATATAATTTATGACACTATTTTCTTCCTAAAATCTGTAAAGTACATGTTTTTAGGGCCAAAGGAACAGAACTTTGAAACAAACGAGTCTTCTTTTACTGCCTCAGCTACTTGTGTGGCGAAATTCATATACTGGGCTTCTCTCTCATGAGGTTGTCCAGGAAGTGTGCTTAGCGGCCAAGGGTGGTTATAATCCTTACCTATGAGGAATCTAGATATTCTTAGTGTCAATAATGTCAGATAAGACAGATATTCTGATGGGAAATGGGAACATGAAAAACTACTGAAGCTGGTAATTCTGCTCTCTGTAGCCTTTAGAAATCTAATGTATATTTAAAGAGCATTCTTGAGTATTGGGTAAGGTAGCCCCTGCCATGTCATAGAGCACGATGAAGAGACTAAAACCTGAGGAGAAATGAGCTTCATATCCTGAGGAGAATTATCTAGCAACAATTACTTTGTATTCTCTTTCCTTACTCCCTTTTTTCCAAGTCCCCTAATCTTTAAAATAGTACCGTTATTTTTAATAAATCCAGTGTCTTCTCTTTTCACTTTGAATTGAGGATTAAGAAAAGAATGTAGGAGCTGTTTTTTGAGCTTTTGTTGTGCTCTGGGATTAGAGGCATCATCAGTGAACCATTTTCTTGGATGTGTGTAACTCAGGACATGTGATTTCATGAATTCCTGAAAGTATGATTACGCACTCTAGAAATGTGGGAACTGGAAAATGGGGCTGAGAGAAGGGTGGAGTGCTGAAGGATGTGAAGAGTTTATCTGAAGGAAAGGAGACCTTTAGAGTAAGAATTTTAAGTGTGAACAAAAGATCTTTGATTATCTATTGACCCTTCATGTTTTCCAGAAAGCATAATTATTCCATCAAAGACAAAAGTGTAAGTTAGGGGGTATTTTTATTTTTTTTTTATTTTTATTTATTTATTTATTTTTAAATTTAATTTTATTTTATTAAGTCACCGTGTGGAAGATTACAATGCTTTTGGGCTTAGGTCTCAGTTATACAATGCTGAAACAACCATCCCTTCACCAGTGCCCATATACCACCACCAAAAAAAAAAAAAACCCACACAGTACACCTCCCATCCCGCCCCCCCACCCCCTACCTTGTAACTGATAAGTTTCATTTTACATTCTGTTTACTTTGGTTACATTCAATATTTCAACACAAACCTCACTATTGTTGTTAGGAGTACCCCACTAGATTCAGACCTACTGTGAAGACAAATAAGGTCGCGCGGCCGCAATAGCAATAGCGGCCGCGCGGTTTTGAATTTCTGTACTTTAACAAGAAGTCCAGGGAGATTTCTTCCAGATATTAGATAATTGCAGGCTTGAAAACCCCATCTGTGGTCGTCTTAATATGGCGGCCACCACGCCCTTCATCTGGGGGGGGGTATTTTTAAACTTTATATTATGATTCCTAATCATATCTCTTCTCACAGTCACTAATAAAAGGAAGGAAAGTAATTTCTTCAAGAGAGATTAAGTGAACATATGTATAATACATGTATAACTATTATGCACTTATATATAACTATTATAAGCTTGAAGTATATACATGTATGTATACAGTATATATAGGCTTCTGGAGTCACACTCAGCTGCAGGGTTTACTCTTTACTCTGTTTGCAGGAATCACTCCTAGTGGTGTTCAAGTAATGAAATATGGGGTAGGGGTCAAACTTAGCCATCTGAAAAGCAAGTGCCATAACTCCTGAACTTTCTCCAGCCTCCCAAATGTAAGTATAATAAGAGAATTATTAGAAAATCTAGTGAGACCATTTATAATTCAGCACAGACATTTCTAATTCTGGCAATCTCTGAAGAATCTATACATTTCACAAAGCAATGAACTTTTATCATACATCATTATTATTAACCTCTAAGAATTTTTGAACAATGTTTATGGTCACTGAAAATAAAATTGTATCAGCAATTAGAAAAGAAGAGTAAGATCATCCTAAAATTTAGGCTAGGAAGACTCTGCAAGCATGTTAATCCAGGTCCTCAGGGTATAAAGATTATTAGGGATCAGTACCCTAAAATTATGCAGATTCTCAGGTATACTCCATGCTCTGTAGGGTGGGGGATGAACCATATCTATAACAAGTTATACCTGCCATCTTCTGTGAACTGACAGATGAGGATATCTGTTCTGCAGATGTTGTCAGGATGGGCACCACTCCTGGTGTGTATGTAAGCACAAATGCTTGAATATATGTTTGTGTGCATGGAGATATTAATACAGACAAAAGGGGGACAGTAGGGCGAGATTAAGAACATGCTCCTAACTGGTGAAGGGATGGGTATTCGAGCATTGTATAACTGAGATTTAAACCTGAAAACTTTGTAACTTTGTAACTTTCCACAATAAAAAATTAAAAAAGAAAAAAAAGAAAAGTAAAAGAAAAAAAAAAAGAACATGCTCCTATGAATCAAACTAGCTTTCCATTCTGTCAACCCATTCATCTAATGACATCAGGGAAGAATGAGAATTGTGTTTAATAATTGACCTTTCTTAATGGGGCAATACTTTAAGGCTTAAAGCTTTTATGTAGTGCATACAATTTTAACTTTCACTGTACTGTTTTATGTGTTCTAATTTAGCATTTTACATGTTTCTCTCGGATCCTTAAACTGATCTAACCATGAAGTACACAATATTGCAAATTGGAGATTGACTAAGAGTAACAAGTAGGGGTTTCAGAGGTGAACAAAAACCAGATTTTCTAGAAAGTTAAAATTGCAAATTATTTGAATCCCATGGGAAAAATAAAAATATAACAAAGCAACTAGATTAGAATGGTCGAGCACTAAAATAAATCGTGGACTAAGTTGTATTTACCATTTTTAATAAGCCTAATTAGATCACTTTTTGCATTTAGTTCTTATTTTCTCTATGCAAAATAATTATCTTAGAATTAAAAATAGTAGAATACCCATAGTTAAGAGAAGAACATTAAAGATCAATAAAGGAACTGTAAGGAGGAAGAAGAAGAAGAAGAAGAAGAAGAAGAAGAAGAAGAAGAAGAAGAAGAAGAAGAAGAAGAAGAAGAAGAAGAAGAAGAAGAAGAAGAAGAAGAAGAAGAAGAAGAAGAAGAAGAAGAAGAAGAAGAAGAAGAAGAAGAAAACAAAGAGGAAGAGGAAGAAGAAGAGAAGAAAGAGGAAGAGGAAGAGGAAGAGAAAGAGGAGGAAACCATCAGTAAAGGATATGGAATGTCACAGGAAGCTGAAGTGGTGACTACCTGAATGACTTAGACTCTGCTGGGTATGGACTCCAGAAGAGAATCATCTCAGCCTCTTCTCCCCCGTTTTAGTGGCCCACATTCTTGGAACATAATAAAGAAATACCAACCCACCCTCCTTTGTCTAAAAAGTATAAAAATAGAAAACCTTTGACTTTCTCAGGAATCCTTCCTTAGGATTCCCGTCCCACAATCTGTGTGCCTTCCTGCAATCTTTTCCCCTCCTACTCTACCTTTAAATGTTGTCTTTTTAATTTGGCCATTTCATCATCAATCCCTTGCTTTCAATCTTGATTAGGAGACAAGGACAAGGGGACGAGAACTTGTGCCAGCTCAACAGTACCATTCATGCTTTAGATCAGGGGTAGGCTACACCTGGACTATTAAAGAGCCTGTGTGGGAATAAATGCTTTTGGAGATATTTGAGACTAGGAATCAAGAAAGGGCTGGGGAAAGTCAGACAGAATTTCTCTTAGATTTTTGAAGAACAAAATCCCATGAAAATTTCTTGCATATCTGAGTGTAGCCCTTGGGGTGTGATTTATGTAGCTCTCCAATGATTGCATTTCTCTCAGAATAGGATGAATTTATATATCTGCTTCTAAAAATATGTGTTTGTGTCTGGAGACATAGTGTAGCAAAATGAAAGGGTTCTTGCCTTGCATATGGCCAACCTGGGCTTGATCCCCAGCACCCTGATCCCCATCAGGAATGATCCCTGAGTGCAGAGTCAGAAGTAAATCCTGAGTACTTCTAGGCATAGCCCCAAACCTTGAAAAAAAAAACAACAAACCAAAAACCAGTATGTATACTAAATTGATATTTCTATAAAGAGACTTGGAAAAAAGTAAAAATAAAGCTGCAGGCAAAGTTCTGGGTGGTAGCACTGCTTTACAATTCAGTGTACAGGGTATAGAGAGAATGCCTGGGTTTAAATCTCCTCCATCATTAATTATTTGTGGAAGTTACTTAACTTCTTTTCCTTCAGACTTCATCTTGCACAATCTGAAAGCTAATGACATGCTATTTAAAATGCAAGCTACTCATAGGGATTAGATGCGGTTTAACAAGTAAAATACTTAGAAAAACTCTGGAGAACAGTAGGTGTGCCAGGTGATGTTATCTCTATTTAGTGCCTGAAGCTAGAAAAAGGAAGATCAGGACTTTGGAACAAAAGCTAAAGATTCTTCTCTATCCTGTGATCCATCCAGATGTAGATTCAGAATTGTACTGAGTTCAAAATCTACATCTTCCTCAGTTCTGTCCTTCTCTCTGTTCATAGTCTTTCTATGTCTATCCCTCTCTTTCTGACTCATTTCACTTAGCATGATACTCTCCATGTTGATCCACTTATATGTAAATTTCATGGTTTCATCTTTTCTAACAGCTACATACTATCCCATTGTGTAGATATGTCAAAGTTTCTTAAACCAGTCATCTGTTCTCGGGCACTCAGGTTTTTTCCAGATTCTGGCTATTTTAAATAGCAATGAAATAAACATACAAGTGCAGACTTAATTTCTACTGTGCTTTTTTGCATCTCTGGATATATTCCCAGAAGTGGTACTGCTGGGTCAAATAGGAGCTCAATTTCTAGTTTTTTTAGAAACGTCCATATTGTTTTCCAAAAAGGCTGGACCATTCAGCATTACCACCAGCAGTGAAGCAGAGTCCACTTGTCCCCACATCCATGCCAACATCGGTAGCTTTTTTTTTTTCTTGGATTTTTGCCAGTCTCTGTGGTGTGAGATGTTATGTCATTGTTGTTTTGATCTGCATTTCTCTGATGATTAGTGATGAGCATTTTTTCATGTGCCTTTTGGCCATTCGGATTTCTTCTTTGGGAAATTTTCTGTTCATTTCATCGCCCCATTTTCTGATGGGGTTGGATTTTTTTTCTTGTAGAGTTCAACCAGTCCCTTTTATATCCTTGATATTAACCCCTTATCCGAGGGGTATTGGGTGAGTATCCTTTCCCATTCTGTAGACTTTCTTTGTATTTTAGTCACTATTTCTCTTGAGGTGCAGAAGCTTCTTAGTTTAAGATAGTCCCACTTGTTTATCTTTGCTTCCACTTGTTTGGTCAATGGTGTGTCATCTTTGAAGATACCTTTAGCTTCAATGTCATAGAAAATTTTGCCAACCTTTTCTTCAATGTACCTTATGGATTCTGGTCTGATGTTGAGGTCTTTAATCCACTTTGATATGACTTTTGTGCATGGTGTTAGGTAGAGGTCTGAACTCATTATTTTTGCATGTAGCTGTCCAGTTTTGCCAGCACCGTTTGTTAAAGAGGCTTCCCTTGCTCCAAGTCATATTTCTTGATCCCTTATCAAAGATTATATGATCATATACTTGAGGGTGTGTGTAAGGATATGCAACCCTAATCCACTGGTTTGTGGATCTGCTTTTGTTCTAATATCATGCTGTTTTAATTACTACTGCTTTGTAGTACAGTTTGAAGTTGGGTAAGGTGATGCCCCCTATCTTTTTCCCCCCAGGAATTGCTTTAGCTATTCATGGGAGCTTATTGTTCCATATGAATTTCAGGAATGTTTCATCAATTTCTTTGAAGAATGTCATGGGTACACTTATGGGGATCGCATTGAATCTGTATAATGCTTTGGGGAGTATTTGCCATTTTAACAATGTTAATTCTCCCATCCATGAGCAGCGGATGTGTTTCCACTTCCTCGTGACTTCTTTTATTTCTTGAAGTAGCATTTTGTAGTTTTCTTTGTACATGTCCTTTACCTCCTTGGTTAAGTTAATTCTGAGGCACTTGATTTTCTGATGTATGATTGTGAATGGGATTGCCTTTTTTTATATCACGTTCTTCTCTCTGATTACTTTTGTGTAGGAAAGCGATGGATTTTGGGATATTGATTTTATAGCCTGTGGCTTTATTACACAAATCTATTGTTTCTAGGGGCTTCTTGGTAGAGGCTTTTGGGTTCTGTAAATATAGTATCATGTCATCTGCAAATAGTGAGAGCTTGATTTCTTCCTTTCCAATTTGGATGCCTTTGATGTCTTTTTTTTTTTTTTTTGGCTTAACTGCTATGGCAAGTACTTCCAGTACTTGAATAGTAGTGGTGAGAGTGGGTATCTTTGAATTTTGTACCTGATCTTAGAGGGAAGGCTCTTAATTTTTCCCCATGAGGATAATGCTTGCCATAGGCTTATGGTAGATGGCTTTGACTATTTCAATTCCCAATTTGCTGAGAGTTTTCATCATAAACAGGTGCTGGATCTTGTCAAATGCTTTCTCTACATATATTGATATGATCATATGGTTTTTATCTTTTCTTTACTGATATGATGGATTATATTGATTGACTTCTGAATGTTGAACCATCTGTGCATCCCCGGGATGAATCTCACTTGGTCGTTGTATATGATCTTTTTGATGAGATTTTGGATTCTGCACCCTGTTTTTTTTTTAAGGAGGCTGTTTGCTTGGAGAATTGTTCTACAAATCTTGTCTTCGATCTTGTGTTTGCTTTGATTGTTCAGATTGTTTCTTGTAGGCAACAGAATGTTGGGTTTAATTTTCTAATCCATCCTGCCATTCTATGCTTCTTGATTGGTGCATTTAGTCCATTGACATTGAGAGAGATTATTGTGATGGGGATTTGTGCCATCTTTATTTAGGAGTTTGGTGTACTTGTGGGACTCATCTTGTCTTAAAGTAACCCATTTAATTCTTCTTGTAACATTGGTCTTGTTCTTATGAAGTGCCTGAGTTGTTATTTTTCTGTAAAGTTGTGTATTGTTTCTCAAACCTGAGTTAGAGTCTGGCTGAGTAATGTATTCTTGATGAGGCGTTCATTTCATTGAGTTTGTTCACTATGCCCACTATTGTCCTCTGGCCTGGAGGGTTTTAATCTGAAAATTCTGCTGTGAATTTTAGGGATATTACATTATAAGTTATTTCTATTTTTGACCTTGCTGCTTTCAGTATTCTATCTCTATCTGTGGTTTTTGTTATTCTGATTTTGTCATGGGGTATTGGGACGTGTCTTGGGGTATTTGGATTTCTTTTAGCTGGTACCCTTGGGGTTTCTTCGTTTGGGTGTATGCATCTTCAGCTCTGGGAACTTCTCATCAATGATAGCTTTGACAATTGCTTCTTCATCAGGGGTTTCTTTCTGCCCTGCTGGAACTCTGATTCTTATGTTGTTTCTCTTGGAATCACCCTGATATTCTCATCTCATCTGTTGGTTTATTTTGAGGATTTTTTCATCTTCTGCTGTAGTCTGGAGATTCTCTGTACTTCATCTTGGAGCTCACTGATTTGGTACTCAGCAGCTGTTACTCTGCTGCTGAGGCCTTCCACTGAATTTTTCATTTCACCTTACATGTTTTTCAGGTCTGTCATTTCTGCTTGTATTTTTGTTTGCATTTTCCTCATTTCTGCTCTCATATCCTTCTATATTTTATTGTTAGTGTGTTCCATGGTTTCTTTGAACTCCTTGTGCACCGTTAACAATTCCATTTTAAGTTCCTTATCAGATAGGTTATATAGCTACTATTATTCTTTGGGTTATCAGGGCTAGCTTCTTCACTCACTCAGTCTGTTGGATTTCTGCGTTGTTTTCCCATTGTAACCTTTGTCATTTAGGATTGTTAACTGTGTGTTTTTGTGTGGTAAGGAGCCTAATTTGGGATGTATTTGTCTATGTAGGATGAGTAACAGAGTGGTGAAGAAATACATGGCTTTGGAGTGAAGCAGAGATTATCTGGATGGGGAATTATCTAGCTGGGAAGCTGAAATGAAGAGTGCCCTCCAGTGCCTGTAACTTTAAACATCTATAACTTTTTTCCCACATGCTGTAAACATTTATATGGAGTAGTAATCACTTCGCATAGACAAACGAGTCCTAGGGCCTGGGAGTGGGATTGGAGGCAGGTGTGGAAGAGGGAGACTTTTCTTTGCCCAACTATAAATTGTACCATAAAGCTATAGTAATAAACTCCCTTCTCTTTTATTTTTTGTTTTTTTTTTCTATACCCAGTTGTGCTCAGGGCTTATTCCAAGGACCTGTGTTCAGGGATCATGCTTGGTGATGTTTGGGGACCATATATGGTATTGTGAATTGAACCTGGGTTTGGTTATGTGCAAGGAAAGTATACCCTGTCCACTGTAATATCTCTCAGGCCCCAAAGTCCTTTCTTTTGGGGGTAGGAAGAGTGATGGGGGTATATTTAGATAAATGAGAACACAATAAGTAATCCTAATTATAAATGTTGGTATAGATTACTTACACTAATAGTTTTAAGTATAGTTGAAATTTTTGGATGAATTTCACTGTTAGTTGGTCATAGCAAAAGATCACTGCAGTCAAACCCCTCATCATATAATGGGGGACTTAGGAAATAGAGCAAAAGAAGACTCAATGACAGACCATATAAAATCTCTTTAATGCCCTCAAGGATTTTGAGCAACCCTGATAGAGTAACCCCTTGTGAATACATCATGCAGCTCTAGATGAATGCAAACTTCTTCCTAGTAATCTGTATTGTCAAACTTGATCAGATTCTAAGGTTAAAATTGCTTCCAGAAAACTTAAAACGTCATATAATCTCTGTTTGGCGTCTTAAATAGTAACTTATTTTCCTATTTATTTCAGTATAATCTATAAAAAACAATTTTATATTTAAAGTTTATAACATGGTGCTTATATATGCATAAATATTATGAAATAATAGCATTATAGAGATAATTAATACATTTATCACCTCACTTACCCTGTGTGTGAGAGTTTGTGTATATGTGGGGAAAAAGAAAATGTTATACTTATGCTTAGTGAATTTCTAGTGAACAGTACTGTATTATTAGCCATATTACCGTGATTATAATAATCATCAATAGTCACCATGATGCATATTAGATCCCTTGAACTTACTCATCTTACAACTGAAAGTCTGTGGCCCTTTGGCTAACTCCTCCCCATTTTCACGACCCCTCAACTCCTGGCAACCACATTTCTATTATTTGTTTCTATAACTTCAGCTTTTTATTATTCATATATAAGTGAAATTATGCATAATTTGTGCTTCTATGGGGACATAATTTAGCCTATTTCACTTAACTTCTCAAATTCTACTAAATTGTTTCATGTGGCAATATTATTCATTTAAAATTAATTATTTTTGGTTTGGGGACCATTCCCACCAACGATCAGGAGTTATTACTGGCTTTGTGTTCAGGGATTTCCTGGAGAGTTTAACGGACTTTATGTGTTGCTGGGGATTAAACCTGAGTTGGCTATGTGCAACGCAAGGGCCCTACTCACTATGCATTCTTTCTAGCAGCACCCTCAAATATATTTTTTAAATTTTTTATTAGTGAATCACAGTGAGGTACAGTTACAGACTTACAAACTTTCGTGCTTGCGTTTCAGTCATATAATGGTTGAGTGCCCATCCCTCCACCAGTGGCCATTTCCACCACCAATGGTCCCAGCATCCCTCCCACCACCCCCACCTCATCCTCCCCCCATCCCACTCTGCCTCTATGGCAGGGCATTCCCTTTTGCGCTCTCTCTCTCTCTCTCTCTCTCTCTCTCTCTCTCTCTCTCTCTCTCTCTCTCTCTCTCTCTCTCTCTCTCTCTCTCTCCTTTTGGGTGTTCTGATTTTCAGCGGAGGTATTAAGTGGCCATCATGTTCGGTCTGTAGTCTACTTTCAGCCCGCATCTCCCATCCCAAATGGACCCTTTTTAGCACCTTTACTTGGTGGTTCCTTCTCTATCTGAGCTGCTTTTTCCCCAGCATGCAAGGCCGGCTTCTAAGCTGTGGAGTAATTCTCCTGGTACTTATCTTTCCTGTTCTGCCCTCAAATGTTTTTAAAAGGACATGATAGCCCTCCTTGTATCAGGGACAATAAAATTCCTTCTAATTATAAAATATTATCATTAATTAATTTAAAAACACCTTTATTACATTTTAATTGTGAATATGTTGAAGTTATATTTTAGCTGAAAATAAATCATTAATATTGAAAGGCATATAGTAGACTTTTGTTTCACACAGATTCATTGTACATAGTTTTGTCTGATGAATTTAATGTGCTATGGAATGTAATCAGTGCTAATACTAATTCTATTGTGATTTTTATTTGTTATACTCCTCATAAAACAAGTTTAATTTTTCTAACCATTAGTAATAGTCTACTTCTCTGAAACCTCACAATACATGGAATCAATAATTCCTTTAGAGAAATAGGTGCTCCTTTTAAATCTGTTAAAAACAAAGATTTGTAGATCTCTTTGCTGTATCACCACAGATTGTTCCTACACTTATTCTTGTCGAGGAGGCTGAATGAAATCTTCAATAAAAGATTTTCTCTCATTGATGATTCTCCTCTAATTAAGCAGAAACTTTTGACTCCCCTAAATCTCTCACTTTGTACATCCTTATTTCTCAATGTTACAAAATGTTGTTATCAACATAGGTTTCCACATTTCTGGGTCACCTTTTCCAGCTCCACCTCTGTTCATTTGAGTTGCTCAGTCTCTCCCTCCAATGCAGTCACACCTTAGTTTCACAGAGGATAGCCTTGTCTGGGACGGTTTCTGTTTTTGCCTCTTATTATACCTGGTGGATTACTTGTTTGTTGGGATTTCTAGATGGAACATTTTATATGACCATCTTTCAAGATAAGGGTGATTTGCAAATCATTCTGAATCTCTCCTCCCTGTTAGCTAGTACTATAATGCTTTGCATATTGAAAGGGTTTCATGAATGATGTAAATGAAACCTGCCCAACCCTCATTCTTTGATGGCTTTATCTCAAAAGTATCTGCCAATGACCTAAGCGGAATCCAACCAAAAAACTAGAATGAGACACAGTACTATCAGTTCTTTTGTGTGATAAAGAAATCTTGCAAGGCAGAATCGTTTTTTTAAATTTTTTAAATTTTATTGAATCACTGTGAGACAGTTACAAGTTCTCATGTTTGTGTTACAATCTCACAATGATCAAACACCCATCCCTCCACCAGTGCACATTCCCCAACACCAACATCCTAGTCATACCCCCTCCCCGTTCCCACCCTCCCCAACCTCCATGGCAGGCAATACTCCCCATACTCTTTCTCTACTTTTGGGCATTATAGCTCACAACACAGACACTGAGAGGTCATCATGTTTGGTCCATTATCTACTTTTGGCATGCATTTTCCAACCTAACTGGTTCCTCCAGCCATCATTTTCTTAGTGATCCCTTTTCTATTCCATCTGCCTTCTCCCCTCCGCTCATGAAGCAGTCTTCCAGCGATGCGGCAATCACCCTGGCCCTTGTATCTACTGTCCTTGGGTATCGATAGCAACACAATACTAGTGGGAGACTTCAACACCGCAAGGCAGAATCTTGCAAACCAGAATTGGCATTGGCATCATAGTAGTTGTACATGTAGTTACCACTCTAAGTTCCAAGCACACAGGTATTACTATACTCTGTGTTTTTTAGAAAAACCTTCTTTTATTCTTCAAATAAACTATGATCACTGTTATACATACAATGAAATTCTGGCTTAGAAATATAAGAAACTTGCTTTAATGACATGATCTCTTCTTTCTCAGCATGATAACTTTTTGTTATTGTTGTTGTTGTTGTTTTGCCACACTCAATGGTGCTCAGGGCTTACTCCTGGCTCTGCATTCAGGAATCATTTCTGGCCTAGATCAGATGTATCTCAGTGGACCATATGGGGTGCTGGAGATTAATCCCAAGTCAGCCATACGCAAGACAAGTGCATACCTGCTCTGAGCCTGCAAACCAAGTCTCCTATAACAACCTAATCTATTTGTATGTCTTCATGTATAGTTAAATAGAGGGACTGGAATGATAGCACGGTGGATAGGGCGTTTGCCTTGCACATATCTGGCACGGGTTCGATTCCCAGCATCACATATGGTCCCCTGAGCACCTCCAGGAGTAATTACTGAGTGCATGAGCCAGGTGACCCAAAAAGAAAAAAAATAGAGAGAGTAAGAAATTCAGTTTGCTCTGGGTGGTGCTCTTCTGTATGTGCTATTTAATCCTGGCAAACCCCAGAGTGGTGTTCTGTTTTCTGAAAAATGCCCCACTCTGGAGCTGCAGGTAGGCAGTACAGCAGTTAGGGCGTATATGCATAGAATGCACTGGGTGCAGGTTTGTTTCCAAGTACCACATGATGCCACAGCAACCCTGGGTATAGCCCTGCAGGCCCCCATTCTGCAGGCCCCCATTCTGCATCACTGCGTTGATCCTGGCCTGGTTGATTGAGAATTGCTGGTGAGGCCCTGGATCTTCCAATCACCACTTTGGAATCCTCTTCCCCTCCTTCAACCAAAAAATTATTTTCTTTTAAAAAACTCAATATGGAACCTCTGCACCTAAAGACTTTGATTCCAGAGACCTAATACATTCGGGCATCCAGCGCAGCATCTAATAGCAATGCACTGGGACTTCGAACTGGGCTACAACTTTGTGCTGCCCGGGGGTGGATTTTTTCCTCCCTATCCTGTCTTCCTGCACGGAAAATGGCGGCTTGGCGGCACCCACATGGCAGGCGCCATCTTCTAAGAATCCTAACCCAGAGGTATTCGATTATTACACTTGGGGCTCCCAGGGACTCATGGGAAGGGGGTGTAACCGGCACGCCCTCGGACCAGATAAATTCGGAGCTGCTGAGAGTGAAGTGGAACCTCTGAGCCTAAAGATTTTGATTCCAGAGACTTCTTACAGCAATGCACTGGGACTGTGAGATGGGCTATGCAATTTCTGGCAGAATTTTCCCTGGACTTTATACAGAAATCCAAAACCTTAACATTTATAATTGTCAGCAATGTGAAACGGTTCCTTTTGAACAGGTCTGACTTGGGGGGGACACTCCAAATAATAACAGTAAGTTTTTGTTGAAATATCGAAGGTTATTAATGTAGCAGCCACCTCTCTGGACTGTGAACTAACCAAAAGCCCCATGCTGGCCGATGCGGCGTGGTGTACACCATACTATGAGGCGCGGGAAGGGGGACGAGGGGAAAAAAAAAGGAAAAGAAAAAAGAAAAAAAAAGAGTTGTAGCAGTGGGGCTACATATCTCTTCATTCCCAGCAATGGAAAACTAATTATCAAATGCTTCCTTGGTAGTAGGTATGTCTGTCTTGGGTGGAAACTCCAACAACTATAGTGAGTTTTGTGTTGAAATATGGAATGTAATCAAGGTAAAGAGAAAATGAAGTGAAATTCATTAGTTATACAGTAGGGGGTGGGGAGTGGGGGCGGGGGGTATACTGGGGTTTTTGATGGTGGAATGTGGGCACTGGTGAAGGGATGGGTGTTTGAATATTGTATAACTGAGACATAACCTGAGAACTTTGTAACTTTCCACATGGTGATTTAATAAAAAGTTTAAAAAAAAATAAAAAACTCAATATGAAGAGAGGTCATGAAAGTTAGTGTTTGTTTCCTATTTTCAAAGTTTAACTCTAAGTTCACCAACTAGTAGATCTTTTACTAATGAGAACCCAAGGAGACCTAAGTGCTTATTTTTATATCTTTTAATTAATGCAATAGCTTAATAATACTATTTAAATTTTCAAGTGCATCCAACTGGTGCCTTGAACTCTGAAGCAAAATATCCATTAGAACTTCCAGGATCAAACTCTTATTGGTCTTAACTTAACTCTATGATATCACAAACCCCTTTCATGTCAGATTACAGCCCTATCCCCTCCTTGGACCCACTGCTCTTTAGGAAACATCATCCAATTCCTCAAGTCCTCACTTTCATGCTCAGGTAGATTTCTTCTGGTCCACATAATGCATTACAGTCACATAGAGAAAAACTACCAAGAAATAAATTTCTCAGAAAATAATTTCAAGTATTAGTGGAAATAGTACTGTGCCTCATGGGAATGTGTCTAGTATAAGGGAATTTGGAAGCCCATGGATTGCTGTACACCTATCTGAGTCTACTTTCTTTTTGCAAACAGCTACCATTCTCCTGGACCTTAGACTCTTTTCTAAGTTTATTATGCCACATACTGTACCATCAGAAAAAATTCAGAGATATACAAGTCAAATCCTGCTCTCAAATAATTTTCAGTATAAAAACTGTGACAAAACTTGTGATGCTTTTATGAGATTGGAGGTCTAGAGACTTGTACAAAAGACAAAGATCACAAGACTTTGTGTCATTCAAAGTTGCAAAATCCAGGTCACAAGTGAGACAATACAATATCTACTGAAAAAATGACTGTGTGAATGCACAGGCAGGAATTGCTGCCATGGAGTAGGCTGGGGTGAAGACATCAGCAGTCTCTGGAATTTGGGAATCTGCTCAGCCCTGTGCAGGAGAACTCAGATTCCCAGTGATGATAGAATGGAAGAATCATCTTATCCAAGACATGAAAGTGGCCGCCATGCATATAAGTGCTGTGCCTCATCCTGGAAGATGGTGAAAAAGCCCAGGATAAAAGGGCCCCAGTGCTTGTTCCTCAACCTCAGTCCTTCCAGGCACAGCTCCTGATTCTGCACTGCCCAGGTAAGTGGAGGAGACTGAGGCACAGTACTGCAAAGCGGGAGGTCGGAGAGATGAGAGCCCCACAGAGGAGGGAGCAGGAATAGAGAGGGACTCACCAACCACAAGTCCAAACCCACAAATCCATAGATCTGAATGGACGACCTCTCAGGTGTTTTTTATCCAGATAAGCAATGGGGTGAAGCAAACCGTGAGCAGAGCATGTTCTAGGTTGGGGAGTATAACCAGATGCCTACAAAATGACCATGGGTGGAAAGAGAAACAAGACCGAAAAGCAGACAGGGCACAGCAGCAGAGGTGGCAGCAGCAGGGATGGGGGTCAATGTGCAGGACATATAGGTAGGACATGGGATATCAGACAATGAGGCCCCAGTGACATGCCTGCTTGTTCTCTCCTATAAATGCTTACATAGTGACAAGTATTCACAGGAAATACCCTGTGATGACTTGATGATCCCTCCATCCTTCAGCATGGAGAGATTCTGAATTCTGGTCACTGTTTCCATGTTTGGGAAGCTCCTGAGAAAGAGATTTTAGGGCCCCCTAGGAAGTTGGTTTGTGTCTTGGGTGGGAAAAAAAAAAAGAAAAAGACCAGAGAGATAGTACAAGGGTTAAGGCACTTGCTGGACAGACCTAATTTAATCGCCAGCCCTTCACAGGGTCCTCTGAGCATTGCCAGGAGTAGTCCCTGAGCACAGAGCCAAGAGTAAGTTATGATTAAGGCCAGGTGTGAGGCTCCAAAACAAAAACAATCAGAAAAAAGAAGGAAAAACATTTGACAGCCCCACTGCAGTCAGTCTCCCTCCTTGCAGAGCCAAGATCCCCATGAGGTCTTGTTCTCACGCATCTAGCGGTGGTTGAGGAGAGTCTGCCACCAGGGTTAAGACATATCTGCTGTCCCTTGAATGCTGATGACCTTTTCCGTTTCTCCCCAGGTTCACTGAATCCCTGTCTGAAATGTCCTGCCAGCAGAGCCAACAACAATGCCAACCCCCTCCCAAGGGTACCCCCAAAGGTGCTCCACACCTTCCCACCCCCTGCTGTTGCCCCACCTCTGAAGGCTTCTGCAACTGTGGGTGTGGGTGTCCCTGCAGCTCTGGCTGTGGGTGCCATTGCACATGTGGGTGTAAATGTGGCTGCTCCTGTGGGTGTAGATGTGGTTGTCCCTGTGTATGTGGGGGCCGCTGTAGCTGTGCAGGTGGGGGTAAAGGCAGCTCTAAGGGTGGCTCTGCTGCCTGAACCCCGCAAGCACCGTAGTCACCAGAGGCCCAACTGTTGCTGAGGGCTGACCTTGGGGTTGTGCTATGCTAACCAATTGTGGGTATCTTGAGCTGGTCTTGGGGGGGGGTACTGCTAAACTATTAAACTTTACCATGAGGACTTCTGACCATCAGAGACAGAAAAGTTGAAGATCTCACGATCATCTCTAGGGGCTGTTCCTTCACTTATTCTTGTTGAGGTTGCTGAATGAAATTTTCAATGAAAGATTTCCCCTTAAGACTTGTGATTCACTCTTTTTCTGAGTTATAGAATAATAAACCTTTGGTTGGTCATAAGACATCTTCTTTCCTACTGTTTCCCAGCAATATCCACACATCATTGTTAACAACAGTGGGTGTCCAATAGGCATGGTCACCTCAGAGTGACAACCTTTTGATTGTGCAGGAAGATATTTTCCTGCCAAGGAGAGATCCACTCTCAGGCTCCTGTCTCTTGATTGTCCTCTTCATACTGAAATCATACTGAAATGATTTCTCTCACTTCCCCCATAACTGCATTCTACAACCTTTTCTCATCTGCTGACAACCCCTGTCCTGCAAACATAGACTAGCTGGTATAATCAAGTGGATATACCAATGATTTTTAAACCTTTCTATACCTGTGGACCAGCAATAGTCCATGACATATAATATGTAATATTTAGTCACAGTCACTCACAGTCACAGTCATCCCGTTGCTCATTGATTTGCTTGAGCGGACACCAGTAATGTTTCATTGTGAGACTTATTGTTAGTTTTTAGCATATCGAATACACTATGGGTAGCTTGCCAGGCTCTACAGTGCAGGCGCGATACTCTTGGTAGCTTGCCAGGCTCTCCAAGAGGGGCGGAGGAATCAAACACGGGTTGGCTGCATGCAAGGTGAATGTTCTACCGCTGTGCTATGCTCCAGCCCTAACATTTAGTAAGAAATATATAATGCATAATATACAATTTTAAAATAATAACAAAGATAATTCTTTTCAATACAAAAATCAAGTTCACAGTAAGGAAAATTTGGAGATAAACCAAATATTATTTTACATGAACACTAATGGAACCTTCAACATGAGTGAAAATCTACCTGAATACTGGTTCTCAGAATGCATCCAGATTATTTATCATAGATAATAATAATAATTATAGCAATAAATCAGAAACAATCTCTGGAACCTCTGTGAACATGCCTACATGGAAAACATCCAGGCTTTGATGATTACATTAAAATTCTTGAGTTAGAATACTTATCCCTGGGAATTGCCTGAAGCTCAAAACCAATTACTGGTGTTATTTCAGTAAATCCTCACTTCATTTTACCCACAGAGATGCAAAGTTTATCCCCCACAGATGTATGAGGCTTGAAACCAATCACTGATGCCATTACAGTAAATCTTCACTTATTTTTAACAATGCCTCTGGAAACTGACTTTAAGTTAAATGAATTTCAAAAAATAATCTTATTTTTAAGATTTTTAAGTACTAACTGATGTACCCAGGTATACTTGTGGTTCAATCTATTATCACATTGTTTAATAAAGATATGCACAATTTTATATTAATCAGTTATTTATACTGGTTTGTTTTACCATGAACTTGTTTTACTTCAAGGGCACAAGTAGCAGAGTTTCTGGCAACCCGTACAACAGATGGGGTCTAGAGAGGACAGTTTGCTTCTTCCATGACGGGGGCACCGAGACACAGAAACAAGACAAGCTGAGGAGACTCAGGAGCACATATTTGGCATAAGACAGCAAAGAGTCTAGGGGAAAACCTACCCATATATGAGGAGAAAGGGAAGAACTTTAACCCTACACATACCTAGGCTGAGATTCCCTTATCAATGTCATTACCATAAGACTGAACATAAAAAAAGCTTTCTAGATCTTGTTATATGAGCAAAACACAGGTCATGTACACACACATCATAAACTCAAGATGAAAAGTCAAACAAGAAATAAAGAATACCACCAGCAGTGCCAGAGGTAAGAAGAATCTGTCAGATGTGACCTTCACCTGAAGTCTGCTTCCTATACTGATCGTACCCCTCTGTCTTTTAGAGCTCTAAGCGAATACATTTTTATGGTGTTAAGTGATTCTACAGTACATACAAAGACATATGCATGCAGAGACTTTCAATAATACATATGTGGTAAAGCCAATAATAAGAATTATTATTATATAAAACCAAAAAACAGATGTGAATTAACACTTATTTTGAGTGATAAATGGAGTTAAGAATTATATGTGTGGTTGGTGTAGTGACATGTGATCTGATTGTTTTTATTGCTATTCACATTTAAGTTTTCATATTGTGGATGCTATTATCTTTGTATTATTAAAATAATAATGGTTAATGGTTAAATAGGCACACAAAATGATTAAATTATTAATCATGTCAGTTATAGGAAACAATGGTAATTTATCACAATTTAAGATTCTGAATTCTCAGATTTTATAGAACTAAGGTCATATTTTGAACATGTTTTTATAAGAACTTAATTGTATATGAGGTAGTAATTCTCACAACTTTTAAGAATTTAGAATTTTGGTCCTCTAATTAACTTTATACATAAGTTAAGATTCAAGGAAGCTGAAGAATTTATCTGAGTTCACACAGGAAGAACAAAACCTGAACATGTTCTCAGCATCTGAGTCATTCCCCACCTGCACACTCTTTTCCATTAACACTTCTGCACCTCATACACAATTGACATCACATAAACCATCTTGTTAGGAAACAAGGAAACCCTTCTCAGAGAGATCAGAAGTGACCCTCTGAATGGGTCATTCAATCGCATCAGGTAGTCTTATATTCTTCCATTACTGATCACCAACAAATGAGTTCTTAGTATTGACTTAAATTTGTCTGTCTCTTCTCATTTTCATCTAAACTTCCTGGGAATCAAAGTTTAGATAACATGCCATCTTTCACCTATAACATTGGATATTATGGCAGGAGGGCGGCGGTTGGGTAATAGGCTAACCTGGGTCCGATACCCTAAACCTCACATAGTTCCTTGAGTTTGCCAGGAGCAATCTCTGAGTGGAGGGCCAGGAGTAATATTTGAGCACTGCTGGGTGTATCCCAAAAACAAAACAAAAATTATTGGCTACTGTAGATATCTCTGGTCCAGTTCTCTTATTGTCCAGTTCTCCCACTCGAAAAACCCGGCAAGTTACTGAGAGTATCCTGACCACAAGACAGAGCCTGGCAAGCTCCCCGTGTCATATTCCATATGCCCAAAACAGTAAGAATGATGGGTCTCATTCCGCTGACCCTGAAAGAGCCTCCAATGTGGCACCATTGAAAAGGACAAGTAAAGAGAGGCTGCTAAAATCTCAGGGCTAGGACAAATGGAGATGTTACTGCTGCCCGCTAAAGCAAATCGATGAACAACGGGATGACAGTGACACAGTGATACAGTGGATATTTCTAAACATTCAAAAATTATATTCCCAGGCAATGTGTTTAATTCATATCTGTTTCCTGATATTTTGATTGATGCATTTGTTACAAATACAGTGTCACCAAACATTCTATTCTAATTTTGGACTGCAAAATGTCTTCAACTATGAAATAAATTTAACCCTTAATTCATAACTACACAGAGCTCCCTACTACTCATTTCTTTTCAGTGAAAGAAATCACTACCTATTGTGCTTAGAGAGTGAAGGCATCCATAATCATTTTTTTCTTCTCTAACCCAGTTCTCATCAATTTCTCTTTTTTCTTTCTTACATAGCTTGAATGCCCCCCCCCACTTGCTCATCTTTAGCAGGTACAACATAAATATGCCTTCAGAACACTACTGGTCTTCTATTATCTGCATATCAAACTGGGATAAAGATCAATATTAAATAAGGACAACTTTTTGTCCAAAGCATAAACATATGAACGGTTTATCCTCAGTTCACTCTTACTCTCAAATGCTTAACCTTTACTTTGCAGACTAGATATTGGGAACAATCCATGAGGGGGTTATTCTGCCTCCGGGACAAAGATTATCTCCAGAGTTAACATCAGCATCATTGCCCCGAAAGGTTCCTCCCAACACTAATGGTGGGCCTTCATGCCAATGTCTATAACCTGTCCAGTTCATAAAACTCACTTCCTTTCTGAACATTCAGTTCTTGTAAACACATTTCACAATAAAGAGAATACACTGATAATGACCTTTAAGGTTTTTGTGCATGAAATAGATATTCTTCTTTATACTATAGATAATCTTTTGTATACTATATGTTTATGTTATCAATACTGGTGTGTGAGAGCTTCGAGGGAATTAATTATTCTCGAATTTTGGACATTTGTTATACCACACATATTAATAGAGAACATAGCACATATCTTCCTATATAAGTTTTAGATCGCCTTACTGTCTTGCATATAATTTCAGATCCATCAACTGGAAAAAATATGCTGTTTCATATATCCAGATATTTCCTGCCCTGGCTTTATAAACATAGCCATAGGAATCTCCATGACTAAATGTCAGTATCATCACTTACTAAGTTTCTTCCTAGTCTTTGTTCCATTGCCTGTCATAGCAGTGACTAATCTGTGACTGTACAATCTCTTAGGCCACCTTCCAGCTGTTGGCTTGCTGTCCCTTGTATATCTTCACAAATTAGTGATTCAAGTTTCATATCATTTCCTGGGGTATTTACAGCCCTTCAATTCATTGATTTTCCTTGCTCATAGCCCTTGTGCTCAAAGTCACTGATGATGACATCATAGTCATGCCACATTGGCCCTAGAGTGTCTCTAATCAGGGAACATCTATGGCCCCCAAATGGAGTAGTCACAGACTGTCATGGTTCTGCAAAACAGTTCCTCTCTCATTTTCTGCAGGCAGCTATCTCTTCCTCACATTTATCATTTTATATATGAGACTTTAGGGGAAGTTGAGATGAACACAATTGAGCGCAAACATTCATTTTCAATAAATCTTCCACTTAGAAGAGTAAACAGGCATGCTAATGTTTGTGACATTGTCCAGAGGTTAGAGCTTTTAACAGCCATCCATTCTCATGGCACATAGTAAATTGATTTTCAGTACATTGTATGCACAGATGGTCTCAGAAAACCTCATTGATCAGGGCCGGAGAAAGAATACAACAGGCAAGGCACTTGCCTTGCATGTGGCCAACCCTGGCATCCCTTATGGTGCCCTGAGCACTGTCAAAAGTTAGTCCTGAGTGAAGAGACGGGAGTAAATCCTGAGCATTGCCAGAATTGGCTGCAAGACAAAACAAAACAAACAAAAGAAAACCTGATCACTCAATCTGACAAGCACTGTAGCACTGTCGTCCCATTGTTCATCAATTTGCTCAAGCAGGCACCAGTAACGTCTCCATTGTGAGACTTGTTATTGTACAAGAATCTTTTAAAAAATCTGAGCTCAATAGGCAATTCATTGTTGTTGAATTAATGAGTACATGATGCCATGAAGTTGGAATGGATGCCCTAAAGAAACTGGGGAACGGACAGTAGCAGTCCATAGCTTCCGGGGTTTCTCTTGGCACTATGCAGGATATCCTGGAACTTCAGGGTTGGTAGTAAGAGAAGAGTCATCTAGTCCTAGGATTTCAGTGTGACTATTTTGCATAAAAGGGCTTTGTCTCGCCCCGGGAGCTATGAGGCCCAGGATATAAGGGCCCCAGTGCTGGTTCCTCATCATCAGTCCGTTCAGTGGCAGCTCCTGATTCTTCACTGACAAGGTGAGTGTTTGCCTAAGGAAACTGAAGACAAAGCCCTGTTAGAAGGTCAGGGAAACAAGGAAGTCACTGAGAAGGAGCAGAAATGATGAGGGACTCAATGTCCACAGACATGTTCTTCAAATTCTCTTTGTACAGCCAGGCAGGACTATCTTTCAGTTGATTTTTGTCTACCTGGAAATGGGGATAAACAAGGTATGAACTGATTGATTATATTCTAGATTATAGAAAAGAGTAACAAAATGGGTGGAAAGAGAAGACCAAATGACAGATGAGGGTGGCAGCAGCAGCAGCAGAGACTGAACTAGTGTGTGGGGGTGGTGGGGGCAGCAATGGGGCAAAGGATTGTCAGGTTTTGGGATTCACTGACCTGCCTCAGTGACTGAGACAGCTCTTCAAGGAGTTAGCCAGCATGAAGGGATTCTGGAATTCTGCTCAGTGTGTTTCTAATGTCTGTGTTTCTAATGTCATCCCTGTGGGGATGACGTAAGGACCCATGTAGGAAGAAGGTTTATGTCTTTGAAGGGAAAGAATAGAAAGGGTAAGGCAGTCCCCCTGCAGTCAGCCTCCCTCCTTCCAGAGCCAAGTCCCCCATGAGGTCTTGTTCCCATGTATCTAGCCATGGTTGAGGAGAGTCTGCCACCAGGGTTAAAACACATCTGCTGTCCCTTGAATGCTGATGACCTTTTCCGTTTCTCCCCAGGTTCACTGAATCCCTGTCTGAAATGTCCTGCCAGCAGAGCCAACAACAATGCCAACCCCCTCCCAAGGGTACCCCCAAAGGTGCTCCACACCTTCCCACCCCCTGCTGTTGCCCCACCTCTGAAGGCTTCTGCAACTGTGGGTGTGGGTGTCCCTGCAGCTCTGGCTGTGGGTGCCATTGCACATGTGGGTGTAAATGTGGCTGCTCCTGTGGGTGTAGATGTGGTTGTCCCTGTGTATGTGGGGGCCGCTGTAGCTGTGCAGGTGGGGGTAAAGGCAGCTCTAAGGGAGGCTTTGCTGCCTGAACTCCCCTCCCCCCACTGCTGCTGACTCCAGCGCTCTGATTGTGAGGACTGGCTTTGGGATTTTGTCTGTGTTTGGGCTATCGTGAGTGTCTTGAGCTGGTCTTGGGGGCATGCTGCTGAACTAGACCATGAGGACTTCTGATCATCAGGGATTGAAGAGCTGAAGCTCCTCAGGCCATCCCTCAGCTGCTGTTCTTCCTTTTGTTCCTCTGTTCCTTCACTCTCAGCTGCTGAACGAAATCTTCAATAAAACTTGTGATTCCTTTCAATATTTCTTGTCCATTATTCTGTTTAACAGTGTAATAAATTCATTCCAACCAATCATTTTAATTTTCTTCCTCATTTCCATTTTTATTCAAGAAGTTATTCTCATTTTTCTACATTTTATATTTTAATATTATTTATTTAAATTAAATATTTAATTCTGCTCCTACATCTACTCTGAAATCAGTGTGTCTTACATCAATACTGCCCTAACAACAAAATAGAGTGGTGTTATTGGAACATCTGATAGCAATGATCATCACCTTCTCTTTCTATGAAAAACCATGTAGTCTTTTTAAAGTAATATTTTCATTTCTTCATTTAATACTGACCATTTTAATGCACTGTCTTATACCTTTTTATCTGCTTTTTCACATCCATCAATGAAGACTTTGAGACCCAATTTCCTTTGGATTAATGATTATAATTAATTTCCCACCATAGAACATCATAGAACTCAGGGTTTTCATTCAAAATAGACATCACATGTTTCTTTGTTATCCACACTGTTTGTGAGAGCTTTAAGGTAGATAAAATTATTCTTGTGCTTTGAATATTGATCATGCTGCTCATAGTAATGGAGAACATGGCATGCATCTCTCTAAATAAATCTTGTCTTGCTGGTAATTGCAAACATGTCAACTAGAAAAAATTATGTATTTACACATATAGAAGTATTTCCTACCTATAAACTAGTCATAAAATTGTAGCTATTAGAATGCCCAAGACCAAATGGTAGCATATTGACTTACTTATTTTCCTCCTAGTCTACGCTCAATAGCCTTGCAGTGTTGACTCGTTTGTGAGTCTACAATCCCTCAAGCCACCATCCTATTGTTGTTTTGATGTACACTGAGTCTCTTTCTCTAAATACTGATTTGAATTTTACCATTTTTCCTGGTTATTTACATCTCCTCAATCTATATGAATTTCATTTACATGGCCTCTGCTCCACTAGCTACTAGTATATGTTGACATCACATTCATGTCATATTTTACCCAGTGTGTGCCTCATCAAGGAACTTTTGGAGCTCAAGAATGAGCTGGGGTCACATGGTGGTGGAGATGGTTCATCCCTTCCCATCTCCCTGCCCCTTTGGGATCCTGACTGTCATGCTCATGAACTTCCTCTGGGCCATATTTAAGCGAGCCACTGGCCTTGAGCCAGAGACACAGCAGTGACTCTCGGTAAACAGCAGCTCACCAGAGATCTCTCCAGACCCCACGTCAAGACAGTTTCATCAGGACTCCTCAGATGGAGTGTGTGTCCCAGCTCCACCCACTTCAGATAAACCACCAGTGGCCACAAACTTTCATAAGAAAAACCCAGGTATGCGGGAACAGGGTCTGAAGACGCCAGATCACATGGCAGCAGAGACGATTCAGCCCTTCCCAGCTTGGGGTCCTATTTGTCACACCCACGAACTGCCTCTGAGCCATATTTAAGCATATCACCAGTCTTGATTCAGAGACTCACAAATGAATCTCAAAATGTATTAGCTCCCTACAGAGATGTCTCTGGACACCAATCATTTACATATTTAGAATTCCAGGAGCATGTGGCCACTTTTGCAACCACTTGACCTCTCATGATATTCATAATAAACAATAGAAAATAAATTATCTAGAATCTGCCTATAGCAGGCAGGCTTGAACTGTGGTGGGAAAATTCAAAATAATGGTGGTGGGAAGGTGTAATGGTGGTGGGATTGGTGTTGAAATATTGAATGTAATCCATTACTGTGAACAACCTTATGAAAATAAAATTTTAAAAATTTTATAGAAGAAGAATGAGCTGGGGATAAGTTGCTGTCGTGATTCTATAATGCAAACCTTGATTGATTATTTTTAATTAAATTTTTATTGGGGCATCATAATTCACAAACTACTAATAGTAAAGTTTCAGGAACACAATGTTCCAGCACCCATCCTAAAACCAATGTCAAATTCACTCCACCAGTGTGCCCAGGTTCCCTACCACCCTGCATTCTGCCTCATTTTCAAGTTTGTTTATAGTAATTTGGTTTCTCACTCACAGTGTTGTTGACTCTCTGATTTATATATAGATCTATACCACAGCTCTACAATAACAATATGCCTGAGCCCCTTGACCCCTGTTATCTCCCATCCACCTTCTCTTACCCCTTGATTCTTTCCTTCCTTCCTTCCTTCCTTCCTTCCTTCCTTCCTTCCTTCCTTCCTTCCTTCCTTCCTTCCTTCCTTCCTTCCTTCCTTCCTTCCTTCCTTCCTTCTTTCCTTTCTTCCTTCCTTCCTTCCCTCCCTCCCTCCCTCCTTCCTTCCTTTCTCTCTCTCTCTTTCTCTCTCTCTTTCTTTCTTTCTTTCTTTCTTTCTTTCTTTCTTTCTTTCTTTCTTTCTTTCTTTCTTTCTTTCTTTCTTTCTTTCTTTCTTTCTTTCTTTCTTTCTTTCTTTCTTTCTTTCTTTCTTTCTTTCCTGCACCTGGCAGTACACAGGGGTCACTCTTGGCAGGATCAAAAGGGGTGACGAGGATTGAACCTGTGTTGCCATGTGCAAGGCAAACACCCTACCCACTCTGTACTATCACTCTGGCATCGCCCTTGATTTCTTTCTTTCCCTATCCTCATGTGTATAATCTAGGATCAAGGATATCCTTTGTTATCTTACATTCCTTTGTCCCGTTATTCTATATACCACAGGTAATTGAGGTCAAGTGACTTGTTTCACTTAATATGATATCTTCTAGTTCCATCCACCTTCCAGTGAATTGCATGATTCCATCCTTTTTTTTTTAGCTACATAGTGTTATGTTGTGTGCATATGCCACACCTTCACTATCCACTCATTTATAGTTGCATGCCTGGGTTGATTCCATATCCTAGCTATTTGAGTTAAGTTCTGCAGAACTAATGATGTGCATGTGTCCTTTTGAATTAATGTGTTCATATACTGGGGGCAGATACCCAGAAGTGGAATTGCTGAGTCATATGGTACCTTTATTTTTACTTTTCTTAAAAATATACATGCAGGAGGAGGGTGGGAAAGGGGGGGTATACTGGGGATATTGGTGGTGGGGAATGTGCACTGATGGAGGGATGGGTGTTTGATTGTTGTGTGATTGTAAGTCAAGCATGAAAGCTTGTAACTATCTCACGGTGATTCAATAAAATTTAAAAAAAATCTACATGTTGTTTTCCATAAAGGCTGAACCAGACAACATTCCTAGCAGCAGTGGATGAGAGTTTCATTTTCAGCACCGATTATTTCCCAGTTTTTCTTTAAAAAATTGTTTTCCCTGGGTGGGCACATTTGGTGATGGTCAAGGATTACTCCTTGCTCTCCTCTCAGGAATTACACCTGGCAGAAGTCGAAGGATCATATGGGGTGCCAGGGACTAAATCTTGAATGTTGGTCACAGGTGCCCTACCCATTGTTCTATCTATTGCTCCAGCCCTGCCAGTTTTTCTTTTTGATAAGGGTCATTCTCACTGGTGTAAGATGATATCTTATTGTCATTTGATTTGGATTTACCTGATAATAAGCCATTTTGAACACTTTTTCATGAGCCTATTGGTCATTCACCTGACTTCTTCAGAGCAGTGTCCATTCATTTTGTACTCAAGAGGAATGTGTATTCAACTTTTTGAGGATGAAAAACCTTGTATATGCTCATTAATCCCAGTTATTCTAACATTTCTTTAGAGATCTTGTATATTTTAAAATTTATGTCTGGTCAATCTGTCTAGTAGAGAAAGTTGAGTTGAAGTCTCACACTACTGTTGTGTTTTGTCAGTTTGTTTCTTTATACCTTGTGAGCAAAAGATTTTTCAACTTTGCTGACCCTTAATTTGGAGCAATATGTTGATAACAGTTAATACTTCTTCTTCCCTTAACCACTAAGTAATGTTCATCCCTGTCTTTAATTACTTTCTTTAAATTTAATATTAATTGTTGTGATATAAGTATGATTGCCCTAACATTTTGTACTATTGGCTTGTATAACTATTTTCTATCCTGTCACTCTGAATATTTAACCTGTGAATTTAGGTGTGTTTTATATAAGCATAAAATGGTGAATTTTTTTCCTGATTCATCCAGCTATTCTATGTGTTTCATAAGAGAGTTTAATCCATTGATATTCAGAGACATTATTGATATAGAGACTGAGGTGTTACTTTTCTGTGTGGGGTTTATTTGTTTTTACAATTGACATTTTCTTTTCTTAAGGAGCTTTTCAGTAATTCTTGTAAGTTTAGTTTAGTTATAGCAAAGTTTTTCAGCTCGTTTCTGTCTAAGAATTTTTATTTCCCCCTTAAATCTAAATTATAACTTTGCAGAATAGTGGATTATTGGTCGAAAGGTTATTTTTTATTTAGTACCTTGAATATGTCATTCCATTCTTTCCTTGCTTATAGGAAATCCATTGTGATTCTTATGTTATTTATCTTGTGTTTGAGGTATTTCTTCCCTCTTGATGTTTTAAGTAGTCTATCTCTCTCTTTCTTCTTGCCATTTTATCACAATATCACAATTTGTTGTTGTTCTGTTTGAGTCTATTTTATTTAATACTCTTAGAGCCTCTTGAACCTGTGAAGTCTCCTTTCAGAGACTGGCGGAGTTCTGAGCTATTTTCTCTTCCACTAGTTGCTCTTACCCTTTCTCTTTTTTCCTTTCCTTTTGGTATTCCTATAATTCCAAATATTGTTATTCTATAGTAGGTATTTTGCATTAGCTTCCACTATTTTTTCTTTTGCCACTTGATTATTGTTCCTAGATTGTGTTTTGTCTCCAGGTTTACTAATAGGCTTCTCTGCATTGTTGCTGTGCTTGCTATTGCATTTTTAACTCCTTTGATTATGTTGTATGGATATTTTGTACTCTGAATCAATTACTCTTTGATTTTCCCTTTTAGTTATTATATGTTTCCACTTCCATCACATAGACTGTATATTTGAGGTGCTCCATGACTGGGCTCAAGAATTGTGATGAACTTGAGGACTTACTGGAGTTCTATTCTTGTCAACCCGTGAATATGAATTCCTCTGTTTTCCCATTGTTCCTAGAGTTTTGTGGGTTCTAACAATGGACTCTGAATACTGACCTGATTCATTATTTTACACTCACAAGCTATTGTTTATGCCTCTATTGTTCTGTTTTCATTGCCATGTAATGGTATTTTAGTGGCACAGGCAGACGTAGATCTAGTTTCTACCTTTTAGTTTTTATGGGGATATTCTGAATTCAGACCCTGTAGCTTCCCTTCAGCGACTAGAGTCTGTGAGATGGAGTATGACAGTAGCTTGGACACTAACACATCATGTTGGCAGGGCCACTGGGTTTGAAGGGGAGTATCCTCTGCTTAGGGCAGAAGAGAGGGCTCCCAGATCCCATTAGCACATCTGAGAGAAGCATTCAAAAGTGGTGGTCCAGCTGCTCCAGATGGGGAGCAGGGATGGGGATAATGTATGCGCTCTAGCCCTGGAAAGAGTCATGCAGGTGATGGAGGAGGTGCAGCATGGGGGTTTCATTCATTCTTTAAAATTAATTTCTTCCACACATTTACCATTCTGTGTCTGGAACTTCAGAAGGACTGCAAAAAATAAAATCAAGCACAATTTTGTTTCTAAACAGATTCTCCATTTATATGAGTAGAAAGGTATACTGATGCCTATGATCTGTTCTGAGCTGATAACAGAACGATATTATTGCATATACTGAATGTATTTTATTGCGTTATGTTTATTTATAGTCTCAGAAAATCCTTAAATATTTAGTTTCCTTTATTAAAATTTGGGCCATACCTGGTGGTAATTGGGGTCTATGCCATGCACTCTGCTAGGGGTCATGCACAGATGTCCTTGGAAAAACATGTTAGGGATCATGTCCTTGGAAAAACATGTTAGGGAACATGCTAGGGATCAAATCTGTGTCTCCAAAGCATGCACTATAACCTTTGAAATATCTTTCCAGTCCTTAATAAATATTTCTTAGAAGAAATTTGTAATAGACAAATTTACAATGTATAGACAATGCATAATCTTGGGTTAATCAAAGTGTAAATGCATGAAACTGGAGACAAGACATCAATATAGTCTATGGTATCTGAGATCACACTCAGTGCAGTGCAAGAAGATAAAATGTGATGCATCAACTCATTCGTGACTTTGAATGTGATATGTGAGATATCACATTGTTTTGTGAACAATGGCTGTGCCTCATTCTGGGAAACACCAGGACCAAGATTAAAAGGTCATAGTTTGGATTTTTGTCCTCAACCCTGTCAGTGACAGCATCTTAGTAACTAGGTGAGTGCCTATTCAAGCAGACGACATCTGACAAACAGGGAGGTGGGAATGTCAGAGAAAATAGGGAATTTCCATGAGTGGGGATGTGAAGGGAGTTGAAATCTGCCTAGCCTTGCTTCTCCCAGCATTCTTTTCTAGTTAATTTAAGTAGGTTCTTAAGATTCTTAAATTGTCTTACCAGCAGAACCAGCGAGTGTTCTTCTCTCAAAATGAGTGCTAACATCAACTTCAGTGCCTGATGTCACATTCCTCTCTTTCTGTCGTGGCCCCAGCTCTGGAGGCTTCTCCAACTCTGGTGAAGAGGCTGCTTTGGCTTTAAGAGTCAAAGGAAACTGCTGGAGATACCTCAAGCACCGGATTTTCCATTGGCACCAGCTCTAGAGCTTTAACCGATGCAAGAGTGGGTCTCCAAGGGTGCCAGCTGCTATCCCATCTTTGGAGTCGATTGCTTTGGTTCCGAGGGCTGATGTCTAAACTTTTAACAGGAGCTGGATCTTGTCCATGAAGAAGCAGTAATGTGGAACATGTACCTGGCCCTCAAAACTTTCCTTCCCCTCACCATTTCTTTTATTCCAAATATTAATAGTATGAAATACAGTTTCTTCCAGGGCTCATTTCTGTGTTCCTTTTGTGCATATACCCAATGCAATATGCAGCTATAAGAAAAGATGAAATGCTGCAATTTATTATTACATGGATGGATTTGGAAAGTATTTGGATACTTTCCAAATCTATCCATGTATGTTGAGTGAAATTAATCAGAAGGAATGGGATCTGAGAAAAGATGAATGAATAAAGAAACTAAGATAAATCTACAGAATGGAATACTACATAGCTGCAAGGAAAAATGAAGTCATGAAATTTGCTTATACATGAATAGACACAGAGTATCTTGTTGAATGAAACCAGTCAGAGGAGGTGAGGCAGACATAAAATAGTTGCGCTCATTTTCAGGATATTAAAAAAGTAAGATGAGACTAATATCCAAAGGCAGTAAAAATGAGGGTCAGGAGGTAGGAAGCCTGCCACAAGTGTAGGAGGGGGTGCAGCTGGGACAGAGAAGGGACCACTATGACAATGATAGTTGGAAATGTTCACTCTGGGCAAGAACTGAGTGCTGAAAGAGGGTAAGGTCATATACATGATAACCTTTCAGTACGTATATTGCAAACCACAATACCTAAAATGCCCGAAAGCAACAGAAACTGACAACTGGTCTTCAGCAGGAAGCTTGCCAGAGCAGGGGAGAAAGGGGTAGGATGGAGGGACTAAATTAGAATAAAGGTATAGGAAAGTAGACACCATGTGGAGGCTGTAGTGCTGGATTTTGTTATGCATGAAGTGCTTCCATTAATAGTATTGTAAACATGGAACTTAAAATAATTTTTTTCAATTCTATCATGGGAAAAATTAAGTATCTTTTATCAGTAGCCCTGCTCTTGCCTTTGATGGTCTTACACATGGCATAACCTTCCTGCATGCTTTCCAGCACCCTATTCTATTCATGTGACTTTCCCAATTCAGGTTCCAAGTATCCCTGGGAGTTCATTACTTTGGCCAAACAACCTTAAAGGACAAAACCCAAGAGAAACTTCGGTGATACTCTCCTTTAATCTGAAAAAGAGGTCTTCTGTTCTGCTAACTCCAAGATTGAAAACCATAAATGCATGCAGAGGGAAAGTTGCTCTATACTCCATGTAATCTATTTTAATTTGTATATATATGACATTTCATTTGAATAATATTACTTTCAAACTAAGCAAGAAAATCACAGCAGGATCAAGACATAAGATGTAGTGATGTAAAAATGCAATGTCTGAGACTCACAAATGAATCTGAGAGGGCGGCAGCTCACCACAGAGATGACTCCGGACCCTGTGCCAAGCTGATTTCACCAGGGCACCTCACATGGAGCAGGTGTTCTCTGCATACTCCTAATGAATCACTGCAGCCACAAACCTCCAGAAGAAAAACTCAGGTATATGGGACCAGTGACTGGAAACCCCAAGACACATGGAGATGGGGATGGACTGTCCCTCCCCATCTCCCCACCCATTTCGTGTCCTGGGTGGTCTGTATATCTAGGAGCTTGTGGCCTCATGACATCCTATATTATTCATAACAAGCAATACAAAATAAATTGTTTAGCATCTGCCTGTAGGGAAGGCTTTAGTGGTGGTGAGAAAGCAAATGATAATGATGGAGGGAGGGAATAATGGTAGTGGGAATGGTGTTGGAATATTGAATGCAATCAATTACTGTGAACAACTTTATGAAAATAAAATTGAAACATTTTTTAAATAAAAAATAAAAATGCGACATCTAAGCAGTGCGATCAGAACATGAAGCAGCAGTCTCTTATTCTTTCATTTATTTATAAAGTGCAATATTGCACTCTCCATAGAACTCTGGTCCATTGTAAACTATTTCCAAGGCAATTATATTCATTAGATTTGCATCATGATGTGATCAAGGACAGCTGTAATCATAATAGAATGACAATAATTGTCTTTATTGAGAGCCTATTTATGACTCAACCCCTTGATATCTCTTGTTTCACCTTTATAATAGCCTGAGATAAATATTATTTAAACTTCATGATAAAATTAAGGTTCAGAGACAGTAAGAAAACATTTTCTCTGTCACAGCAGTCAGACTCGGAGGATAAGTCCAGGCAGGTCTGCATATCCCTAAGATCTTATCATTTACAAGTGTACTAATTGCTCACCCCAACTTTTTTTTATTGCAGTGGGAGGTGAATTTAGTGGGCCACATCTGACAGTGCTCAAGGATTCACCCTGGTTTCATGTTTGGGGATCACTCATTGTGGTGGTAGGGGGACCAGATGCAGAGTCAGAAATTGAGCAAGGGTGTGCTGCATGCAAAGCAAACATTGTATCTTTTGGGCTAACTCTTTGGGGCCAGGTTTTATGTCTTGAGATCAAGCTCAATGAGCATTTGCTGTGTCCAATTGTGCCTAACATTAGAAGAGAGCCCAAGGGTAGGACCACGCTCTCACCCTTTGTGCTTGTTTTTGGCACCATCCTTCATCGGGTTCCTAGAAACCAGCCCTGTTACACTTATGCTTAAGAGTGTCTAGAGATCTGAAGACGGCGACCCTGAAGGCCCCTACCTTCTGCTCACATGCATAGACTACTTTTAGTTCTGAGAATGTGCTACAATCCCACCTGCCCCTATGCTACCCGTTCACACACACTGTTCCCTTATTCTAGTATGTTATCCACACACCCTTGTTTGTCCTTGTTCTTTAGATCTCAGACCCAAATTTGCATACTCAGAAATCTTTCCTGGTTTCGTCTCATTGCTCTGTGCTCTCCTGCCAAATACTTATCAGAGATAGATTTAACCACTTATCTGTATGATGCCATTGACCATTTATTTGTATGGCCATTTGATTAATTTTGTCTCTCCACTCAATAAAAAGTTCTCTAGGAAAGGGATTCTTCTATATTCCTTAATGAATACCCAGGGATCCTTAGGTCACTGATCCATAATACAGATCTTATACAAAATAAATATTCAATATATGTATTAATAAATGCATTCATGGAAGGAAGATGGAATTAGTGTCACTATCATCATCATAACCATCATCCTTTCATTGTGCATGAGTATTAAAATATTCTTAATTGCTTTCTCACCATGTGACATACATGTACTAAAATATATTTATCATCTAGCCTAAGTTGAAATTTAATTGAACATCTTTTCCTTTTATTTATATCATCTAGCTACTCTACCATTGATATTTACTGTTTTGTGTCATCCAGTTTTGTATTTGGAGGCTCAGAATTCCATTCTCCCACTGGCTTATAGTTATGGTATTTTCTCCAGAGTGAGGAGGTAAAGTCTTTGGAAGACATTGATTCTTATCTAAATGCCTCCTTTCTATGTTCCCACTCAGTACATGCATCCATCAAAAAGTCTTATATTACACGTGTCTGTTTATCATTGTTTTCATTAACGAGTTGCAAGGACTTTGAGGGCGGAAGGTGTAAATAGTTGTTGAGTGTTGAGTGAATGGATGATATCGTTAATCCAATTCTGGGAATTTCATAGATGATTTATAAATAGCTGTTGAGTGTGCTGTATTTAATAAACAACAACTTATAAACTACAATCTAATCTGATTAGTACTGAGTATTTAAAATAATGGCTACTAATGAGTATAAGCGTATGTCTGTATCTATATCTATTAAGTCATCACTGAAAAAAAACCTATTTCCTGGGTTTACAGATTAGCATCCAGTGACTGTATTAGTCTGGATGATTCATACTCAAAGTGCCCAGGGAAGATAGGATTGAGGCTCAAGAGAGGTTGATCTCTAGGGATACTATAAATAATATAATGTGTGCCAGAATGATTACATCTCAAGAAACCATGAGTCTATGCTGCATGCATATGATTTAAATATAACCAAGGTTTAGGGCTAAACCCTTATATGTGTTCTTCATTGTATGCAGAGAATATATATGTACACATACATACTCATATGCATGAAAATATACACATATATAATGTATTCACAAAGCTATGCTATTTTTATTACACTCTACTTAGACTGGTTTGTTATCAAGACTGATATCCTAGTCATTAGCAGCTATACACTTTATCTCTAAAGATTTACCTATCCTGGGCTGGAGAGATAGTATTTGGGTAGGCACTTGCCTTGTATGCAGCCAACCTGGGTTTGATTCCTGGTACCCGATACAGTCTCCAGAGACCCATAGAAGTGATCCCTGAGAACAGAACCAGGAGTAAATTCTAAGCACAGCCATGTGTGGACCAAAAACAAACAAAAAGATTTGCCTATTCTGTATAATTTCTATAAATAGAATCATGCAGTATGTGGCCTTTTGTGACTGGATTATATCAGTTAGCTTATTTAAAGATTTATTCATGTTGTGGTATTATGTCAGTGTGATTCTTATATTTTTTGCATATTAATATTCCATGTATTAGTATATCACGTTGTATCTTCCCATTCATCAATTGATGGGTGCTTGGGTTGTTACTTTTATGGCATATTCAGGCATATTTATTTTATTTTATTTTATTTTTTATTTAAAAAATTTTTATAAAGTTATTCACAATATTTAATTACATTTAATATTCAAACACCAATTCCACCATCATTACACTTTCCAACTACCATATTTTCATCCTGTACCCCAAACCCAAGTAGAACCCAAATAATTTATTTTGTATTGCTTGTTGTGAATAATTCGTTAAAAATGAGACAAAAAGGTTTCTTAGAGGAAAGTGTGTGAAGATTGTTGTATGTCATCTAGGAACCATTAAGTCCTTCTATAAGGGATTAGTAACATGTTGTTGAAGACATATATATATGTATGTACATATATATATGTATATATATATATATATATATATATATACCAGGCTCTGTTTTCACTCAGGGCGCCCCAGAGGGGGGCGGGTGAGAACCCTCCCCTCCCCAAGGAACCCAGCCCTGGCAGCCGACCTTCACTACCCAACCGCCACCATGCTCCAGGTGGCTTCTGGACCACATGGCCACGCGACACATTTTAAGACACTTCCTACCCATTTTCCATAATTACCACACAATATTTGATGGAGTTCAGACAGTAGGCAACAAATCATAAAAAATAATATATGTTACATATATATTACATAACACACACACATATATATATACATATACACACATATCTCTTGTATATATATACATATATATATATATATAGAGAGAGAGAGAGAGAGAGAGAGAGCCCAGCAAGCTACTCCAGCAAGCTACTGAGAGTATCCCGCCCACATGGGCAGAGCCTGGCAAGCTACCTGTGGTGTATCTGATATGCCCAAAACAGTAATGATAGGTCTTATATCCCTGACCCTGAAAGAGACTCCAATCATTAGGAAAGAGTAGGGAGAGGCTGCTAAAATCTCAGGGCTGGGAGGAATGGAGACGTTACTGGTGCCCACTGGAGTAAAGTGACAAACAATGGGATGACAGTGATACAGTGATACAGTGATATATATATATACACACACACACACACACACACACACACACACACACATATATATATATAGTATAAATATATCACCCCCTAAGATTGGTACTCAGGCACACGTTTTTGAGGAAATTGATGTTTTCATTTTGTTTCTTTGTAGGTTTTTAGTTTTGGGCATGGGGGAACTCCCATCTGTGCTCAGGATTTAGTCCTTGCTCTGTACTCAGGAATCACTCCTGGTAGGTGCGGGGACCATCTGGGTGCTAGGGATTTAACATGAGTCTGCTGCATGCAAGGCAAACATCTTATTCTCTGTTCTATCCCTTGGGCCCCAGGTTAGCATTTTTTTTAGACATGGTATTAGTGAAGGATGTGGTAACTATATGTTTAACTTTTGAGGAACTGTCAAACTTTTTTCATGGCTAAACTATGTAAATTCCCATTATTAAGGTACTTAGGGTTCAAATTTCTTATTATCCTCCCCTATATTTTTCATTGCTTATTTTTTTTAAAAAAGTACAGTCATGTCAGTAGGCGTGAGGTAGTATATCATTGTATTTTTTGATTTGCATTTCCTTAATGACTAATGTTATTGAGGATCTTTTCATATGTCTTTTTGGACAAATGTCTATTGAAATTCATTGTTCTTGCTGAGATTGTCATAGCTTTTATTATTGAATTTTAAGTTCCTTTATGATTCTAGATAAATATTCCTCTTCAGATATATGATTTGAAGATACGTGCCTTTGTTACCATCTGTAGCTCAAAAGTTTAAAACATTTTAGTGATGCACTGGAGAGATAGTACAGTGGGTGAGGTGCTTGTCTTATAGGCAGTAGACTCAGGTTTGGTCCCCAGCTTCCCATATGGTCCCCCAAGCACAGCCAGAAGTGATTCCTGAGTGCTGAGCCGGGAGTAACCCCTGAGCATCCCTAGGTGTGCCTCCCCACAATTTTTTTTAATGAAATTCACATTGCATTTTTAATAGTCTTTTAAGCTTTTGATAAATATGAAAGACCATTGCTTAATCAAAGATCATAAGGGTTATGTATTTGTTTTTGAGCCATACCCAACAGTGCTCAGATTTACAAACATCACTCCTGTGAGGCCCAGGGAACCATGTGGTGCTGATGCTAGAATCTGGTCAGCACTGTGCAAGACAAGTGTCTTACCCACTGTGCTATCTCCCCAGCCCATGACTATCAGATTTATATCTTTATATTGTTCTAATAACTTTATAGTGTTAGCTCTTACATTGATCTTGATCTATTTTAATTTTGTATGTTGAATGAAGAATTGTATATTTCATTTATTTAATATTGTTTTAACTTATGTTTTTTGAATGATATATATTATTTTATTATATAAATATCTTATTCTATATTGGCACTAATATCTAAATTGTATATTTAATTATAACCATCAATATATAGTCTTCTCTCTGTTTCCATATCACTTCCTATAATTTCAATGTGATATTATTAGAAGTTATTCTGAAGAATAACTTCAGAATTTAGACAATCCAGTAGTGAATTTAAATGATTTTTGTGGATATCGTGTAATTTTAACATACTTTTTCTGTTAATAAAAGACCTTAGGGCAGGGAGACAGTAAAATGGGTAAGGCACTTGCCTTGCATATAACTGAAATCACGTTTGGTGATATAATATATCACCAAATCGTAATAGATATTTTAGTCCCTGGCATCATATATGGTCTCTTGAGTCCTATGAGAAGTGATCCCTGACAATATAGCCAGATGTAAACATTAAGAAAATATATATGTGACACCCAAACCAATAAATAGATATAAAACATTAATGATCAGAGTAATTTTATACTGATAACAGTCTCAAGAATGTACTTAGGATAAACCTGAATTTACCCTCTATGAGGTTATCTGATCAAGTAGGAATCTCTATTGACCTTGTGACAATTGCCTGAGAATGTACTAAAATTAAGGGGGGAAGGTGGATTTAGCTCTACTTAGTAGGTTTAGCTTTATTCTAGACTTCAAAAAATTAGTTTATCTTGTAACTAATAACTAAAAGCAAACAAATCATTTAAATATAATTAGCCTATATCTTTATACTCAATTTAAAAAGTAAAATTGAACTTTTCTAGTCAAGTATGTTTACTGAAGTGCTTTATGTCCCAGAAGACAACCACCTCCTCTCACTGACACCTGCCACATTACTAGACTGACTTTCATAATTTAATTCAATCACTCTTAAATCGGCACTGTCTAGGAACCTGGCTTTCCTCTGGGCACAATCTTTTGCTACTTAGAAAGTCACCATGAATTGAAAAAAAAACATTATATCAGTGAAGAAGAGCAGCATCAGTAAGTTCTATTAGGAGATACTGTAGGGAGTACCAAGATCCCCTGCTTTACCTTGTTGGGGAGAGCCTTGTAAGATTGATAAATATATTAGTGTACGAGCTAAATGTGATGGAAGTGTCAGGTGTCTGGCATATATCTACTAGTAGGGGAGGAAAGGTAGGTGGGGTGAGAAGGATAGAAAAGGCTGTTCTGAGGAGAGGAAAATCTTTTGAGAATAAGATATTTTAAATGAAGATATTTTAAATCAGTCCACACTAGGAGAAACTGTGAGGAACAAAATGTAACAAGAGGCTTTTTTCCCCATAACTGAAGTAAGCTGTGCTTGTTGTGTACCTTTGCCAATGGGTTCCCATAACTCTCTCCAAAAATTTGTTCCCATCACTCTCTCCAAAAATTTAACATCTATGAGATTGAGCACTTCATCAAATGTTTTCAGAAATCTCCATTAGCCATGACAACAGCTGCTTGGGAATGTATTACAATTTCAAAATGTAAGGGCCAGATATAGAACCAACAAGGATTTGATCCTTATCATCCCCTTATTATTACCCAGAGCACCACCAGGAGTGATTCCTGTGCACAGCTAGGAGTAAGACCTGAGCACCACCTGTAGCACTGAAACAAAAAATAAATAAAAAATAGAAGTAGTTGGATTTGTTATGCTCTATACTTAGAATTATTGTTTGATGCAAAACTTTCAGAAGCCAGCAGCTCTCTTTACATGCAAAAGTGTAACTTGTATAATGAAACATATTGTATCATTTATCTTTTTTTTTTTTTTTTGCTTTTTGGGTCACACCCAGCAATGCTCAGGGGTCACTCCTGGCTCTGCACTCAGGAATTACCCCTGGCCATGCTCAGGGAACCATATGGGATGCTGGGAATCTAACCCAGGTCGGCTGCATGCAAGGCAAACGCCCTACCCGCTGTGCTATCACTCCAGCTCTGTATCATTTATCTTAATGAAGGCAACATTATCAGATTTACAAAACATGGAAAATCGTTAAAATAAATACACGATTCTACTTTGTGTTAATGTTTGCTGTACCCCTGGGTTTTTTTTTCATTTTTTAAATTTATGCATTTCCATCCCCAACTTCTCCCCTTTGTATCTTTCTATAACTTTATATCTGCCTGTTCATCTATTTGATGATCTTTGCCTCTTTTCTTATTGTTCTTGCTTCCTCTTTTATATGTCATACTACTATTCAGGATGGTTGCAAACAGAATTGCTTAGTTCTTCCACTTTTGAGTGTTAGCCTGGCTTTGTTCCCTCTGGCAAAGCTTGAGGAGGCCTTGTTTCTTCATTGTTTAAATAGCCTATTGTGGCAATTTATTGCAAGCCTTTTGCCTTTACCTTTTTCCTCGTTAACATACAGGTATTATGAGGTTTAAGCATAATGTTAACTTAGCATAAGAGCTATTGAATTTAGGTCTATGGATAAAAAGCTTTAAGAAAGAGGATTTCTGATGATTGGTAAAATCTGACTACGTTAGATCTTGGGGAAATAGGTCAAATAAATTAATAATTTGTATAAAAATGTAAATATTTGTATAATTTGTAGGTGGACATGGAGAGTATCATGCTAAGTGAAATGAGTCAGAAAGAGAGAGACAGACTTAGAAGGACTGAACTCATTTGTGGAATATAAAATAACATAATAGGAGACTGACACCCAAGTACAGTAGACACAAGGGCCAGGAAGATAACCTCATAGTTGGAAGCCTGTCTCATGAACTGGGGGAGAAGGCAGCTGGAATAGAGAAGGGATTACTATGACAATTATGGTTGAGGAATTGTTCGAGGTGGGAGATGTGTAGGAAAAGTAGGTAAAGGACCAAAATGTGATGATCTCTCAGTATCTGTATTGCAAACCATAATGCCAAAAAGTAGAGAGAGAGTATGGAGGAAATTGTCTGCCACAGAGGCAGGGGAGGGTCAGAAAATGTGGGGAGTATACTAGGGATATTGATGGTGGAGAATGTTCACTGGTGAAGGGATGAGTGTTTGATCATTGTATGACTGAAACTCAAACATGAAAGCTTTGTTACTATCTGATGGTGATTCAATTAAAAAAAAGTAAAGATACTCAGATGACAAATGTTGCTTCCACTTCAGAGGTGAATCTCACTCATAGGTCCAGGTATTGTGGTGATGGGAGGTAGACTAAATAAAATGAACAGAAGATTCTAGAATGACATATTTGTAAACACTGAAAACCTATATACGTCCTAGCCTTTATGAATGATTATGGCAATACTAAAACAGTAAATTCTTTTAAAGTTCAGTGAACTGGGGCACCAAAATTTCTTAAAAGTTCTGATAGAAAAGGTTTTCATTAAATAATAAAACAGAATATTTCTCTGTATATCTGTAATTTGAGGTAATGACATCTCATTATATAGTCGCTTCCAAGGCCTCAAATGCTAGATAACTGCGCGTTCCCCTGGAGATCTCTCTGGCCCGCGGAGAGACAACAGTGGAAAGCGCTCCTAATTGGGTGGGTTCTGTGAGCGGTTCCGACCTGAAATAAAACTAGTGAGGATAATAAATAGGGGGCCCAAGACGACACATGCCGATCAAGGGCAACTTTATTAACTGCCACGCTGGTTTTATACTTTTCTTAGCAGGGGGTTGGTACATAAGTTGTCAATCATCAGGGAAGTGTCTTCTCAGACCAAATAAGGAAAGGTTCGGGGTGTATTAGGTGGGCTTACAACATTCTTCAAGAGTAGATTGAGAAATAGTGGGGAGGGGAAGGCAAGGGTCTATCTGGCAGGAGCATCTGGCAGGAGGAATGCACAAGGTAGAGGAAGGTATTCTACTTAATGGGGGGCTTAATGGCGTCTCTTAGTTAACTGCCCTGGGCTACTTTTACCTCTTGAGTTTGGCTATTTCCTTTGTCACAAGGGCACCTGTGCCTCAGGTCAAGCAAAGCTGGTAATGGAATTTTCTGGTTTGTCCAGGGTAAAGGTTTCAGGGTCCTCTTTTGTTCAGGGTCCTGAGCAGTCCCCAACAGATAACATTGTTTGTGGTTTTCCTTGTTATTTTGGGTCCATACCTGGCTATGCTCAGGGGTTAATCCTGGCTCTATACTCAGGAATTAATCTTGGTTTTGCTTGAGGACCCTTATGGGATGCCGGGGATCAAACCTGGATTAGTTGTGTGCAAGGCAAGTACCCTATTCACTGTACTATTCCTCTGGCCCCTATTGCTTGAATCCTATTTCTGCAATTTTCATGCTGGAGACTTGCAAAAATTACTAATTAAACTTCTCCACTGTTGTTTATGAAATAATCACAGCTATGACCCCACAGGGTTATTTTAAATATTGTAGGAGACCTAACACATATACAATTATTGTCCAAAGTATCCATATTGTCCAAGTTCTTTTTGTACCTTTATCTTTTTCATAAAATCTATTCTATCACATTTTGTACCATATATTTCCAGATTTTTTGTTTTGTTTCTCTCTCTGTCTCTGTCTGTCTGTATGTCTGTCTGTCTCTCTCTCTCTCTGTGTGTGTGTGTGTGTGTGTGTGTGTGTGTGTGTGTGTGTGTGTGTGTGTGGTAGGGAGACCACATCTGCCTGTGCTCAGAAATTATTCCTGGCTCTATGGTTACAGATCACTTGGCAGTGCTCAGGGGACAATATGCGGTACTGGGGGTCAAACTGGGGTCAACTGCATGTAAATTAAGTATATTAAGCCCTGTATAATTTCTGATTTTATCCTTATATTTTTAAAATATATAAGTTGATCTCTGTTCTGTCTATACATATACTTAATATATTTAGACATCCATGTACTTAATGTTTTTACATCTTTATGTCAATATCATAAATCACTGCATTGATATTGTTTACTCCAATATGTCGGAAACATATCCCTGTTATAGTTTTTTCTGGGCGGTGGGGTCACACCCAGCGATGCTCAGGGGTTACTCCTGGCTCTGCACTCAGGAATTACTCCTGTGGTGCTCGGGGGACCATATGAGATGCTGGGAATCGAACCCGGGTCGGCCACATGCAAGGCAAATGCCCTACTCGCTGTGCTATCACTCTAGCCCCATCCCTGATATAGTTTTATGATTTTATTTCTCTTTATATTTCAAACTACATAAATATTTATCAATAGCCTCATCCCTTTCTATAGATAAGATTGAAAACTCTGACATCTCTAACTTAAATTCTGGGTCCATCCCCTGGTCCTTATCCCCCTAGTGAAAAAGAAGTAACAAGAGTTACAGAACTCCTTGGTCTATAATTGAACTCTTATGATATATGAACCAAGTTTCATGTAATCCATCCATCCATCCATCCATCCATCCATCCATCCATCCATCCATCCATCCCTTCATTCATCCACTATTTAAATAAAGAATCACAATAGAAAGATTATTAAGAAATTCTCACTCCAAGAAGTGTACATTCTATAGAGAAGCATGTGAGAGACATGGTTTTCTTTCTTCATTGCTTTTTTACTACTTCCTTGGTCTAGGCAATGTTAAATTCAGGGCTATCTAAATTTAGAGTGCCTTTGCCAAAATGTACACATTGTGGAAGAAAGAGTCCTGGTATGGGAATAGAGAGACCATGAATATTCCCTCTGCACCATTCTTTACTGCCACAAGTCCTTTTAGAATTTGGAATTTAGATAGGTTTTTAGTTTTAGAATTTAGACAGGTTCAGCTCTTTGGATTTCAGAGTCCTCATTGTAGAATGCTATTGTGGGATAAGATAATTATGCTTCTGGAAGAGCTGGAGGGCTTTTGGTTACTCTGAACATGTGAAAGTCTGTGTTCTAACTTAGCTTTGGAAAGATACCTTAGAGACCTTTTTGAAATGAACCACAACTCAGATCCTAAAGAGACTTGTCAGTAGGAAGGATTTGATAGATGTTATTGGAGTCTGTGCTGCAGGTCACCAAGAACTTTTGTACACTTGATTTTATACTCGTGACTCCTTTGTGAAGTAAATATTTTCACTCCCAGCTTTATATGAGGAAACAAAAGAAGTCCAGGAAGCTCACTATAAGTATTTCATAATTAGATTATAGATAATTATAAAGTATCAAGTACCTTACACTAGTTATCTCATTTAATTCACACAGTAGTCCTATGACTTTTCAAAAAGTTCTCCTTTCTTTCTATTTTATTTTTTCTTTTTCTTTCTCCTCCTTTTATTCTTTTTACTTACTATTTTATCTTTAGTTTACATTGATTAAAACAATACAGACTCATAACATTTTATAAGTTTCAGGTGGAGAGATTTATATTTTTGCATTTGCATATACTGAATTATTGTATGTATTATTTTTGGATCACAATTTTGACAAAAGTCTAGTCTCTGTTGACCACAATACAATTCATGCCTGTAATCATTTTAAGGTAATTTTAATCCTCCTTTCTGGTAGTTACTATTCTTTTGTCAGAATCTGAGTTAGTTTTTATTTCATTTTGTTTATTTGCTTTGCTTCTCTAGTTTCTATAGAGGAGTAAAACCATATGATATTTGTTCTTAGATTATTTCACTTAATATGTCTCTATAGGTTCATTTTACCATTTCTAAAGTTTCACCTCCTTTATAATATATATAAAACACATTACAATGAACATAAGATGCATATATATTTTTGAATTATTATGTCTGTATGCTTCTGGTAAACATCCACAAGAAGAATAGTTGGATTATTTGATCCCACACTGTGAGGGCTACAGAAACAAGTGAAATAATACAGCCAGAAGGATCCACTGTTTATTTTAAAATCTTATCTCCACCCCCAAAAGGCACACATAGTAATAAAAAAGAAGCATTGTGTATATAGTAAAGATGATGAAAAATTGCAGAACATAAAAGTATATGTCCTATCTTACAGCTGTTATTCATGACTGTGGGTTGGTTCACCTACACCAGATATTTTGGCTAGAAGAAAATCTGAATATATATAAAATCTTAGAAAAACATCTCTGCTTTTAAATGGTAATCATTGCTTACAATACAATGTAAGAAAACATTGTGTAAGCAAAAGATAGCCCTTCTTGACTTGACTGTACCTCATGTGATTTTAGAGTAATATTTCTGCCCTACATTATACTGTCTTCAAGAACTCCAACATGTTAGTTGAGCGTGTGCTGTAAGGTCATCAGGATGCTGAGCTCATGACAGGAATGTAGCAAAAAAAGCATTAATCCAGTTGTTCTTATAGTTCATTTCTTGCTATCTTTTATTCACTAAGCAGATTTTGGATGTTTTGGATATTATTCTTCACTGGATATTTTTGTAAAAAATGATGACCTTAATCCTCCCAACAATGCAGGAAAGATTCAATTATCACCATTTTGTAGATGAGTAAATTAATACTCAAATTGGTTATAAGGGCCACATAGTTGCTGGGATGTTTGAGTCAACTCTGACCAACCTTGTCTTCATGGTGTAGAGTTACTTCTCTCTTTGAGGTGATTTCAGTTACTTTAAGTTACGGTAACAGCCCTCTTTTATGAACAATCTGATAAGAATCCAAGGCAAAGAGAACGGTAGGGTCTTGAATTATCTTTTCCACCATCTTCACATTTTCTGGGGATGAAATTAATAGGGTATATAGAAAGAATGAGAATAAGATTATGTTTCTTCATAGTCCAGAAGCAGACATTTAAGCAAGACACTCCCACACTTCCTAGGTGATTACAAGGACAGGCACACAGGGAGGGAGCTGCCTGCTGGAATGTTAACCTGGGTGATGAACCAGACAGATGCCAACTGATTGTCTCATGGTCTTAGCCAGGCCCAGGAGCCTTTATATAAAGATTTCCCTCTGTCCAGATTCCTTAGCCTGAATGACTGCTTACCTGTGAGAAGGGTGAGTATAGGATTTTTGGTCTTGGGACTGGGGAGTTGTGGGGAGGGCAATGATGCTCAAGCAGTGACCAGATTCACAAAGTTGAGACAATTAGGGGAGAAGATTGGGAAGAGGAAGAAGAGTGGTGTCTGAGGGAAGTCTGGTGATCCTTTAGGGAATATCTGTGAAGATCATGTGAGGAATCTGGATATTGGGGCTAAATATATTTGCCTTTGACTTGGTCCCGTCCTGAGGCATTATTTAGCTCATTTGACAATTCTCTCTGGAAAAGTTTCAGACTAATTTCCTTCTGGTGAGCAATTGTTTCTGGGAGATTACTATGCCAAAGAGCATATATACCCTTGAATCATCATGTTACCACCTTTATGATTTTTGGAGATGAAACTAATAAAGTATACATATACAAAGTATACCTTATTATATATAAGATCTATTTCCATATATATTTAGATATTTTCTCTTGGATAATGGATTTGTCTTTCACTTGAAGTATTTTCAATATTTAAGGAGCATATTGAGAAGTGATTTGTTGGGGGAAAATATCACTGTCACTGTCACTGTCATCCCATTGCTCATCGATTTGTTCAAGCAGGCACCAGTAACGTCTCTCATTGAGAGACTTATTGTTACTGTTTTGGGCATACCCAATACGTCGGGTAGCTTGCCAGGCTCTGCCGCGCAGGCTCGATACTCTCGGTAGCTTGCCGGGCTCTTCGAGAGGGGTGGAGGAATCGAACTCGGGCCGGCCTCGTGAAAGGTGAACACCCAACCACTGTGCTATCGCTCCAGCCCGGAGGAGAATATACTTAAATAAAATCCCTTACTTTGCTCTCTTTGGACTGCTAATACAAACTGAGGATTTAGGGAACACACAGGTGAGGAGGTTGGCCTCTGTTCCCCATGGATACACAGGAATGTATCACTGATGTTCGTGCTGTGGAGAAGTCACTCTGACTAGATAGCTGGCACCTTCTGAATTTATCCCATCTTATAACACCAAACTGCCTCTCTAAGGCTTGCAGTGAACATTCCTGAGGTAGCAGACATTGTTCCACTCCTGGTGACTAATACCAGCAACCTGTTTTGGCAAGTTGCCATGTTGTTTTGGAACTTTGCCAAGGCAGGTTTGCTTGCTTGTGTATGGTTTCTGTTTTGCTTTATTTTATTGTATAAGGTTCTGGGGATCTATCTAATCAAATTCATTTAGGAAAAATAGAATATAGAGAAGTGAGCATTTTATGTTGGGTTAGGACTGCTCAGTAACTGACTGGATCTTTTAGTTTCCAGTGGATAATTTGAGTATAAAAGGTGCCCAAATGGGATTCTCATTTTACATATTTGCACATATGCGTGCCCTTCCAGTATGTGTGCAGAATAGCCAAGCTCATGGGTGCTGAGTCCCCACTTTAGGTTACCCATAAACTCTGGAGCAGGGTCTTAACTACTTTTCTGAGACTTCTTTCAACAAGTACTTCGATTTTTGAGCAGTGTTGGTATTCGCTTGTCACCAGCGCCCTCTTATGCTCAACTCTGGAATCTCCCCCTCTGCGCCCCACCCCTCCCCATCACCCAGGTTAACCAGCAGCCCTGGCTGTGCCTTTGAAGTCCCCAGATCAACTCTGTCTGGTCGTTTGGAAGGTCCAAGACAGGGGTCTTTGGGCAGTGATGACTAATCTTGTGTCCTGTTAACTCAGTAAGAACTTCTGGGGAAAGGTTGGGCTGGGGTCCGGGAGGGGAGGAGGAAAGGATCTGGAAGAAGAGGAATGCCTTCCAGCCTTCCCCGCGGGACCCTCCTCCCCCGACACCACCCCGCGTTCTAACCCTGATCTTTTCACTCGCAGGTCTTGTTCTCCCGCCTCCATCAGAACCATGTGTGAGCAGCAGCAGGTTACGTGCTGCCTGCCGCTGCCCCAGTGCTGTGTGAAGGGCTCCTACTTCTACCCTTCCCCGTCCCCCTACGCCAACAGCCAGGTGTTGGTCCAAGCTCCGTGTGAGATGCAAGTGATGGAGTGCCCTGCACCATGCCCTGTTCAAGTATGCCAGGCTCCATGCCAGGCTGGGACCACCAAGGTGAAATGCCAGTCTTCAGGCCAGGCTAAGACCACCCAGGGGAATGGCCAGACCTCAGGCCAGTCTATGACAGCTCAAGGGAAGTGCCAGCCTTCAGGTTCCTACGTGCAATGCCAGGCTGCTGGCGGGACTGGAATGTCTTACGTGCCAAGTGGAGCTCCAGGAGCTCTGCAGACCTGCTACGTGGGATGCGCTCCAGTTTGTTACACAGAAACGTGTTTCGTGGAATGTCCAGCTCAGACCTACGTGCCCTACGCAGTTCCCCAGGCGGTCCCGAATTACGTCACATACTCCCCGATGTGCCAGCCTCAGGGGAGATTTTCCACTCAGGGCCAGTATCAGGGCTCCTACGGCGGCAGCGGCTGCGGGGTTCAGTACCCATCCCGGATTTCCTACAGCAACTGCGCGCCCCCGTGCCAGCCCCAGGCGTCCTACGGCAGCCGCGCGCCCCAGCTGCAGTCCGGGCCTTCCTACAACGGCTGCGCCCCCCAGTTCGGGTGCGGAGGCTCCTACAGCAACTGCGCCCCCCAGCGCGCATCCCGGGCTTCCTGCGGCACATATGCACCCCAGTACTCGGGTTACCCCGAGCAGCGCCGCTCGCAGAGCGCCAGCAGGTGCCTCCCCGCGCGCCGGCTGCAGCCCCCCTACCGCAGCTGCTCTCCGCCGCGCCGGGCTCAGCCCTGCTACGGCAGCTACCTGCCCCCCGGCTGCTCCTCGGGCTCCTCCGCCAACTACTGCACGCCACCCCGCCGCTCCGAGCCTATCTACCACAGTGGCTGTGCTCAGCGCCCCTCCCAGGGCAGCTCTCAGCGATGCGGACCCAAGTGCCGAATCGAGATCTCCTCCCCGTGCTGTCCCAAGCAGGTGCCACCCAGGAGGTGCCCAGCTCAGATCCCGCCCATCGGACGCTGCTCGGCGAGTTGTGCTCCACGTTCCTCCTGGGGCACCTCCTGCCCGGAGCTGAGACCGTGCGCAGGGCCGCGGCCACTCCCGAGCTTCCGTCCCTCGTGGGGGCAACAGCAGTGCTCGGAGCCGTCGGTGCAGCGAGGCCCGGTTCCAGCGCCCCGTCTGCGCCCGCGCCCGCAGCGGTGCCCGAGCCCAGAGTTCCGCCCGTGCCCGCCACCCCGGCGCCTCTCGGAGCCCTGTTTGTATCCCGAGCCCGCTCCCCGCCCGGCCCCGTGCCCAGCCCCGCGGCCGCGGCCTCGCCCGGTGGTGTGTGGGCCCGAAGATCCGTTCCCGCTCCCGGAGCCCTGCGAGCGCCGCGAGCCCCCTTCGCTCCCGGAGCCGGTCCCCCTGCCGGCGCCCTGCTCCAGCCCCGAGCCCTGCCCCGAGCCCCGGCGGTGCTCCAGCCCGTGCTCGGGCCCCGCCGCATCTCCGCGCCCAGGAGATGCAGGCTGCCGGGAGTCCACTCCGTGCCACCTGGACACCGAGGCCCCCAGCTGCGGCTCCGGTGGCTATAATCAGTGGCACGAGGGGAGTGGTAGCTTCGGACCCTGTGAAGACTTTCCGGAGCCTCGGGGGCTGAGCGGTTGTGGAGACCAAGGAGGTGCCAGTTTCGGAGCGAAAGGCGGAGCCGGTTTCAGAGCGAAGGGAGCCTATTTCTAAAAGAAGCTGGCGAGAAACCCTCCCGTGACAGGCAGCCCCAATTTCCAATGTGCTTGTTTGATCGTTCAAACGCACTAGGAGGTTCCCTGCGGCAGAGGTGAGGTTCCAACTCCTCTGCATACCATCCCAGGAACCATACCATCCCACCTGTATGTCAGGCTTCTCTCCTGGCTCTCATCAGACTGCTCTTGGCAAATATCCTTCCTCATAGTCAGACCAGTCTGACCAGCAGAGCACTTCTTGGGTGTTCCCAGCACACGCCTTCTGAATCTCTGCTCCGGAGCTTCTGTCACTCTTTTGCCCTGCACGGCCACCTCATCGCCAGTTCATACATCAGAAATCCAGCCCATCTTTCAAAGCCTCCTCTTGGGATCATTTTCCTTACCCCCAGACCTACCGCAGGAGCGTGTATGGATTTCCTAGAACTCAAAGAATTCGCTATACTATTAGGCAACTGTCTTGCAACATTTCTGGAATTGTTTCCTGTGCCAGGAATGTTTGTCTCATTCGGCACACTAAGTTGAAAATGTCCAGTTGCATGGAGTCACAATATCCCTAAAATCCTCTGCACTTCCTGGCATGCAAAGCTCCTTAGCAAGATTTGTGTGTTGGTAGCTTGAACCATAGCATATCGTGATGGAAACCCAAGCGCCCTGGACATGTCATGTAACAATAAGTCATAGAACAATAAATGTCATTCTACCTCCGCAACTAAGTCCTGTGAGGTGTCTTAACTCCACTTTCTAGACTCTTTGGAATTAAATCCTATGAGATATCTTTATATCACTTTCTTGACTTTTTGGGAGTTTTTAAAAACTTAGTTTAACTTTTTGAATTTATTGCGCCAAGCTTCCCTTAGACTGGACAGAGTGGCCTGACTTGTGGATATTCAATGTCCCCTCAGTGTTTCTGGCCCCTGAAGGAAAAGAATGGGTGAAAGAAAGAATATGAATAATCCTCATTATTATTCATATAATATGAATAATATTATATGAATAATAATAATATTCATATAATAATTCTGTGAAGTTAATTCTTGTTTCTCAATTTAGGGCCAGACATTTCAGGCCTGGCTTGGGTCTGTCACCTAGTTCTGGGGTGACTTTTATGGAGTCACGGCTTGGGGGAAGGAATCCCTGGAGTAGCGAAGGCCTTCTGGGCTAGCCTGTGCAAGTGACACCCATTGGGGGGAGAGGGGTTTGGGCCATACACAGTGATCCTCAGAGGCTACTCCTGGCTCAACTGTCAGAAATTATTTCTGGTGATACTGGCAGTGGGGGGATCATATGGGATACTGGGGATTGAACCCTGGTCGACTGCACATGAGGCAAATGCCCTACCCACTATACTATCACTCTGGTCCCTTATACATCCTTCTCTTTTTCAAAAGAAATAATTGTTTTATTTTATTTTATTTTATTTTATTTTGCATGTCGGAAAATGGAGCACCTGAGGTTGACTGTCTTCCTCAGTTGCTCCCAAATCTCATTAGACATGGATGGTCTCAGTTACATAATGATGAGGCTTGGAAGGGCAGGAGAAGAAGTGCTTTCTTCTATCACGAGAAGATGAGATGAGCACTGCCAGGTTGTGTGGCTGGCAAATGAGTGTTCCTGGGAAGGGATCCTTCCTTAGCCATACAAAGTGCTCAGAGGCTACCACCAATGATAGAGTCTATGAAGGGATTCCTTTTAGGAGGAAATAAGGAGACGGCTCTACTCTGGGCAACAGTTCCTCACCCTCCAAGAGGTCTCACAGTTTCAGCTCTGAAGTATGAAACTCTAGGTCCAAGGGCTGACTCTATCAAGGTCTTTCTCTCATCCCTGGGATCAACCTCTCGGATGTTAATGATGAAGGCTAGAAACATCATCAAGAGAAACTGTGGATTGTATACAGAAAATGTTGGATATTAACCCTAAGTGTCTTAGGCTTCATCAGTGAATTGCCCCTTTTCCTCCTCTCAGAGAAGCTTGTCATGCTCTCACTGTATCACTGTCATACTGTTGCTCATCTATTTGCTCGAGTGGGCACTAGTAATGTTTATTTGACTTGTTATGACTGTTTTTGGCATATCGGCATATCGAATATGCCACGGGTAGCTTGCCAGGCTCTGCCGTGCAGGCGAGATACTCTCCATAGCTTGCCGGGCTCTCCGAGAGGAACAGAGGAATCAAACCAGGGTTGGCCACATGCAAAGCAAATGCCCTACCTGCTATGCTATTGCTCCAGCCCTCACTCGCATCCCTAATTTAGTTGAAGTTTATCTTTCACCTTTCCTTTGTGTTGAGTCTAAAATATATCTACTCCTGGGCATAATTACTTGCTCATAATTACTTGACTCAGGCTTTAGTTGCTACAGTTTCTAACACCCCAAAAGGGAGGTTCCACCATGGGTGGGGTGGACCTCAGGTGAATGGCAAAGGTACCCTGGCATTGAAAATGGGACATTCTAGAAAGCATAAACACATGATCTTGATGCAAGCTTTTGACTTAAGAGACAGAATGCTCGTGGGGAAGGACAAGAGAACTGGGTTGAGGACTTAGTCTGGGTTTTAAGGTAAAAGCCTTACTTGCTCTCACTCAGAACCCAGAGAACTAAGTATTAAAAAAAGCTTACTTCCTCTCATAGCCCAGAGAAGTAAGTTTTAGGATCCTTTTCTCTTAGTGTGTTTATCCAGACAACAGCAAGTATTGATAATATACAACTAGAGGAAAAGATAAAAGCAATGTAGATGTCCCTGGGAGACAGAGTGTCTCCTTGAGTTAATTTCCCCAAGAGACTTCCTCAGATGTTTATGTATGTAAATGATCAATCACACTATTTCCTCTAGTCCCCTCAGACATTCTGTAAGTATGCTATCAACTCTGCATTAAATGAGCCATTTCACCCTCAGGCTGTGTCTGTGACCCCCTCCCCCAACCCCTCTCTACTGGGGAGGTCTGAGGAGCTGGGGAGGCATGGGCTCTGGGCCAGCACCCAATGCACCCACATTTTATTTTGTGAATTCACAGAAAACAATGGGGTTTTTATGTGTAATTTATCCATTAATTTCTTTTAATTGTCAAGCATCTATTGACATAACCATTGATTGCTTCCAGAGTGTTTATAGCCTAGTATACTAGCTGTCAATGTGACATCCAAACCAGCACGTTAGATTCACTTAAAATCTTTTGAAAGACACAAATGCATCATCTCAGACCTACTGATGCAGAGACTCTGGGAGTGAGGCCTAGAAAGCACTTGAGGATTCCAGGTGTTTCTGGTGCCCTATATTTGATCATTATATATTTGATCATTTGATCATTATAGGCTTAGTGTTGTTAGGGTCGAGCAGACCTCTACCGGGGGAGGCGTGAAGGAACGAGACTGAGACAACTCTTTCTGCAAACACACAGGGTTTATTCAAGCCAACATGTTGGGACCCTGCAGCGTGCCTGAGAGCCGGCAGGGCTGAGGGCCCCGAACTCAAAAAGCAAACAATTTTTGTACCGTTTTGAAAAAAAAAAAGGGGGATCACATCTATTTGATCAAAGGGAATCACACATATTGGATCAAAGGGGATCACACATATGTCACTTAATTTGCTAGTCTCAACATTTGTTAACTGTTAACTGTTTCCGCGAAAATGTTTGCTTACAGTTCCTAGAGCAGTTTGTTGGCCCATTTGGTGACTGTTTCCTGCCCAGCGATAGGTCTTGAAAACATCTTTCAAAGCAGCCAAGCAGTTACAAAGGCAAATTTAGCGGTCAACAGAAGCGAGTTTTTAACCCTTAACCTGCCTCCTCTTCAGTGTCAATACCTGGAATAGATAGAACATAAACAGGAATATGAGTATTATGCCTAATTTTCAAGGGCACATCGCACAAGTATTATTATCTTGTCATTTTACTCTGATGTCTTAGGTAAGCAGAGTGGATCTATAAGATTTTCCTAAACCATTCTGTCAGATTCAATACAAACCCAAAACATGTGGTGCCTTTATTCTGGTCACATTTCTGCCTTTTAGTCATCTTTCCAATACAATTCCGAGTTATTTTCTTTACTGCGCAGATTATATTCACCAGTACTGCATTTGTTTCCTCTACTAAAATCCAAGGTCCTCTGTAAGCTATGGCCTCAGAGGCCTGGCTGTGTCCAAATGATGTCCATGGGCATCATTAGTGTCTTTTAACACAGACTCCTGAGTGTGGGAAAAACAGAATTAGGAGATACTTGGGAGTCCAAGATGAGAACCCTTATAATGTCTTTCGCCTAGTTCTCTCAAATTCATGGCTAGACAAGGAACCTCCTGATTTGGAGGATGAATGTGCAGCAGCCAATCCCAGGAAGTTACAAAAGGAACATTGGCTTATAGAGAGACAAAGGCACTTACTCCTAAGATGCTGAGCCCTCACCCCAGAGCAGGGCACGGGCTGCCACACTGAATAGATAGATCTGATCTGTTCTTCAGGAATCAATGCAGGTCTTAGTCATGGATATGGAAGTAGATGACGGTGATAAAAAGAAGAATCTGGGTGAGTCAGCTGGGACCAAGCTAGGGAATCCTCAGTTGCCTGAAGCTGCATCACAAACTAGGGCCAGGTGAAAGCCAGCTCTATTCCATTTTTGCGGCCTCAACAATCCTCCACAATCTGACAAGATGCTCAGTCTTGACACTAGTCATAACTCCACCCCACTATGAAAAACTGTGGTTATTATGAGCAGGAGATCCTTGCAATATGCTATGGACAATCTCAACCTTGAACAAAATAAAAATGAACCTGGGTTCATCTGTAGCAGCTCAGGGTGATGTAGGCAGGTAGACAGGGTGGGCCCCCTTCCAAGGCAATGGCAAAAGCCAACCTTGCAGAAAGCAGGAGAAACAGGAACTAAGGCCTGGTAAGACCCTCACCTGGCATCAGCAACAGATCTAAAGAAGCTCCAGCATGAACAAAAGGCCAGGAAAGGAATTTCAAAGAAGACTATCACCGTTGCCAACCTCTCTGGCAATCTCCTTAGCAATGAACTTTTTACCTAGGTAGAAGCCCAAGTGGGCAAATGTTGGAGAAACCTTATAAAGGCCCCCTTGAACAGAGGAAGGGTGGGCATATGCTGCCCTGGCCCATGTGCTTCTTGTGCCCACATGGCCGAGCACATGTGGTGCCCCAGCACATGTGTACCCTGCATCTCTTCTCTTGAGATGTGTACTTTCATGCTTTCGTGTCTAATGCTGGGATGTGTGTAGGGGCTCTCTCCACCCTTGGAGAGGCCCACGTTCTCTCTTGAGTGCATTACTCTCTCTGTCTTTCTCTCCCTCCGCCCCCATCTCTTCCCCTCCACACCTTCAAAACCTCCAAATAAAATCTGTTTTACTTCACTGTTTGTCTACTCCTGAAATTTCTTTCTGCGAGTAAGACAAGAACCCAGTAACCCTGGGTCCCGGGTGGCAGAGGCGGATTGGGAGAAGGTGACCGTCTTTCTCCTCCCCACTCCATATGAGCCACCTGTGGGGTCCATCAACATCAAGGGGGAAGGGAAGATGTGTACTCACATGTTGTTTAGGTGAATTTTCATACTTCTTTGTGAGTTCATGAGAGTTTATTCTATGTCTGGGTGCTTTAAAAGCTTGAGCTTAATAGGTTGGAGAGATAATACAAAGTTTAAGTCACTTGTCTTGCATGAAGCCAAACCTGTTCAACCCCCAGCTCCACACATGGTCCCTAGAGCACTACTACAAGAGATTCCTAGGCATAGATCCAGGAGTAAGCCCTGAGCACTACCAGGTGAGTCCTCACCCTAACCCAAAATATAAAAAATAAAGCAAAAGAATTTGACAATGGGAATTATAATCTTAATAGTGTGGTTTAAGATAATAACCTTCAATATTGGCTTTGAAAGATCCTTCTGTTCTCTTTCCCTCCATCCTTTCATGGTTAACATCTTTCCCACCATGCATTCTCCTTTTTCATTTTTATCAGTGTTTTTAACCAAATTTAAAGTATCCTCAGTCGTAGGGATGAAGATTCAAATTCCAGAGCAAAAAAAAAAAAGACATTTTGTAAATTTATTTAAAAGTTCTCAAAACCTTCAAGAAAGCTTCACCTGTGGACCCCACACAAATCTGAGGCCATGTCCATATTCATAACATTGTCCACATTTCTGTTTGGTGGCCTACTGCTCAGAAATGCCAAAGCATTGCACTGGTTGTGAGTGTGAAGCAGGAGTTCTAGGTTAAAAGGGCCTCATAGCCAGAAGTGAGAGGCTAATTAATTCAATGGACACAGGCAGCATCTAAAATAAATACTTCCCACTTTGAAATTCAGGTAACATTTATAAAATTCTTCACTCTCACTGCCTTTCCAATCTTCCTGTCCTGATATAAACATTCTCATTGAAGAATGGGAAAATCATGTTAGAAATTCTCAGAGGTTTCTCCAAACCACATAGATCAGAGGAATGTTTCCTAGTTTCACAGGAACCATACAGGGGAAATGATCTGGAAATAACTTAAGAGTACAGAATTGTGAAATCAATCTCAGACTATTAAATTTGAGTTTCCAAAAAGAGAACCCAAGATTCCTTTTAAAATTATTCTAATCAGTGAAAATCATGTGTGCAATCATGTGTAAGCATACTCTTTATCTAAAAGAAGATTAAAACTGGTAAATATGGCCATGGCATGGGTTACATGTGCATATGCAAAAATGGAGGTGATTATTTTCATGTGTTTTTATATGTAAATGGAATTAAAAGTTCGATTATTCCATGTTGAAATATCTCAAGACTGAGTAATTTCTTCTCTTCTCTTCTCTCAGTTAAATATCCAATTCCGCTACCCCTAAAAATATGGTTTAGCTGAGAGAAAGAGAGAGTCTGGCTTATGCTACAAATAATTTTACTAGACGAGAATAGGCCCAGTTTTGATCTATTTCTACTTTACCTAGACATTACCCAAAGAGCAAGAGGAAGATATCCTATATTTTGTAGTTTGTCCTAAGGATCAAAATAGTTGTATGAATATGCAAATAGAACTGTCAGTTAAAAGAGAATAGCTCAGCTGTTTATAGACAATGGGAACTGGAAGATAGGCAATACACATTGAATACTTGACTAGAGTGTAGGAGAATATCCAGGCAGTGAAGAATACTTGCCATTAGTAAAGCATTCTTCTGATTTCTGGATTGACAGACCAGAAGAGCCACATGACAATGACCTTGGACTGTTTTGGAAGGAAAGGTGATAAATGATGGTACTTGATTTTCTTTATGACTAGGGACCATTAAACTTATTCCTCAAAAAGATGAAACTTGTAGATCTAGAACAGTAAAGTAAAAGTTTCTACAAGTTATAGGAAACATGAGCTGATGTATTGTATTCTATGTTCTCTAGCCTTATGTCTTTCAGGGAAAAATTATTTATCTATTTGTATCAAAATACTCATTAATTTTATACATATTGATTGACTCAGTTATCTCTTAGGAGCTGTACTGGGAACCAGAGGTACAGTGATGGACAAGACAAGTACTGTTTTGCTCATATAGAATTTGAGAGACAATTAATAGAGTTTTTGAGAATGTCAACTTGGAAGATACAGGATTTGGCAACTTAACACGGTAAGGCCATTAGAATAGGCACCTTCAATCTCCATCCATTGGGTTGGTTGCAGAGAATGAGACAAACAAACACACAGAGACAAACAAGCACACAAGCATAGTCCAAACTTTAAGGTCACCTAAGTAGCCCTGAGTGAACTCACAGGCTGGTCACTTCTTCCATGCAGTATTGCTCCCCACCCTAACTCCCAACAAGTGAGCCATTGTTTAAGTTGACAGAGACATTAAGGGCAGTTAGTAAGCACATCAAAATTCAGTTGGTACATTCAGAGCAGAGGCTGGGATATTTCATATGGTCAGTTGGCAGGCACCTTTAAAGTTCTGACAATTTCCTATTCTGTTTTTGCCTATTTTCCCTCTACATCTCAAAGATCCTAAACTGTTTTATTCTGTCCTTTTCTCGGTTCACACTTGTTTGCCCTTACCTTGTCTATTCTTTCCTGGACTATCACAACTTTGGAGGTTTTGTTAGGGGCCTGATTTTCCATGACAAGATAACACAGAACCCCATAGTAGGGGTGTTTGTGTTTGTCAAGTACCTAGAGTAGGTACTAAGGCAGAGAATAACATGTAGGAGTCAGCTGATGGAGTAAAGAAGAGAGCATTATAGGTGGAGATAATAGCAGCTATGCTGTCAGTATACATGATTTAGTGACAGACAGTTGGTGGAGGGAGGTGTATTTTATTATTGCTTAACCACCCATTATAGTTTGTAATACTGTATGACCACAGAAATAAAGTATTTTAGAAGAATACTTGTGAAGAAACTGACCTAAATGTCAGGTGACATTAAGTTTTGGTGGGAATTGAACAGTGTGATTCAACAAATATTATAATAATAGACTTAATCTGACAAAATAAAATATAAAATGTGAAGTTTAGAATTTACACTGAAGAAAAACTGTCCATAGTAGATGAATGAGCATATGTAGAGTCATACGTAACAACATATTCGTTCATTAAATTCTTAGTTTGGGTCAAAGGAGAGATTGTCTGTAGCCCACAGCAAGGAAATCTTGTTCATAATAACTAGGCAAGGGTGTGAGTGTGCTGCACTGCATGACTGTGACAGTGCAGCTCAAGAGGGAGTGAGACTGGCTGATGAATGACACCGTTTCCTGAGGCAGCAGTCCTATTCTACATTTGGTCTCATGAAAGTTGAAAGGGTGGCATTAACTCATTTAAAACTCCAGAAGGTAGGGGTTTGAGCACTATTATAGTGGGTAGCTACAGCATTGCATGTAGCTAACTCAGGTTTGATCCCTGGCACCCATATGGTCCCCCAGCCCCACCTGAGAACAGAGTCAGGAGTGAGCTCTGAGAACCACCAGGTGTGGCCCTCCAAAGACAAAACAAAAATAAATAAATAAATTATAAAATCTTACCTTGCTAAAGTCCATGATCATGATCAACTTGCTTCAAAATTTGCTCCGTATATATCCCTATAAAGGAAAGATAAGCATGTTTCCAAGGTAAAAGCATATTTTTCTCTTCCATTATTTGAAAAACTTTCTCTAAGAACAAATGAAACCATAGAATGTAATTAATGAAAACTCTAAAGGGAAGAGTCTGGTTAAAAATTTTAAAAAAGAATTTAATAGTCATAACTGTTTGGAAATGGAATGCATTTATTATCTATGCAATTAATAAATAATAATTGAAATATCAATTTTAGGTATGTGTCAGGTACTATTTTGAATAACAAAGATTCTACTTTCAGGGCTTTATGGAAAATCTATGACAATTGATACATTTAAAAATTATATAATATAGTAAATATTTAAAATAATATAATGAATTTTAATGTATATACATAAGAATAAATATAACAATAAATATGATCCAAGGAGGCATCTCAGACAGCAAAACTGGGGAACTAATTGAACTTAGTCTGTGAGTAGAAAGGCCCAAAGTGGTATGGAGGCATGAGCCAACATACTGCAACAGAAACCTCCCAACACCTCCCAAGATGGATTAGAGGGGTCCAGAGAGGCAGAATAAGAGTTATAGTGCATGCCTTGCACACCACCAATCCATGCATAATCCTAACCCCTGATCACCACTCAGGAGTGATCCCTGAGTCTCTGAGTAAAGAGTCAAGAGTCAACCCTGAGCATCAATAGGTGTAGGTCAAACTCTTCACACATACACACACACATACACACACACACACACACACACACACACACACACACACAAAGATGGTGACCACAAATCTCTCCCGGGTGAGAAATCTTGGTTCAGGTCATTTTGAGGGCATTCAGCTTGTTCATCTATGGAATGTGATGGAAACAAAATGTGTATGTTTCTGGGTCACATACTGTATTAAATAGATTGTTAAAATGGACAATAGGACATTTTAACATAGGACACTGTTAATGTATTGATTTTTGATACTGAGATCTCAGCCAAAAAAAGATGAGAATTGATTCAGGAAATGGTCATAATGAGAGAATTGGGTCCGGTGGCAGGTCATGATCAGGTCCAGGAAAATACTGATGAACAGAAGGGAAGCTTGATCAAGTTCAGCTAGGGCAAGTCAGGAAAGACTTGGGGGGAGGAGAAATTGGAGGAGTAAAGAAGCATGAATTATAGACAAAAGAGGAATGGGGTAATTTTTGACGGAAAATGTCTCAGGTAAAACATTGAATCTGAAAGAAACACATGACCCGGGGAACATGAAACCTAGATGCCAGAATGAACGTTGGTGAAGAGTTAACATTATGAAGCAGACAGGCAGGAATAGAGGTAAAGGGCCTGCCATGGCAATGAGTAGTTAAGAAATAAAAAAACCAAATATCCTTAGAGCTTCCAGGACCCATTATGTGGACATAGAAACTAAGGCCTGATAAGACCTTTGCCTGGTGCCACAGCAGGCTCTCCAGGAACAAAGGCCAGGAAAAAAAATCAAAGAACACTGTCAACTATTACTAATTCTATTTCTTGGCAACTCTTACCTAGATAGAAAGCTCCACTTGGGGCAGGGTGAGAGAACCAGTATAAAAGCCAACTTGGAACACAGAAGGCATTCCCATGTTCTGCCAAGCACACGTGGTGCCCCACGACGTGGTGCTCGTATCTCCCCTCTTGAGATGTAACTTTCATACTTTGGTGCTGGAGTGTACTGGAGTTCTCTCTCTCACTCAGGAGAAGCTCACATGCTCTCTTAAACATTTTATTCTCTCTCTCTCTCTTCCCATACCCCCAACTCAAAACTTCTAAGCAAAGCATGGTTTTACTTCACAGCATGTCTTCCTGAAGTTCAAGAACGCAAAGGCTTAAAGGCCTAGGTAAGTCTTGGACTGACTTCTGTTTCCTGCAAAGATCTTGGCTCACAGGAGAACCTTATCAGTCCTAGATTTCCCCAGGGTAGCAGAAATGTATAGAGAGAGACCATAGACTTCTCAAGGCTACCACCTCCTCTTCCTCACTTCACATTAAGTCATCTGGGAATACCCACTGGCATCAGTTTTATGCCTCAGAGCCACTTTGCCATCAGCATGGCAAAAAAAACTTCACTGTTAATATATTGATTTTTGGTACTGAATTCTCAGCCTAAAACATTAGCCATAAACAGAAGAGGTAACAAGGAGGAAGGTGAGGCTCTCTGTGAGCCAGAAATTCCTCCTAGGCTTGTGTTGAGATTGGGTCCTTAGTCACGGAAAGGTCTTCTGACGTTACACAACTGCATTAAAAATGGTCAGATTGAGCAATCATTTAACTAATCAGCTTTTCCCACAGATCTCATCTGCATTCGTCAGAGGTTTGTTTTGTTTAATCAGAAATATAGGAACTCTTTCCAATGAGTATAGTCTTAGTCTTCCTAAGGATTCTCACAGCAAGGATTCTGACCCTGGACCAATGAGTCCATGTTAGGGGAGTACTGTTCTATGTGTTGTAGTGCAGTTTAGCAGTACCTCTGTTTTCTACCTGCTAGAAGGCAGCATCACACATCACCATCAACTGTGATTAATCAGCAATTTCCATATTGTCTGATGCTCAGCTTGGGGATATGTAGGGAGGGAGAGTGGGGTAGGCAAACATGTACTCACCTCCTTGGTTGGGACAGAGATGGACCATGAAATATTTTATTTATTTTTTGCTTTTTGGGTCACACTCAGCGATGCTCACGGGTCACTCCTGGCTCTGCACTCAGGAATTACCCCTGGCCGTGCTCAGGGGACATATGGGATGCTGGGAATTGAATCCGGGTCTGCCGCGTGCAAAGCAAACACCCTACCCGCTCTGCTATCACTCCAGCCCTTCTCACCTTTTTTTTTGTTTGTTTGCTTTTTGGGTCACACCCAGCGATGCTCAGGGGTCACTCCTGGCTCTGTACTAAGGAATTACCCCTGGTCAGGACCATGAAATATTTTGAGACAGTGGTGGAGGGATTGGTATAGCACTTTGAAACTGAAAATACTATCGCAAACTATGAGAACTTACTAAAAAAAATCAACCCACTCTCTCCATTGAAATCCAGTGAGTTACAGGAAAAAAACAGGCTTTGCCTCAGTAGACTTCCTGCCCTAAAGTGAACTCTATCCTCCACTAGTCTTTATTTCCAACAATACTTGGACACTAACAATTAAAAATAACAACAATTATGATGTAAGGGAGGAAACCAGGTAAATATAGCAATAATTCCAGCCTTGAGGCTCTATTAAGCTCTTTTTTTTTTTGCCCTGAGATAGCTATGTGCTCACTAAGAAAGGTTAGATTAACTTGGCTAGTAAGGTTATTGTGGGTAGATTATCTGTGACTATCATTGTTATTTGGTAAACCTGTTCAATAGCTCAAAACTTTCCTTTTCTTTTAAACATATTTTTAGTTTGATTTTCATAAAGTTGTTCACAATAATTGATTGCATTCAACATTTCAATATCAATCCCACCACCATTACACCTTACCACCACCATTATTTCGAATTTTCCCATCAGCACGCAAGCCTGCCCCATAGGCAGATGCTAGATAATTTATTTTGTATTGCTTGTTATGAATAGTATAAAACGTCTGTAAGGATCTATCTCTCAGTTATTCAACAGAAAAAGAAAAAAAATAGTATGAGATACCACATGGCCACTTACATGGCAACACTGGGATCATAAAAATTTAAATAATTAGGGTCCAGAGTCACCCTGCAGTGAGCTGCTTGGTTCTGAGATTCATTTGAGTCTCTGAATCTTGGACATTAATGTACTTCAGTGGCACCAGGAGGCAGTTCGTGGGCATCACAGCCAAGGCCCTGGAAGGGCAGGGAGATAGGAAGGGATGGCCCAGTCCCAACCCCAGGAGGCCTGGCGTCTTCAGTCACTGGTCCTGCATTCCTGGGTTTTTCAGCGGATTTAGTCTCTTGCGTGGGGGGTCAAGGATAAGTCTGTGACGATCAGCCATGAGGGTGGCGACAATTGGATTCTGGACAGTTGGGATGTCCAGGGTTCATCTGTGCAGGCAGGGGAAGAGAACGCCTGCTCCCATCTGAGGCGTCCAGGTGAAACCAGCCTGGCACATGGTCTGGAGTCATCCCTGCAGCAAGCTGCTCAGTTCTGAGATTTATCTGTGAGTTTAACACTCCGTTTTTAACTCTCCTATTTTGTCTGTTAAAGAATGCCAGGGCAATCTGAAAAATTACAAGCAGGCATTCCTATTGTTTTGAAAAATCCTAATTTTTAAAAATTTTAAAAAATCCTAATAAAACTCCAACATGAACAAAATATAAATTTGTACTGACAGTTGGTTTGACAAGGTTTATAGGTAAAAGGGGAAAGAGAAGAAAATGTCCAAAGATCCCTTTACAATATGTTCATTGTAGCACTATTCATAATAATGGGAATCTAGAAACAACCTAAATATCCAAGAAGAGATGACCGGGCAGAGAAACTGAGGTGTACATATAACAACAGTATACTATTCAGCTGTGAGAAAAGATGGAATTTTTCAATTTGCTGCTACATGGACAGAATTGAAGGGTATCAAGTTGAGTAAAGTCAGCCAGATCATGGCAAGGTGGGGGGTTGGAGTTCACCTTGGTACAATGGTTGAGGGACGCAAACACTTGAATGGAGGGTGTGATGTAAGAAGCTGTACACATAAAACTCTAGTAGTATTGTTAATCATGGTGACTAAAGTAAAATTTAAAAAACTCCAGCACTCAATATAAATTCATGTTTGCATCTTTTATTTTTATGCCATATATAGTATTTACTTTTCTAAAAAAGATTTTTAAATTGAATCACTGTGAGAGAGACCCGTACAAAGCTGTTCATGATTATGCTTCAGAAATAGAGTTCCAACACCCATCCCTCCACAGCATATATTTTCCAGCAGTGGTGTCCCCAGTTTTCCTCCCATCACCCCCCACTGCCCTCCACCCAGTCTACACCTCTGGCAGGTACTTTCCTTTTCTCTCTCTCTGTGAAGAGTTTTACTCTTTCCTCTAAGATATAGCCATAGTGATGGAAAATTCACTTTGTTTTAATCAGTGTCAAAGTAGGATGAATACTGGCCTAAAGTCAATCAAGTAGTGAGAGTAGACTCAGGCATTATTACTAAGAATACAGTTTCTTAATATACGGACTAAGGTGTCCTTTAGAAACCTTCTAACATCAACGAGGAATGATAATATTAGACATGGTTTTCCCATGCAGAATAACAATGCTTTCCATTGGAGGGGCTATGCATTATTCAGATGAACACGGGGAAAAGGTTTTCTGTGTGCTGAAAGTCATTAGTATTTGTCTCTCCCTCAGCTTCTAAACACTTCAGATCAGCAGCATGTCCTGCCAGCAGAACCAGCAGCAGTGCCAGCCCCCTCCTAAGTGTGTCCCAAGTGCCCTCTCAAGTGCCAGACCCCTAAATGCGCCCCAAGTTTTCCCCCAAATGCCTTCCTTGTCCTCCTGCTGTAGTTCTGGGGATGGGGGCTGCTGCAGCTCTCGGGGTGGGGGCTGCTGCAGCTCTGGGGATGGGGGCTGCTGCCTGAGCCACAAACCCTGCAGATTCTGCCACTACAAGACCTCTGGGGCTCCATCTGCTGTGGAGGGGTCTCTAGCTGTGGAGGGGGATCCAGTTGCTGTGGAGGGGGCAGCACTCAGTCCCCTGGAGGCTGATGTTATAGCTATCCTGAGCAAAAAAGTATAACTCAGAAGCTCTCGAGGTCAGTGTCACCATCCTTGGACCCACCTGTGTTCCTGCTCCAGTGGACCGAAGACAACAGACTCTCCTGGAAGAGCCCATGAAAGGACTCCAGAAATGTCATCCTCCTCAGAGTCTCCTCTTCTGACTTCTGCACCCAGCGCACACCTGCCATGGAAGGAAGAGGGTATTCCTTATGGCATTGCTGGAGGATTGTCTGCCTGGTACCCTACCTCAAAAAACAATAAAACAAGTGCGCACTACATTGTTCTGTCTGCTTTTCTTTCTCCTGACACTGCTCAAAAAGCAGGTCTGGTCTCAGCCATTTCTTGTCATCTGACCTTTGGAGCAGTTCTGCTTGCTAATGTGGCATCAAAGTTGTTATTATCACAGTTTCTTGAACACCTTCCACCTCTCAGTCAACATGCAATGAGCCAAAGTCAGGGAACATAAATAATGATCTTTGTCTTAACAGAGACAATTTGGTATAAACATTCTCTAACTCGACATTGGAGAACTGAGAGAGCAAATGTGCTTCTAAAGATTCATGAATGAAGTTATTTTTGACTAGAGCCTGGAAATGGCAAAGAAAAAAGAGGTGCAGGCATCGTAAAATCATACAAGCTTGGAGGAGAGAGCCATGAGGTTATGTTCAAACTTCTGAGTGTCTATTCCTGAGCCCAGAGAGGAGACGGCAGGAATAGGACCCAGATTGCAGATGGGGAGAAACATCAGGTAAAGATACTGAGGTATGAAAAAGGTCAGAGCCAGACTGACTCTTTTATAAGCAAATTTCATGACTTCATCTCTCCTAACAGCTGCATAGTATTCCATTGTGTAGATGTACCAAAGTTTCTTTAACCAGTCATCTGTTTTAGGGCACTCGGGTTGTTTCCAGATTTTGGCTATTGTGAACAGTGCTGCAATGAACATATAGGTACAGATGTCATTTCTACTGTGCTTTTTTGCATCCTCAGGATATATTCCCAGAAGTGGTATTGCAGGGTCATATGGAAGCTCAATTTCTAGTTTTTGAATGACTGTCCACATTGTTTTCCAGAAAGGCTGGACCAGTTAGCATTCCCACCAACAGTGAAGGAGCATCCCTTTTTCCCCACATCCATGCCAGCACTGGTTGCTTTTGTTCTTTTGAATGTATGCCAGTCTCTGTGGTGTGAGATGATATCTCATAGTTGTTTTGATTTGCATTTCCCTGATGATTAGCAATGTGGAACATTTTTTCATGTGCCTTTTGGCCATTTGTATTTCTTTTTTGAGGAAACTTCTGTTCATTTCTTCTCCCCATTTTTTGATGGGGTTGGAGGATTTTTTCTTATACAATTCTACAAGTATCTTGTATATCCTGGATATTAATCCCTTATCATATGGGTATTGGGTAAATAATCTTTCCCATTCTGTGGGCTCTTTCTGTATTTTGGTCACTGTTTCTTTTGAAGTTCAGAAGCTTCTTAGTTTGATGTAGTCCCATTTGTTTATGTTTGCTTCCACTTGCATGGTCAGTGCTGTTTTGTCCTTACAGATGCTTTTAGCTTCAATGTCATGGAGAGTTCTGCCTACATTTTCTTTTATGAACCTTATATATTCATGTCTGATATTGAGGTCTTTAATCCACTTTGATCTGACTTTTGTGCCTGGCATTATCCATTTGCTTATAAATGGATAAACATGGAGAGTATCATGCTAAGTGAAATGAGTCAGAAAGAGAGGGACAGACATAGAGGGACTGCACTCATTTGTGGAGTGTAAGGTAGCATCACATGAAGCTGACACCCAAGGACCATAGATACAAGGGCCAGGGATATTGCCCCATAGCTGGAAGGCTGCATCATGAGCAGAGGGGAGAAGGCAGATGGAATAGAGAAGGGATCACTAAGAAAATGATAGCTAGAGGAACCATCTGGAATGGGAGATGCATGCCAAAAGTAGATAATGGACCAAATATGATGACCTCTCAGTGTCTGTGTTGCAAGCTATATTGCCCAAAAGCAGAGAGAGATTAAAAAAATAGACTGACTCTCTTGGAGACAGGGCACACTTATTCTCACTGTTGTGACAGGATGAAACTGTTGTCATCAATTGAGCACTCTGGCTCTGATGGCATGCATTGATACACAGTCCCACAGGGAATAGTGTGGCTCTGATTCCACTGTCAGACTCCAGTCTTCTCTATATCCCGGTGTGGGGTATAGAGAATATGCTTGGAGGAAGGGAAAGGAGCAAAGTAGTTTGCAGAGGGTAAACAGGGACTATAGGAAACATATGTGGAGAATGTCCTTAAAATTGAGTTAAAATAACAAACTAAGTAGAATAGGAGCTCTCCATCCTCCTCTATCACAGCTGTCATCCTTCACCAAGGAATTTAGTCATATCTTACTTCCATCAATAGTAAAAGATATCTCATACTTTAAATATGCATATTGCTCTCTGTACATAAAGATTCTGTGTGTGTGTTTGTATGTGTGTGTGTTAGGTTTGGGGTGACTCCTGCCAGTGTTCAAGGATTATTTCTGCGGTGAGCTCAGGGATCACTAGTGGTGGTGCTCAGGAGTAGTTTGTGGCGCTGATAGAACAAGCATCTGCTGGTATCAAGGCAAGAGTCTTGACCCTAGTTTGATCTCTCTGTCCACAAAACTTTCAATCTCAATTCATAATTGAACTTCTACTGTAACTAGAAAATTACAGGCACATACACAAATCACACATACAGATGCATTTTTCAATAGCATTTTGGACTAGGAAGCAAAATCTGAATTTCCGTCTCTGACTTAGAGCTTCTCTCTGAGTTAGCATCCTGCTTTTCATAAACTTAATTTCTCTACTTAATTTCTTCTCTTAAACACTGTAACACTTTAAAGTTTGAGTAATCATATACTCAGCTGGCCCACTCTCTTGTATTCCATCTATTTTCTTAGATTTCCCACAAAGTGTTCTATTTCTCCATCACATTTTACCTCTATAAATATTAATTCCCATGGCATCTTGTCTTTCCAGATTGGGCACAAGATTAATAAAAGTTAGAGGCCATTATATTCTGTGGAAGGAATTCTTTATTTCTTCTTCCTGGTACTTTCAAGTTCTGACCAGGGGGACTTAAATGAAGCCTGACAGATGCTTCAGGACCAACAATTCCTAACAAGGACCAGCAGGATTGCTGAATCATCCTTAGTAACTATTATGTCTCTGACGAACTCAGAAAGTGCTAAAGGGACGGGGCTCCTATTCTTCTCTGCCTCCCATGACTGGAGATTCTGGATCACAGAAATACACATCTCAAATATTCCTATTGGTAGGAAGAAAAAGCCTACAAACTCTGGCAGCCTGTTGGGTTCTGAAAACCCATTACCATTCTCTCCCTACCTTAAACAGAAAAATATTTTAAATAGAGATCAATATCCTGGATAAGAGTGAGAAACAATCCAGCAGGGAATCTCAGCAAACTTGGTGATCCTGTATGTCACTTTCTATGGGCACCTTTATTCTCTTATCGTCTGTATTCTTACACAGGAGAATGGTTCAAACAAAGGTTCAGAAATCCAGAATGGACACCATGGGGTAGTGTCAGCTAATGAAGGTCCCTGATATTCCTTGGAAAAACAAATTTAGGTTTCTGACAATGTAACTCCCAGATTTCTGAGAAATACCTTTTCTTTTCTTTTTCAAAATCCTGGAATAACTGCTCAACTTGTGGATTCCACATTTAAGTAATTATTTTAAAGCACAGACTCTTCATAGCCTCGAAAGCAACTTTGCAAGAAGCACTTGAGGAGTTTCTTGAAGACAAACAAACTTCATAAACACACATAACTTCTACAGAATTATGGAAAAACTCCTTTGTATCAGTAATCTCTCTAAATGTTAGTGGTCTGTATTCACCAACAAGAGAATCAGAGTGTAGGCAGTGGGTCACATCTTTAATAATAATCTAAAAATTCTACTTTATAAATAAATAAGAGAGCAAATTTAATTGTTCACTTATTTATGAACACTTGTTTATTTTCATATACTTTCCTATTGAATAAATGTTACAGTAGTGTTTTAAATATATCTTTGTATTTATTTGAATGAACATGTAATATAATTTCTTAGATATATTTTTGTTGTTTGTTTTCTGGTTTGGGGGCCATGCCATGCTGTGCTCAGGGATTATTCTTGACCCTGCACTCAGGGATCACTCCTGACTGGGCTCAGGAGACTATATCAAGTGCTAAGGATAGAATCCCATTCAGGACATATGGATAGAAGTGACCTATGCACTGTATTATCTCTTCAGATTCCTCTTAGATATATTTGTATAGTTAAATTTTTTGAAGATTGAAAGTTTACAATTAAAATCTATCTAGGGATATAGTAATAATTTGGGAGTTAAAGTGCTTGCTTTATATGCCACTGACCCCAATTCAATCTTCAACACTTCAATACTTCATAAAGCACCAAATATGTGATTTATGAGCACAGCTGGGTTCCCCAGGACATTTTTAAGAGACAAAGACTAAACACCCTAAAAGTTATGTGGAATAATAAACTTATCACCCATGTAGTAAAAATAATTTGAGAGAAAAACTGGGAAGCTCCTCTCTCCCCAATTTCAAACAAAAAGCTGTAATAACCAAAACCTCGCGGCCGCTATTGTGGCCACACGACCTCATATCTCTACATTCTCAGCAATGGAAAACAAATTATCAAATGCTTCCTTTCCAGCAGGTCTTACTCTGGGTGGGGAGGGGAGGAGGGAAACTCCAAACAATAATGAGTTTTTTGTTGAAATATTAAATGTAATCAAAGTAAAGAGAAAGTAAAGTGAAATTTATCAGCTACACGGGCGGGGTGGGGGTTGGGGTGCTGAGGGTGTGGGGGGGAGGTTTACTGTGCTTCTTGATGGTGGAATATGTGCACTGGTGAAGGGATGGGTGTTCGAGCATTGTGTAACTGAGACTTAAGCCTGAAAGCTTTGTAACTTTCCACATGGTGATTCAATAATAAAAAAAAAAAAGCTGTAATAATCAAGGCAGTATGGTACTATAATAAGGGTAGACTTTAAGAGCAGTGAAACAGAGTTGTGAGCCCAGAGATATAACCCAGGTATAAAATACAAAGTGGAGCAGACAAAGCCTCTGCAATAAATGGTCCTGGGAAAATTGGTTGTCAGATGAAAAAAAAAAAAGAACTCAGATCCCTTTCTAACATCAGGTACAAAAGTCAAATCAAAGTAAAGTAAATACCTAGATATCAGACCTGAATCCACAAATTATATTAAAGGAAACATAGGTAGAACACTTTATGGCATTGTAGATAGAGTTATTTTCAATTGTTCAATACCATTGGCAAAATAAATGGGGGCAAAAATAAACAAATGTGACTACATAAAACTAAGAAGCTTCAGAACTGCAACGGAACAGATGACCAGGACAAAAAGACACCACATCGACTGGGAGAAACTAGTTGTTCACTACTCATCTGATTAAAGGTTATTATTAAAGATATATAAAGCAAAGAGAGAACTAGACAAGAAAAAATAGCTAACACCATCAAAAATGGCATAGAAATTTATTCAAAGAAATTTATTTGAGATGGTGAAATATTAAATAATATTCTGTAGGGCTGGACCACACAGAGGGTAGGGTGTTTGCCTTACACGCGGCTGACCCGGATTCGATTCCCAGCATCCCATATGGTCCCCGAACACCGCCAGGAGTAATTCCTGAGTGCAGAGCCAAGAATAACCTCTGTGCATCGTTGGGTGTGGCCCAAAAGGCAAAAAATATATATAAATATTCTGTGACCAGGTATAGAAACTATGATATATCTACACAACATAATACTTAGAAACTGCTAGGAAAAATGAAGTCATGAAGTCTGATTATAAGTGGGTGGGCATGGAGAATATCATGTAGAGTGAAATTAATCAGAAGGAGAAGAACATGTATAGAAAGACTGTACTCATTTGTGGGACATAAAAAATATATATATAGTCACTGTCACTGTCATCCGGTTGCTCATTGATTTGTTCGAGCGGGCACCATTAACGTCTCACATTGTGAGACTTTTTGTTACTGTTTTTGGCATATCAAATGCACCATGGGTAGCTTGCCAGGCTCTGCCGTGGGGGCTCAATACTCTCGGTAGCTTGCCGGGCTTTCTGAGAGGGGCGGAGGAATCAAACACGGGTCGGCCACATGAAAGGCGAACGCCCTACTGCTGTGCTATCACTCCAGCCCTCTCAAAAACTAAGAGTTGAAATTCTGTATAACCCAGCAAATCACCTTCTGGGTACATACCCAAAGGACCCACAAATGGTCTATTTTGAAGAGGTCCATACAAAAAAATATATTTTCATTCTTATATTCATTGCAGCACTATTCACAATAGCCCAAATCTGGAATCAACCCGAATGTTCAAGAACAGATGATAATATAAAGAAATCACAGCAAAGCCTGGCAAGCTACCCGTGACGTATTTTATATGCCAAAAACAGTAACAACAACGTGCTCTTCATGTTCCTGGAGCAAGCAGACGCCATTGGGCTACACTAGCATGTGACAGGGACAAATGAAGATGTTACTGGTGCCCGCTTAAGCAAACTGGTGTTCTGTATGACAGATGACAGTGATACTGTGATAAAATGATAAGGAAATCATGGTACATATAAACAATGAATTACCTCTGAATTATAAGAAAAAGTGAAATCCTGCAATTTGCTGCTATGTGGCTGGATCTGTGTGCTGGTATATTTATATATGAAACTTCACCAATAACAATTTTGCAAAATATGGTGCCTAAAATAAAATTTAAAAAGAAATCAAAACCGTAATGAATCTTGTGCAATAAAAATGCAAAGAAATAATGTTGTGGAGCTACAAGGACAGTACAAGTGTTAAGGCACCTCTGACTCAGCTTTGAGCCACAGCACTGCATATGATCCCCAGTACCACCATGAACGATGCCTTAGCACAAAGCCAGAAGAAAACTCTGAACACCATTGGATGTAACCTAAGAGCCAAAATAATTTCTTTTTATTTTTCCAGAAAAATTCAATCAGGAGAAGATAGAATAAATGACAAACAAGCTTTGGTGAGTATGAAATCAAATTACAGCAAATTATCACGTAGGCCATTTTAGAGAAACTATGACATGCTCAATAACTTCTCTGTAGAACTGCAGAGAAGTTACACAACCCAATAAAATGAGTACATTAAAATGTTAATTTTTAAGTCTTGCACAAAATTAACTGAAAGCACAAAATAGTTTTTGTGTTAAAGAAAGAGAACAAAGATAAAAGTTTTATATGATGTATCCTAACAAATTTTCATCTCATCAAAATTCTTGTGAATAAGAAGAAAACAAAGTCTAAGACATCAAATACAAGATATCAAATGCAATAAGACACTTAATACAAATTTGTGTTTTTAAATATGTTTGAGGTACTGGGGAATCTATCAAAGGACTTTACACATGCAAGTCAAGTACTCTACTGCTGAACTATACCCTGGCCCTTAATAAATATTCAAAAAAGCAACTAAAGCATGCTTAGTGTTCATTATGAAGTTTACATAAGCCAAAAGAAAACAGATTTTAATTTCAAAAACATTATTTTATTTAAAGAACTTCAGTAAATGTAATTTATTTCCTATAAAAAGCATTTCAAAATCATTTTAAACTTGCATATTAAAATGATTATCACCTTAAGAGATATTTTAAAATTAAATTTGAGTTTGATGTTTAGAGGGTATAAATATTTGTTTAATCATTCATTTCTTTTCTCTCATCCAAACAAATAAAGTATTTTATGTTTTTCATGCCTATTTTATGTTTCCTCTCCAGAAGAAGGGACAAGCCTTAGTATAAGATTGTCTTCTTATAAATTCTTTATACTTGTGAATTATTCATAACATTATGCTTGTTTATGGGGGAACAGGGTCAGGTGGTCAACATGGTGTTGTTCAAGGGACATATTTGACTCAAGGCTCAGAGCCACTTCTAGATGTGTGCTTGGGGATCCCTCCTGAGTCTGTGCTCTGGGGCCAGGTCTGATGGTATGGGGACATTGTATGCAGTGGTAGGAGTCTCAAATCAGGATCACAGCTAACAGCTCCATGTTAAGCAAACATATTAACTTTTGGACCAAAATTAATTTAAGTTTTTATTGAAGCATTCTATTCCCCCTGATTACCTCATGACTATTAATATTAACTTTATGATCTTGTTTTCTAGATTCTTAGCAAACAAGATGTAATTGCCCCAATGAATGTGCTTCTGTTTTTTGTATGGTGTATTTGCTGTGGAGAATTTGAACTTTTAATATAGACATATTAATCAGTCTTCAAGAAGAGGAGGAAAATGTACTGTGTAGGATAACATTGGGTTTGCCCTTTCAGCCTTGCCACAGGGAATTTAGGTTTATTAGATTACAACCATCACGGTGCTCCCAAGACACCCCTGTTCCTTTGTTTATCTATAAACTCTTCTCTGTGCTCTCCACCCCCCCAACGAGTTAATCACCTTTTTCTCTAACCAGATTCTGTTAGCTTGTAAGATCAGATCCTTCTTTTTTTTTTTTTTTTTTGCTTTTTGGGTCACACCCAGCAATGCTCAGGGGTTACTCCTGGCTTTGCACTCAGGAATCATTTCTGGTGGTGCTCAGGAGACAATATGGGATGCTGGGAATCAAACCTGAGTTGGCCACGTGCAAGGCAAATGCCCTACCCTCTGTGCTATCACTCCAGCCCCCAAGATCAGATCCTTCTAAGGACACTGAACTTGTATTGTAAGTTATGTCTTTTTCATAGTTTATCTTAAAGCAATATCTTTTCTGTATGGACACAGGAAGACAGTTAATATTATGCTTTTGTAACTTGGAAATTGATTGACTCTGAATAGTATTTACTCCTGGGCATCTGCTTTCTCAACTCAATTGCCCTTAGTTCCTAGCACCCCAAAAGCAGGGTCCTGAAGAGGGACTGAATGGACCCATGGCAAGCTGTGAGCTACCTTGGCATTGAAATGGGCCAGGCCAAAGTGCCACAATACTCGGCTATAAGTTGAGAGCATGGTCATGGACAAAAGCTGTCATGATTCAAAAGTAACAACGTGATTAGGACTTTGCTGGGGTTAGGAAGACTAACCTGGCCTGAGGACTGTGGTCTGGAATATATAGTGAGATGTCCTCAGGAAGAACCAAACTTTAAGTTTGATACATCTCTTACTGTGCTCATACAGAATGACATTGCTAGAAATACTAGAAGTAAATTTACCACAACAATTATTTAAGTGGATTACCAGCTGAGGAAAAAAGAAAGCTACACATCCTGGATGGGATCCCGCCCTTAAGCATATCGCCTAGTAATCTGGAGTAGTCTCCTTAGATGAGATTTTATCCTTGAGTTAATCCTGGAGGAGTGGCCTTACCTCTCTTTGTTGATTTGTTAATGTTCAATCCACCTTTGTATCACCACCTTATGTGATTGCGATATAAACAAAGACTCTAAGAGTGAAGGAGAGGCAGAAAAAGAGTCAGGGAGTTGTCAGAGCAAGAAGCAGGTCAAAGTCAGAATCCAGAGGTCAGATTCAGAGTCAGAATTCAGAAATCTGGGATATAGGAATGAGGGGCTAGGAAGGAAGAGTGTGTGAGATGAGAGAGACGAAAGATTGAATAAATGGCAACTAATCAACAACCAGCTTGGTTCTCGTTCTTCCTTCACCTGCCCATCGCCAACAGCCATCCTGATGTAATCCATACACAGCAGCTCGAAAGCACTGAATGCGGTCAGTGAGAGAGAGCCGCCCGGAGAGCTTACAAACAACACACATCCCTTCCGCACGTGTATGTATTTTTTACAGTGCTGAGCTGATAATAAGTGAAAATTGAGTTCTATGGAAGTAGCTAGGATATGGAAGAATTCATGAAATTCATGTACTTTAATGACCTTTTACAAATCTCAGGTTGTTCCTCAAGTTCCCTGAGGTTATGAGAAAATGCAAGAGAAACAGTCCCTTGCATGGTAAGAGACCACAGAAAACAATACCCTTGTCATTACTAATATCTTAATTGAAATATAATAGAATGTATAAGAGTCTCATAATATCACAACAATGCCTTTGATTTGTCTCCTACAAACAAGTAAAGGTCACTGAGGACTGGAGCTGCCCTGCCTGGAGTCAGAGATGACCAATGGCAGGGTATCCCTAATGTCCCAGGAAGCAGTGAGCTGGGCTTCCATGGATACTATCAGTGTGAGTCATGGAATTCAGACCTTCTGTAGCTAATAGCTTTAGAATAACCTCAGAGCAAAAAATCTAGAGTGATGCAGATGCAGATCTCTATGCGATGAGATGGCCCACACATGTCACATGCATGCCTGGTCTCTGTCGCTTCCATGGCTGCTTTATGCTTTATGAAATAGCTATTTGCCAATGCCCAAGTGCTATGAAATTACTATCCCATTTCTCTGCTCTCAAGAATGCAGGAGGCTGGAGCAATAGTACAGCGGGTAGGGCACTTGCCTCACATATGGCCAGTACATGTTCAATCCCCAGATCCCAGGTCTTCCCTCATCCAATGCCAGGAGTAATTCCTGAGTGTGAAACCAGAATTAACCTCTAGCATCGGTGGCTGTGTCTCAAAAACAAAACAAAGCAAAAAATAGTAAAGACTGTCAGAGGATACAGGCATCACATTCAGCCACTGCCTTAAAGAATTACCAAGTTTCATATCAGAGATAATTCTTACAAGGTTATATCAAAGTAAAACATGGAGTAACCAGTTCAGGATTGAGACTGAATTTCCTTTTTGCTTAGGAGAAAGCTTAAATCTACTTTTCCACTAAAGTCATCAAAGTAACCTGCTGGAAAAAGTCAAATCATGCTGCACTGGTGTTGGGTGCATGGGGAAGTAATTTGCATTTCACCCTGAATCAGAGAAGGCCCTTGAGCACACTCATTTGGTGGTAATGTGGTAATATTAGTTATCACCACAAGTGGGGCACACAGGATTGAGAAAAAGTTTTTGATCATTTATGCTATGACAAAAGCAAAATCTGAGACTACGTTTTACAAACTGGGGGTTCGGTTTGTCTTACAAACTGGGTATAGCATTGTCCATCGTTCTATATGGACATAGAAAATTATTTATGAAGGACTTCTAATGAAGATGTCACTGAGAAAAATTAACAGGCAACATGTAATTGAGAGAAAAAGACCACAAAGCACCTAGACATACACACATACACAGGCATATAGTCACTATACATTATTGATGTCTCTAAGTTTATACACATGCACATTTACTTCCTATATCATTTACAGAATTCTTCATTATTGAATACATAAATAGTCATATAGTTATGTCTATTGAATACATATTACCTGTGCTCATGCTTACCCATTTGATGTATTAATTCCTTATAATTAAACTTTGATAAATTTTTCTTTCCTACAATATTTCTCTACCTAACAGGAAGGAGAGTTATTTTTTTCACATGCCCATCTGGCTTTGCTGTGTTTTATAACTAATTAGTTATCTAATTAGTAAAATCATGCAAATTGGAAGAATATTGACTTCCTCTTCTTGTTCCCTCTCTACTGAAAGTTCAGGACCAAATAATCTCAAAGAAGACAGTAATAGAGACCTAGGCTTGCAATGCTGTAGAGTTTCAAGGAATCCTCTGAGGGGAACCCACTGCTGCCCTCAAGAGTTCCTGGTCTTAGAGTGAAGGTCCATGTTAGGCTACAGGCTTTCCCTTCAGGTGTGCCTGTTAGTTGCTCTCACCTGTGCTCCTGTGCTGGCTCTATTTCCGCAACTAAAGATCAAAATACATATCTTTATTAGGACCACACCATAAGCAGGCAGGAAAGAAATGATAAAAACGTTGTATTTACTGATCTAGAGATGTGATAACTTAAAATGAGGTGTTTGTATGATTTATGTTGGTATATTATATATATTGGGCTGGAGCGATAGCAAAGTGGTAGGGCATTTGCTTTGCATGCAGCCGAGCCGGTTTCAATTCTTCCGTCCCTCTTGGAGAGTCCGGCAAGCTACCGAGAGTATCTTGCCCACACGGCAGAGCCTGGAAAGCTACCTGTGTCATATTTGATAAGCCAAACACAGTAACAACAAATCTCACAATGAAGATGGTACGGGTGCCTGCTTAAGCAAATCGATGAGCAAAAAATGCATATATTATAAACATAATATATTTTATAAATATATGTTATATTTATAATATAAATATATTTATAGGAATAATTTGTATTTATATTATATGCTGCATATATTATTTATTTGCATATATCATATATTTTAACCAATAAAATGAGTACTTAGCTGAAAGTCCATATAAAAATGAGGTCTAGTAATTGATGCAGAAGAAATATTTCAATTGACAGACTTAGGCATATGAAAAAGATTATGAAAAAAAATTCTCAAAAATTTAGTCCAATTTCAGTTGTCACAATGATTCAGTTTCTATCAGTGAGAAAATGAAAGAAAGGCATGGGAACTCAGGACTTTCAAACTGAGATCAAGGTTTTCTGGGCTGATCCACAAAAAAGAACAGGGCAGATGATCCAAAGTAAATTGCCTCAAACCATGGTCTAAAATACTGAACCTTATTTTAAGTTTTCCCCTTTGCAGGTGGGAGAATCTGATCCAACCCAATGGAAGGAGCAGAAGGAAGAATCCAGTCACCACCTGTCACAGGACGCAGGTGGGTGGCAGGAGATGAGGCAGAACATCTCATTCCCAGGCCCTGTCTCACACAGTGGGCAGAGCTTACGGACAGGATAAAAGGGCCTTGGCACAAAAACATCCATCCGCTCCTCCACTGAGGTATTGACAGAACCTGCCGACCTGTGACTGGTGAGTGAACTGGGCTTTGGAAACTTGGAGCAGAGCTTCAAGACGGTACAGATTGAAAGGATAAGGCCAACAGGTCTGGTCTCGAGGCTAGTGTTACGACGGTCAGAGACGGGAGGCCAGGACAGCTAATGGAAGAGGGTGAGGAGACAAGGCCTATCAGAAAGATGAAAATGTCAGCTGGTGACTTAGACTCTGATTTCAGTTACTGGATTGTTTGTCATGTTCCATGCTATACACTTAAACTCATAAATTATGTTTCATGGGGTTAAAAAGCAGCTTACAATTCTGGAAACTTTATTAGATGCTGAGGAAACTGGAACTTAAACAAATGCTGCAGAGAAAGTGGGAAGTCTGCTCAGATTCCTCTCAGACATCCACAATGGACATTGCAGGGCACACTGGAGTGGAGGCCCCGCATGGAGAGCGACAGAGGGCACAGGACAGAGCACTGGAAGGGAGTCTCGGAAAGGGAAGGGAAGGTGTTATGCAGTGAAATGCTTTCAGGAAGGGAAACTGCAGCAACTCCAGCTGTGGGCTCTTCCATGTGGGGTGTTTATTTTAACATACTGGGTTGCTAGTTACCTTGACTATGAAGCCATTTGAATTTGAAATTGTACATTCTACAAAATTCAAAAATATCAGAAAAAAATCCTGTGAAAAGTCTTGCTCTTTCCTCAAAGATATGGCCATGGGAATGGAAAACTCACTTTGCTTTTTGCAGTGTCAGAGTAAGATGAATATTGGCCAGTCGAGTACTTAGAGTTGACTCAGGGAATGCTACTAATGACAGAGTTTCTTAATATACAGACTAAGGTGTCCTTTAGCAACCTTTGAAAGTCAATGAGGAATGATAGTATAAGACATGGTTTTCCCATGCAGAATGACAATGCTTTCCATTGGAGGGGCTAGAAATTTATTCTGATGAATAGAATAAAGGGCCTCTATATGCTGAGACTCATTACTGTTCATCTATCCCTCAGTTCTGGAGCTCCTGTCCATCAACATGTCCTGCCAGCAGAGCCAGCAGCAGTGCCAGCCCCCTCCCAAGTGTGCCCCCAAGTGCCCTCCCAAGTGCCAGACCCCTAAATGTCCCCCCAAGTGTCCCCCCAAGTGCCCTCCCGTGTCCTCCTGCTGTAGCTCTGGGGGTGGGGGCTGCTGCAGCTCTGGGGGTGGGGGCTGCTGCAGCTCTGGGGGTGGGGGCTGCTGCCTGAGCCACAAACCCCGCAGATCCCGCCGCTGCAAGCCCTCTGGGGGCTCCAGCTGCTGTGGAGGGGGCTCCAGCTGTGGAGGGGGCTCCAGCTGCTGTGGAGGGGGCTCCAGCTGTGGAGGGGGCTCCAGTTGCTGTGGAGGGGGCAGCACTCAGTCCTCTGGAGGCTGCTGTTAGTGTTGCCTGAGCTCAAGAAGAGCAACTCAGAGACTCATGAGGTCAGTGTCAAGATCCTTAGACCTACCTGTGTTCCTGCTCGAGTGGACCGAAGACAACACTCTCCTGGAACAGCCTATGAAAGGACTCCAGAAATGTCCTTCTCCTCAGAGTCTCCTCTTCTGACTTCTGCACCCAGCGCACACCTGCCATGGAAGGAAGAGGGTATTCCTTATGGCATTGCTGGAGGGTTGCCTTCCTGGTCCCCTACCTCAGAGAAACAATAAAACAAGTGTTCACTACCATATTCTGTCTGCGTTTCTTTCTCCTGACTGCTTAAAAGAGAAAGGTCTGGTCTCAGCCGTTTCTTGTCATTTGGCCCAAGGAGCAGCTTTGCTTGCTAATGTGGTATCAAAGTTCTTATGATCACACCTTCTTAAACACCCACAGGGAGGAATGTGTGGCCCCTTTCTCACTGCCAGGCTCCAAAACTCTCTCTTGCTTCTCCTATTGGCAGAGATTTAGAAGAAGGCAGCTGGGAAAAGAACACAGGGATTTGGAGTCAACAGTGAGTGACTCTAGACAACAGATGTATGGAGGAAGGTCCTGAACGTAAACAATAAGAAGAAAACTGAAGCAGGAAGGCACCCTTCGTCCTCCTTAGCCATCGATGTCATTCTGATGCTCACTTTTCTTCTATGAAAACAGTTTACCATGTCCTGCAACTGCCCAAAATGCAAAGTGACCTCTGTATTTTGTCTTTAAAAATGCACATTGTTCTGTTATATATAAAACCTTTCATTTGCATATATAATGGAAGGTCCATTTATGTATGGACCTCAGTTTCTCAGAACCAGTGTCCACAAGGGGACTGGACTCAGCTGTTTGCCATGACTGGAGACCCTGTGAATGACAGAAATATACTTATCTACAATTCATATCTGTTGGAAGAAAATACAACAGAATCTAACAGCCTGTTAGATTCTCCTCCTAACATCCTCCTCACACCTTAGATGGACAGACATTGTGGGACAGAATCACCCCCTTCAACACCACATAAGAGCAAGAGAAGTCTCACTGGGAAGCAGAGCAAACTTGCTGATCACATTGCTACTTTCCATAAACACTTTATACACTCTTATTTACTGTCTGTAGCTTCTCTATCTGTTATGTAGTCAACATATCAATGCAATGGCCAGCATGGAATACTTCTTCTTTGTTATGGACTGCATTTTATGCAGTGATCAAATAACAATAGTTAATGCTTAAAATGCTCGAAAGCAGGTCAGGTCATTTTGGGTCACATTTTACCAAATCAGAACTTGAGCCCTATGAATATCGATGCATTTTTTGCCTGAAGTTACTCTTTATCTTTGGTCCTGTGTGATTTTCATACACAAGGTTCAGAAAGACACAGGGGACACCATGGGATGGTATTTCCTGGAATAGAGACTCACTTCTTTGGAAATCAAGTGTAGGATATTGATATTGTAGCCCAGGTCTGGAATAACTGTTCAATTTACAGGTTCCCTTTTAGAAGTAATTATTTTAAAGCCTAATGAAATTTGCACAATGTAATACTAATAAATTACATTCCCCATCAAAATTAGATAACATAAATCACAGAGACACATTGGTGTGTAGGAATTTGAAGTACATTAAATGATCACATAGAACGTGTTAGAGAAAAAGTTCAATAATTCAATAACTTTTTTATAGAACTATAAAGACTTTATATAATCTTATAAAATGAGATCAGCTATAATAAAAAGCTAATTTTAAATATCTTGCCACAAATGAATTTAACTCAAAGAGAAATTGTTTATAAAAAAAACAGAATGATATAAAAATTTATTTCCCCACACTTTATCTAAACACCATGGTTTACAAAGTAGTTCATGATGATTTTTTACAGGTATTCAATATTCCCACACCGATCCCAACACCACTGTCACACTCCCTCCACCATTTGTCTCCATTTCCCCAACCACCCCTCAAACTTGACCCCACTGCTTTGCTCTCCTCCGGGAACTTGGTTTTATAGTCTCTGGATGTTGGCCATTGGTGAGATTACAAGGTGCTGGAGGCAGTCCCTGAGTGTGACCGCCTAGCTACTGGACAATGGGGAATCAGGCGCAAGAGGCCCAGTCCCGATCCAAGCAGAGCAGAGCTCCAGCGGCCAAAGACCTCCGGAGCCTAGCCAGAACTTGCTCTGAAATTCTTTATAATTATGTTATTTTGCAAGTCTCTGTACACTATTTTGAATCATTAAAATGTTTTTCTTTGCTTGTTTGGGGGCATGGCCCAAAAGTTCTCAGAACTTATTCCTGGGTCTATATTCCTGGATCACTCCTGGGGGACTTGAAGTACCATCTGGGATTCCAGAGACTAAATCCAGGTGGGCTGCATCCAAAGAAAGACCCTACCTGATGTACCATTACTCTGGTTCCTGTTTACGTGTCTTCAACCATAACCGATGTAATGTGCAAACTTGCTTTCCTACCACGATAATTTGTGAGTTATTTATGGTAATATGGTATTTTTACTAAAGTATTTTATTCTTCCTTACAGACACATTGCAATTTAATTGATTTTATAATTGTTTTATATTTTAATAAATGAATTCTAATTAATTAATGTTGATCTCAAATCCTTTCATTTATCCTCTTTTCTCCCTAAGCAAAACAATGGCATCAAAGGATAAATGGAAATAAATGAAGAAAATGCGCTCAGCATTCAGATTTTGTGGTGTTGAGATGGGCAATAACAGAAGCAGCAACACATGACTGCATATATTGTTTTACAGTCTTTGTGTTCAATTTTGAGTTGGGGGTTATTTCATATATATATGTGTGTGTGTGTGTGTTGTGTGTCTGTGCGACACATCATCATAAAGGGAAATAAATATATATGTATATATGTGTGTATATATGTATATATATATGTATATACATGTATGCCTTTCAGAGAACCCAGCAAGCTACCAAGAGTATCCCACCCACACGGAAGAGCCTGGCAAGCTCCCCATGGTGTATTTGTATATATGCCATATGCAGTAAAAATAACAGGTCTCATTCCCCTATCCCTGAAATGAGCCTTCAGTCATTGGGAAAACCGAGTAATGAGAGGCTGCTAAAATCTCAGGGCTGGATGAATGAGATATTACTAGCATCTGCTCGAGTAAATTGATGAACAATGGGATGACAGTGATACAATATAGACACAGTAACGTGTCCTGTGATACATGTGGTTTATTAGCAATGGAGTTTTGAATTTTTAATGTAAACAGATTAATCCATTTTCAAAAGGAGAGAAAAGTACTGAGCTGAGAATGGTTATGGAAGCTGTGAGGTAATGTAGGAATTGGTGAAATTCACACATCTCAATGACTATGAATCTGAGGGAATTCCTCACATTCCCTGCGGTCATGAGAAAATACAAGAGACATAGTTCTGTGCACGGTATGGATCATATAAAACTACTTCCTTGTTATTAGTAATTTTTTTCAAATGAAATATAATTGCAAGGATTTAGGAAGAAGAGTCCCCGAATTTCACAACCATGCTGCTGATTTATCTCCTATAAGCAAGTCAGAATGACTGAGTCCAGTAACTGTCATTTTTGGAGACAGAAGATGTACATTTAGTTTCCATATTATTTACACAAACATAAGCACATTCATATATATATACCTTTTGAATATATGTTACTGTATCCACCTTTCCCCTTTTGACTTATTAATTCATTATGTTTAGCCAGATTTTGAGAAATTTTGGTCTCACTAATTGGCCTGTTAGACAGAAAGGAGAAGGTATTTCTTCACATGCTCTTCTGGCTTTGCTGTGTGTTCTTACTATTTAGTTAACTATGGTAACCAACTAGATGGAGCACAATTGACTTCCTGGCCTTCTCTACTGAAAGTCAAGGAGCAGGAAAACATCTCAGATAATACAGTAACACACCCCTAAGCTTGCATTTCTGCAGAGGTTAAAGGAATCCATAGAAGGGGCCTATCTACTGCTGTTAAAAATTACCTGGACGGGGTGGGGGGGGTGTGTTGTGCTGCCTCAGGTCCACCTGTACATTCAGGGTGAGTGCATCAGCAGTTTGATGGTGCCTTCAGGCTTCCTGATACCCCAAACTGCCTCTGTGCCTTTGACCAAACCCCAACAACTTGGGACCAAGTTTATCAAGAAATTAAATAGGCAAAAGTTAGATATGTGGGAGCCACACCCACAAACCACCTCTGGCTCAGCTATACAAGCTCATGGCTTTCTCAGAGTTGGGGTCGGCTACCTCCCTCCACTTCCTTATACACATGGAATCACTAGCAGTTACCCCATTGAACAAACTCCAGCACCACTCTGTAAGCTCTACTGCCAGCCTTGCTTCAAAGACTCCTAAATAAATCTCAAAAGAGATCAAAAGCCGCAGCTAAACTAGGACCCACAAATGGCTGAATAGATCAAAGTAAACTGGAGGGGGTGGGTTGGCCTGTGCCCGCCCAAGCAGAGTCTCTGGCAGCCACTTGCTTCCACAATCCAAAATCACCACCATACCCCCAGCCTGACTCCACGTCTCTAGGATGGATCTCATCAAAATCTGCTGAAAATCTTGTAATGTAGATCTTAGCACACCAACAACCCTGGCTCAGAGACACAAGAGCAAGTCCTGGAAGACACCAGAATACCAGAGAACTTTCTGGGCCCCATACTGAGCCAATTTCACCAAGACACCCCAGATGGAGCAAGTGCAGCCCCCCCCCCCCCATTCCAGATGGTATCTCGGTGATCAAGAGCTTCCACAAGCAAGGCCCAGGTATGCGGGTTCAGGACTAAATCTCCAGGCTATATGGTGACAGAGGACCTGGGATGTCCTCCCCAGGTCCGCGCCCGCCCAGCAGACTGGCTGTCACTCCTACAATTTGCCTCGGGGCATATTTTAGCACACCAACAGCAGTGAGTCCCAGAAGACACCACAACACCAGAGATCTCTCCGGGCCCCATACCAAGCTAATATCACCGGGGCATCCCAGATGGAGCAGGTGCAGGCTCCCTGCCTAATCCAGATGGAATCCCAGTGACCAAGAGCTGCCACAAGTAAGGACCTCAGTATGCGGGTTCTAGGACTTAATCTCCAGGCCACATGGCAGCAGAGTGGCTGTCACTCCTACAATTTGCCTCTGAGTGCCATCTTAGCATACCAACAGCCCTGGCCCAGAGACTCCCAATTAAATCCCAAAATGAATTAGTGCCATACAGAGATGTCTCTGGAAACCAAACATTTACAATCTAGAAATGTACATTTACAATTGCGGCCACGCGAGTTCTCATGATATTCAAAATGAGCAGTAGAAAGTAAATTATCTAGCACTTGTGCCTGGCAGGTAGGCTTGAATAGTGGTGGGAAATTTGGAGCAAAACATAATACCCAAAATTAGAGAGAGGGTATCACTGTATCACTGTCACTGTCATCACTGTCATCCCGTTGTTCGTCGATTTACTCGAGCGGGCAACATTCAAGTCTTTATTCCTCCCAGCTCTGAGATTTAGGCAGCATCTCCTTACTTGTCCTTCCCAAAGAGCCTTCTTTTGAAGGCTCTTTCAGGGTCAGGGGAATGAGACCTATCACTACTGATAGATGGATATCTGCCTTTATTTTTGAGTGGAAAATAAGTGGGCCATATTCAGCTTTGATCGGGGATTGCTCACTCCTAAGGCTGTGTTTAGGAAGGACCCTTGTAGTTCTTGGGAGGCCATATGTGGTGCTCAGGATCAAACCAGGGCGGGTGAGTTGCCTTCAAGGCAAGCATTTTGACATCTGCACTAACATTTCAGTTCAGAATATTTGAAGGAGGAAGGTGAGGGTGGGATGGGTAAGTAAAACAGTTACTACTAGAAAGAAGAGGGTGGCTGTGGTAGTTCACAGAATCTTGTTACTAGGTGAAATCTTCGAGTTTTATGATGTAGTATCATTCATTCATAGACTGTGTTTCAGCAGACTGACTATTAGAGTGCACTTCTGGAAATGTGAGCGAGAGCAAGATGTAGAAAAAAATTGCTCTGGATATTGGTATTGAATGAAAGGAAGCAGAGTCCGCTGAATGGCTGCTAAGATTCTCACAGAAATTCTTTAGTGGAAATTCCAGAGCACATCCAGGTGGATTCAGCTGCTGTGACAAAGGACAGAGCATTGTCCGGTAGTCACAAGCAAGGATGGCACTGTGGTATTCAGGGAATGGCATTCAGAAAGAGGAACTGCAGCGAGTCTTTCCTCCTAAGAAACATGTTCTTCCTTCTCTGTAATGAGTTTCTTAAGTTAATGAGTCTTGACTTCAATACATCTTGACTTGAAGACACATTGACTTCAAGGCCTTTTACATTTGAATTGAGATATTCACAAAACCAAAAAGTGTGAGAAACATCTGCAAGTAAAGGAATTTTCTGTTTGCTTAAAGGTACATTCAGCCTTCAGAGGTTCCCTCCCAATGGAAATCTCCAACTCTTTGGTGTCAGAGTAGAATGAAAAATGACCTACGGGCAATTAAGTTACTGTTGCTGACTAGGATAGGAAATGCTAATGACAACTCATTTTCTCTCCTACTGGAGAGAAGAACAGTTTAACCAGTTTCCCAATGAGCTTTGACATGATATCTGTCACAGTAGATGACTGAGAGTAATGATGCTCTTAGACAAGCTTTACTCTGCAGAACATTAATGGGTACAAATCAAGAGGCTAAACAAAATTCTGAGGAACAAGAAGGGCAATGGTTCTGTGTGCTGGGATTCATTATTGTTTGTATTTTCCCTTTAGCTCCTGACTTGCCCACAGACATGTCCTGCCAGCAGAGCCAGCAGCAGTGCCAGTCCCCTCCCAAGTGTCGTTCCAAGTGCTAGACCCCTAAATGTTCCCCCAAGTGTCCCCCCAAGTGCCCTCCCATGTCCTCCTGCTGTAGCTCTGGGGGTGGAGGCTGCTGCCTGAGCCACAAACCCCATAGATACCGCTGCTGCAAGCCCTCTGGGGGCTCCATCTGCTGTGGAGGGGGCAGCACTCAGTCCTCTGGGGGTTGCTGCTAAAGTCACCCTGAGCCAAGAAGCACAACTCAGAGACACCTGAAGTCAGTGTCACCATCCTCGGAGCCGCCTGTGTTTCTACTCCAGTGGGCTGAAGTTAAGGGAACATCAGAGGTCCTGAAGGCCCTCCCAGTTGGACTCCAGAAATATTGTTCTTCTCTTCACAGTCTCTTCTGACTTCTGAACCCACCTCACACTGCCATGGCCTTCAGACCACAACCCTGGTACCTTTCTGGAGGATTTCATGGATGGTTCTCTCCTGAAAAGAAACAATAAACCTTGTGCTCACCATCTTCTCTATGTGCTTTTCTGCCTCTGAGTGTGGGGAAAGATGTAGGATAGTCTCAGCTCTGTCTCTTCTCATCTGAACAGGTCTGTTCTTAGAGTTCTTAAGACCACAAATCAGCCACTAGCTAGACTTTGTTAATCCAGCCTCACGTTCAGCCAAGGTCAGGCAATGGACAATGGCAATTATTTCAAGTGACAGAATATTTAGAAGCATTTAGTAACTAGGTATTGGAGAACCTAGAAATCAAATAGGGCTTCAAGGAGTAGATAGGTATTTTGATTTCAAACATTACCACCCTAAACGTGGAACAGAATGAGGAACGTGTTGGAGTTGTAAAAACCTAACTTGAATAAAGAATCCTAAGAACTTGAAGTTAAAGCTTTTCAGTATGGCCCCTTTACCCCAGTTAAGGGGTTACAAGTTTAGAGGAAGATAGACTTGTTGCAAACCTTGGTTAGAAAGATTAACTGGTAGGGATCCTGGTGTCTCTAATGAGCCACAACAAGCCTGGTCTCTTGGGCCTGGCACACCTGAATCCACTTTGTGAAAGGATAATATTGTCACTTGGGATGATTTAGTATGATGGGAATGACAAAAAGAGATGCAAAGAGGAGGCCCACAGGAAGAAGTGTGACCCTTATCCCACTGCCAGGCTCCAACTTCTCTTCAGCTCCCCTGTCAGGGGATATTTAGAGGAAGGTAACTGAGAAAGGAACAAAGGGCTTTTCAGAGTGTTGAGGCTGACGCTATAAAACAGATGAGAATGGTGGACTAGAAGAAAGTGACAATAACCAGCAAAACAGGACACTGAATGAAGCAGCGGACACTGCATTCTCCTTAGGCATAGCTCTCAGCCTCGTGCCTTGTTCACACTTTTCTGCCAAAACAAAAGGGAACGCCCTGCTGCAGAGGCATGGCGAGTGGTCGGGGTTGGAGTGGGGGTGGTGGGAGGGATATTGGGAACATTGGTGCAGGAGAATGGCACTGGTGGAGGCATGCAAATGAAATGCAAACATGAAAGTTCATAAGTTTGTAACTATCTCACGGTGATTCACTAATTATAATTAAAAAAAAGTTTACCATCTCCCGTGTCTCTCCCAAATGCAGTCATCTTTACAATATACAAATTCTGTATCTCAGTCATTTAAAAATGTGTACATTATATATAAACCTTCCATCTTAGTTTGTGAGTGGGCCTTCGTTTGTGAGTTTCTATGGTAAATGACAGAAAATATGCAAATCAGAAACAATTGCTGAGAGCATATAAGGCTTGAAAAAATGCCTCTCTATTCTTGACTTCATACTTATTGTCCGAATTGAAGCCTTTCTCTGGGTGGTGGCAGTCAGCCTTCTCCTTTGCCCATGAACCTCCTGATAGTTCTCTCCTTTTACCTCCTTGTAACAGAATGAACCTGTCATCATCTATCAGTTTGTCCTCTCATCCAGTAGTTTTGTTTTATCAGGATTTTGTATAATGTACTCTCTGTCTCTGTCTCATCTGTCTCTGTTTCTGTCTCTCTCTCCATAATCCTTAAAACTCTCCCTTAAAACCTTGCCGCTTCACATTAGGCACAAGTACAGTCAAAGCTAGAGACTTGTTTAGGACTCACATGGTGCCTGAATATGGATTTAAAAATCAGGGGCACTTCAATGCAGCCTGACCTTTGCTTCAAGACCAGAAACTCCTCAACAGCCCGTCAGTATCGCTGGAGATCTGCAGGAATCATGTGACTCACCACTGGCTCTCTGAGGAGTATAGACTCAACCTCCTGCAAAGGGCACTGGACTGTTTTTCAGCTTTCTCTGATGAGTGAAGACTTTCTGGCTCAGAGAAGGGCACTTTTCAAAAATCCCCAGTAGCAGGAATTGAAATCTCCACACAACACAGTTTTGCATGTGGGAGGACCAGGTTCCTTCCCTGGTGCTGCCGGGCACCTGAATACCCCTAGTCTGCAAAGTATGGCTCGAAACCTGCTCTCCTACAGATCAGAGTTAGGGAAATTGCTGAAGTGGGAGAGCACATGTCTAGAATGTGTGAGGCTCTGAGTTAGATCCTAGCACTGCATGACTCCCTGAACATTCTCAAGTGTAGCCTTGATGACCCCTGAGTGCCACAGGTCTGGTCCCTGTTCATTGATTTGGGTTTTTTCAGCAATGCCCAGCAATACTCAGGGATTATCCCAGTTCTCAATGTTCTCAGTGGTATACGTTGGGAGATCATGACGTGCTGGGGATTGATCCTGGGACTCCTGTATGCAAAAGCATGCACTCATTCCTTTGAGCTGTCTCTGGCCTGCCTCTATTTTTTAAAAACAATATGGAGCCATATACACCTCTCGGAAAGCCTGGCAAGCTACTGAGAGTATCCCGTCGGCACGGACAGAGCCTGGCAAGCCACCTGTGGCATATTCAATATGCCAAAAACAGTAACGATAGGTCTCATTCCCCTGACCTTGAAAGAGGCTCCAATCATTGGGAAAGACGCGTAAGGAGAGGCTGCTAAAATCTCAGGGCTTGGGGAATAGAGACGTTACTGGTGCCCGCTTGAGTAAATCGACAAACAAGGAGATGACAGTGATACAGTGATACAGAATACAGCAGCCTGCTGGTTTCAGACCATCCTCTGCTCACCCTCCTCAGATCTTAGACAGACAGACACTAAGGGGAGACTCCTCATCCCTCCATACTCTGGGGGTTCTTCCGGATAGAGAGCACAGTCAGACTGGGAAGTACTGTGGATTGGATGACTCTTATCAGCTTTTTCCTCAAGAGGCTCCATATTCTCTTATTAACTAATGACCAGGAAACACAAGGAAGGGCAAAATAAAATCATTCTTTGTCTTGGACTGTTTTAATATAGTGCTCACATGATAATACCTAGTAGCTACAATTCTAGGATGCATGTTGGTTTATCCTAGGCCACATTTTTCAAATTCAATAATCAAGGCCCCATGTATCTCAATATGTGCTTTTCATGATCTGTCGGTAGGTGTTTTCCTATCTCTACTTCTCTTTGTTGATCATGCACAAGGTTTAGAGAGCGTGGGATTGCGGTGTTTTGCTGGTGTGTTTCTTGCTTGTCCTTGGAAAAACAGATGCAGAACTCTGACCCTCTAGCTCCCCAGAACCCTGTGAATACTGCTATCCAAGTTTCCGCTCATATCTGGAATAAAGCCTCATCGCTACAGTTTCTATGGTTGACAGGAAAGCTCTCAAGGCTTAATGAAATTTGCACAAAAAGTGCAATGAAATTATCTTGGACTGAAAATACAGACATGAAGTAGGCAATTAGACAGGGAAGTGCCCCTCCCTCACCCCTCCCCACCCCACACGCACAGGGCAATGGAATTTCTGAAAAATAATAAAACCAATAACCCTGAAACTGTAGAAAGCTCATCTGTGAGCACAGGAACTAAAGCCTGATAAGACCTTTACCTGGTGCCAAGAGAACCAGAAAAGGCTGGACCATCCCCCAACCCGCTCTGAGAGAAGCTCCAGAAGGAACAAAGGCCAGGAAAATATTTCAAACAGAGCCATCAACCACTCCCAACTCTACCCACTTGGCAACTACCCCTTAGCAACAAACTTTAACTTAGAAGTCCCATGTCGGGGCACGTTGGAGAAATCCTATAAAAGCTACCTTGAACAAAGGAAGAGTGTGCATATTCTGCCCAAGCACATGTGTTACCCGCATCTCTTTCTTGAGATGTGTGCTGGGGCTCTCTCTGCCTTTAAGAGAAGCCTGAGTTCTCTCCCTTGAGCATGATTCTCTCTCTCTCTCTCTCTCTCTCTCTCTCTCTCTCTCTCACTTTCTCTCCCTCCTTCCCCTTCCTAAAAACCTCAAAATAAAATCTGTTTTTATTTCACTGCTTGTTGACTCCTGAAATTCCTTTCTTAGAGAAAAGACAAGGACCTGGAAACCCTGGGTAAGGCCTTGGATGGACTTTCCTTTCCTACGAAGAACAATTCCTCACTCCAGCCTAGTCTATAGCTCCCCAAGAGATCTGGTGGTGAAGACCAACTCCCATGCTGAGAAAACCAAGCATCAGGTGTGGCTTGAGGCCACCTCATGGGGCTGGTGGGACTTGAGGTCTGTACCAGGGACTCGTTGCAGCTTTCTCAGTCCTAACCTTATCAGCCAGTCACTGGGTGTCAGGGGCAGATGAGAATCTGCTCTGGAGAAGCCTGTGTTCTCTCTTAAGCATGTACTTCTCTCTCTTTCCCTCACATCTTTCTAAGTAAATTTCAATAAAAATTCTCTCTCTCTCTCTCTCACTTTCTCTCTCACGTAAGTTACACATGGGGCACCACTGACTTCAGTTAGGCACAGATCAAATGAGTAGCTGAAATCTTTTATTCTGCCAAGGAATTTGAAGTACCTTAAACGATCACATAAGACATTAGAGAAAAAAATGAGAGTATGCAAAATTGTAGGAAATTAGCATTACCTGAGTAAATGATATTTAGGTGCATCAAGAAGATAGATTTCTTATTTTGTCACAAAATAAATAAAGAAATAGAACAATGCTAAAAATCTATGGAAAGGGGGAGGTTTTCAGCCACACCTTGTTCTGCTCAGGAATCACACCTCTTGGTGCTAGGGGCCACTGCATGCAAGGCAAGTTTCTTTTTTCAATGTTTCTAAAATTATCTTATTAAAATTCGATATAGACAATCCAAAATTTTGAGCATTAATAAAAATTATCAATCAAATTACAGATGAAGAAATATTTTGTTGACTTTTTTGTAACTTGTTTAAGGAAGCTAAGCCTGCAGGCATTAAAGGGTGAGATGATTTATTTTTTATTATTTATTTATTTATTCATTATTTTTTTCAAGTTTTTTTAAAATTTATTCTTTTATTGAATCACCATGTGGAAAGTTACAAAACTTTCAGGTTTAAGTCTCAGTTACACAATGCTCAAACACCCATCCCTTCACCAGTGCACATATTCCACCACCAAGAATCACAGTATACCTCCCCCCGCCCCCACACCTCCCCAGCCCCACATGTGTAACTGGTAAATTTCACTTTACTTTCACTTTACTTTGATTACATTCAATATTTCAACAAAAAACTCACTATTATTGATTTGGAGTTTCTCCCCCAAGGCAAGTTTCTTAACTGTACCTCTGGCTTAATTTAAAATTGTTGAATAACTAATCTATTAAAATAAATAATTATGTTCAAAATACTATAAACAAAACAAAATAAAAGCTAACATAATAGATGAACTTTCTTAAAAATGTATTAATCAATTTTTGCCTGAAGGCTGGGAATCAAACCCAGTGCCTCAACCTTGCCAAGCAAGCTGTCTAGTGCTCGTAACATCTGCGGCCAATAACTGATATTTATTCAGCATTAAGCTACCAAATTTAAGTTATCACTTTAAATTATTGTGATTTGTATTTTAGAGTAAAAAATCTGTTTAGTATTTTCTTACCTTTTCCCAGAATAACAATAAAAATAATTTTATATTTTCCATGCCTATATTTTTATCCCTTCCAAAGGAAATTAAATGGCCTGTTATCAGTTTAAATATCCTTATGAATTTCTGTATACTTATGCTACCTTAGTGCCTTAGACCAGCATTTCCAACCAATGTCTTTATGTCCCCCTCCAGGCTCCCAAGATCTTCCAAAGGAGTTACAGGTGAAAGTTGCATAAATGAGGGTCCATGATTGAGATTAGTGGGGCAACTATAGGACAGGAGGTAGGACACAGTCAGGAAAAAGGAATAGAAGGGGGTTCATGGCAGGACAAAGTTTGAGACATATTGCCTTACTCTTTTTCAAATTAAATTCCATATTTGGAAAAAGCATGTAAACTTGCTTCTTATTTTAAAACAATGTATGTGATATTCATTATAATTAATATATTTTCATAGTAATATTTTATTTTACCTTAGGTTATTACCATTATTTATAGTGAGTTGGGAGTTGCTTTTCTGCAGTCCTAGCAAATTAGTTGTCATTTTCCCCAGTAAATGCTCTCTTGGCATATTTATGGTCTGTTTGCTGTGGAATTCTAATGTAGACACATGTGAATTTTGAAGGAGAGCAAAACAAAACAATGAAGATGATTATGAAAATTTTTCTCTCTCTGGAAGAGACAAGAAAATAGAGGAGTCAGTGAAATCTACACAATTTAATGACTTTCTGATTCTCAGACGAGATCGGGCGTGTTCAGGGTGGTATGGCTGTAGATATAGCACAGTGGTTGGGTATTCGCCTTTCACGCGGCCACCCTGAGTTCCATTCCTTCACCCCTTGGAGAGCCCGGCAAGCTACTGAGAGTACCAAGTCCGCATGGCAGAGCCTGGCAAGCTACCCATGCATATTGGATATGCCAAAAACGGTAACAATAAGTCTCTCAATGAGAGACGTTACTGGTGCCTGCTCGAACAAATCAATGAGCAACGGGATGACAGTGACAGTGATCTATGATTCTCAGAGATTTCCACAAATTTCCTGAGTGTAGGATATCATTGGTTTGTCCTTTTTCCCTTGCCACAAAGAGTTTGGGTTTATCTGGTAATAATCTCTAAACATTTTAAGACAACATTGGTATGTCCTGTTCCCCTCACCACAAGGAGCTTAGGCTTATTGGGTCATACCCATCAAAGTACTCCTGAGTCACTCTCATTCCTTTGTCTATTTGTAATCACTTCTCTATGCTCTCTTCCCCAACCAGTTAATCAGTTTTTCCCCTAATCAGACTCTGTTAATTTGTAAGGTCAGACCTTTCTAAGACACTGAACTTGTATTGTAAGTTAATATTGCCTTTTCCTCTCCTTTTGCTTTTGAATAGTTTACTTTAAAGCAATGTCCCTTTTGTATGGACAAAGAAAGACAGTTGTTAATATGCTTTTTCAACATGAAATTTAATTGGCTTCAATATTATTCACTCCCGGACATCTGCTTTCTCGACTTAAGTTTCAGCTGCCCTTACTTCCTAGCAACCCCAAAAGCAGGGTCCGGATGACGGACGGGATGGACCCAGGGCAAGCGGTGAGTTATGTGCTACCCTGGCATCAAGATGGGCCTGGCCAAAGTGCCTAATGCTTAACTATAAGTTAAGAGCTTGATTATAGACAAATGCTGTCATGATCCAAAAGCAACTACAAGACTAGGACCCTGCTAGGGATAGGAAAGACTAATCTGGCCTGAGCACTGTAGTCTGAGATTGATACGACCCTAGGAGAGCAATTCTTTAAGCTTAATGCATCTCTTGCTGTGTCCATACAAAATGATTAATATTATGAATGCTTATATGTTAGTTGGACAAGGAGAGGAGAAACACACCCATGGGACTCTGCTCTTGGGTGGTTCGTCCTGCTGAAAGAGAATCTGTCCTAGAAGAAGCATCACCTGACAGAAAGAATTTTACCCCTACTGATTGTGACCACACCTATGTGTAAGCCCCAACCCCTCATGCTGGGAGATTTAACTAGGCTGAAAGAGTGGTCTGGGAGCAGTTCCAGTGCAAGATCTGGAGTAGCCAGATTGAGATTCAGATCCAGAGGAGAAGGAGAATGAAATAGCATGAGGGAGGAAGAAGCAGGAGGAGAATCAGAGGAGAATGGAGATAGAAATGGAATAAACTGCAACTGAGACCAACCAGCCTGGCCCTCTTTCCTTCTTTCGCCTGCCTCATCATCACCATCAACCTCCCTGGGGTGGGGGAAAGCGGCTGGAAACTACGGAACGCGAGCGCGGGTGGCGGCGGAGATAGAGCGCCGCTGCTCTGTGTCCGGTGTGCCCCTTTCTTTTTTTGTGTAACCTGAGATTATGAGAAGTCATAAATTTCTAGCCTGGTGGATGACCTGAGAAGATAGGTCCCCTGTGTTAAATATTTGTTTTAGCTTAAAAGTTTTGAATTGCTGAGCCAAAGATATAGTATACAGAGCAGAATGTTTGTCTGATATACAGCCTACCAGGATTCAATCCCTGACACCTCATACAGTCCCTCAAGTCCTGCCAAGAGTGATCCCTGAGCTAATAGTCAGGAGTAAATCCTGAGCACTGCCAGATATGACCTACAAACAAACAAAAATTGTTTTGTATTTAAAGGGCCAGTACAGCAGATAACTTGCATGCTGCCAATCTGGGTTTGATCCCACACACCCTGTATGATCTGCTGAAACCTGCTAGGAGTGATCCCTGAACAGAGACAGAAGTCGAGTGTGGCCTCAAACCACTCAAACTTTGTTTTGAATTGTAAAAACTAAAAGTTAGGAAGGAGTTCATGTGACATTACAACTCTGATGCTGATTTGTCTAGTGTACCCAGTCAGGATTACAGATAGATGGAATCTGCCCTGACTATAGGCATGGTCCAATGGCACCGCCATTTTCCCAGGAAGCAGTCATCTGGTCTATCAAGTAGTACTGTGTGAGCCATGGAATCTACATCTTGAATTTCCTTCTATAGACAATGCCTTTGGAACAACGCAAGGGCAAAGAATCTTGAGTAATATAGAAGCAGATCTCTATGGAGTGAGATGACCCACACTTGACATTGTGCGTGTATTGCTGTCAATCTTTTCTGTGGCTATTTTATGTCATACGGAAAGATTATTTCTCAATGCTCAGATGCTATGAAGTCACAGTCTGATTTCTTTGTTCTGGAGACTGAAGTGAGATACAGATACAACATTCAGACCCTGATTTTAAGAATTATAAACTCGCATCAGAGATAAGCCACAAAAAGTGACATAAGAAATAACCTTTAGACCTTGAGGGTGATTTCATGTTGAGAGATGGATTTCTGCAGTTATTGTATACAGTGATAGCACAGCGGTAGGGCGCTTGCCTTGCACACGGGCGACCCGTGTTTAATTCCTCCACCCCTCTCAGAGAGCCTGGCAAGCAAGCGAGAGTATCGCGCCCACAGGGCAGAGGCTGGCAAGCTACCCATGGTGTATTCAATATGCCAAAAAAAGTAACAATAAGTCTCACAATGAAATGTTACTCGTGCCCACTCGAGCAAATCGATGAGCAACGGGATGACTGTAATTGTGACTGTGATTGTATACAGCATAGGAATTACTGCTAAGAGGAAAAGTCAGTGTTTGCATGCACGAGGAGTCTTTTTAAGTTTTTTCCTGAATCAGACAGTGTTTTCTTTTGTTTGTTGGTTTGTTTGTTTTTTTGGGTCAAACTGAGCAGTGCTCAGGGGTTATTCCTGGCTCTGCACTCAGGAATTACTCCTGGCAGTGCTCAGGGGACCGAATCGGATGCTGGGAACTGAACTGAGGTCAGCTGCATGCAAGGCAAACGCCCTACCTGATGTATTATAGCTCCACCCTCCAGGGAGCGTTGTTGAGCAGACTAATTGTGGTAATATGATTTGTTAAGTAATTGTGACAAGTGGAGTATATTAAATTGAAAAAAAAGTTTTGAATTATTTGTCTGTGACTAAAGAAAAACTTGACATTTGTTCTCGATAATTGATAGGTTTGGTCACAGGATTCAATGAATAGAGAATACTTTTTCCTGAGGCAAGCTACCCTTGGCATGTTCAATATGCCAAAAACAGTAACTATAGGTCTCATTCCCCTGACCCTGGAAGAACCTCCAATTGTTGGGAAAGACGAGTAAGTAGAGGCTGCTAAAATTTCAGGGTTGGGAGGAATAGAGATGTTACTTGTGCCCGCTCGAGTAAATCAACCAACAATGGGATGACAGTAATGACAGTGAAACAGTGATTTTCCGAGGACTGCTAGTGAAATAGAGATTAAGGGGGGAAAACAGCAATGCTGGGGTCAGAGAAATTGTCCAAAAGTACCTGCATACACTGCACACACACACACACACATACACACACACACGCACACACACACACATGAACACAAACACACACACACCCCTCAAATCGCTGTAAATCATTGACAAATGTGTGTTTACATAAAGTCACACCTAGTTACTGTATTAGTTGCACACCCACATAAGCACAACCCTTTTTATGTCCTTAATCACTGTCATTGTCATCCCGTTGCTCATTGATTTGTTCGAGCGGGCACCAGTAACGTCTCTCATTGAGAGACTTATTGTTACTGTTTTTGGCATATCCATTATGCACGGGTAGCTTGCCAGGCTCTGCCGCTCGGGCTCGATACTCTTGGTAGCTTGTCGGGCTCTCCGAGGGGGGTGGAGGAATTGAACTTGAATTGACTGCATGAAAGGCGAACACCCAATCGCTGTGCTATCACTACAGCCCTTAATGTCCTTAATAATAAATAAAAACAAATGTTACCTGTCTTGGTTCTTCCCTTTGACATATTTATTTGTAGTATTTCCAGTTGGGGAATTTTACAGCCTTTCCACACACCTCAATATTTCTACTATTGACAGGAAAAAGATAGTGGTTTTTTTTTTTCACATATTCTACAGGTTTTACTGTATCTCCTAATTAATTAGTTATCCTTTAGGCAAATAAAACCGGTTGGAAAAAGATTGACTTTCTGCCTGTGGCATCTCTACTGAATGTACAGGAACAGAAAAGTTTAAAAGTGAAGAACATAGTAATACACTAAAAGGCCCTCACCAGTTAATAGAACTAAAGGTTAAAAGAGTCATCATCGGGGTTCCACCTTCCACCCTCCAGAGTTTTTCTGGGCCTGGAGTTAAGGTTCCACATTTGGCTTCAAGCTTTTCCTGCAGATGTTCTTGTTTGTTGTTCTGGCAGATGGAACAAAGCAGAGCCCATCTACCCCTCACACAATCCTTCCTTGCTCTGTTTCCCAGACAATGACCCATAAATAGAGAGTTAAAGGATCAGAAACAGTAAACAGTAAATGAAAGGATCATGAAAAGAAAGGAAAGAAAATGAGGAAATTAATTTTACCTGCTATAGTAATAACCTGTTATATAACATAAATTTAGGATACTAATATACTTTCCTTTATCTAAAATGCAAGCACTTTACTACCAATGCATCTACCATATTACAGGTTGTTTGGTAAGCTCTCAAATAACTGCTCACAATATTCTTAAATAATTGTTATCTACAACCAACTGCACATTAAGTTGGGGGGGTTAAAATGGGGGGGGGGTTAAGATAGCTTAAAACAACACCCAGCCAACTACCAGGAATCAAAACTATTGATCCCCCAGTGCCACCAGGAATAATCCTGTGTGCAGAACCAGGAGTAACCCCTGAGCATTGCCGGGTATGACCCAAAAAGTCATAAAAACCCTTAAAAAGTTAAATGATAAAAACTTGAAAGCAAGATATCTTGGTTCCAATTATTCATGGCCATCACTGTGTGAAATTAGATTAAAGCCAGATGTGGAATGTGGAGCAGCCTGGATTCCAAGTTCAATTCTATGATAGTAATTTTGAATTGAATTTTCCTGTTTCAGAAAATATTATTTATTTTTTAAAAATTATTTGTTTACCTATATAAACCTCTTGTGATTTGGAGTCAGGGTCCTTGTCAATACTCCACTGTGTTGGATGAGACTTGGACTCTAGCTCAAGCTAGCAATAAAGTTTGCTTGCTTCTGAAAAAAAATTATTTGTTTATTTATTTTTATAGGGCTGGAGCGATAGCACAGCGGTTGGGCGTTCGCCTTTCACGCAGTCGACCGGAGTTTGATTCCTCCGCCCCTCTCGGAGAGCCTGGCAAGCTACTGAGACTATCGAGCCCGCACGGCAGAGCCTGGCAAGCTACCCGTGTGCATTGGATATGCCAAAAACAGTAACAATAAGTCTCTCAATGAGAGACATTACTGGTGCCCGCTCGAACTGGTTTATTTATTTTTATAAAGTTGTTCTTAATTAATTACATTCAATATTCCAGCACCAATTCCACCACCATTGCACTTTCCCATCACCATTATTTTCAATTTTCCTAACCACCCCTCAAGCCTGTCCCTATAGCAGGCCCTGAGTAATTTATTTTATATTGCTTGTTATAATTCACTAAAAATGATCAAAACATTTTTCTTAGAAGAAAGTGTCTTAACATTGTTTTATCTCACCATGGACCCATTAATCCCTTGTAGAAGAGGTTACTAACATGCTGTTACAGATGAAGTCTTCTGTGTTTATACTTTCTTAATCGAGATTGGTTGCTTCTACTTTACATCTCACCAATGTGGTGTGCTACTCTTTGTTAATGAGTGATGGAAATTTTGAGATGTTGCATGACTGTGAATGCTGCATGTGCTCCAGGAATTAAAAAATGTTGGACAGGTTGACAGAATAGAAGTTAAATTGTTAACTGGATAGTGACTTTCAGTACCCTGGACAACAGAGCCTGGCATGGGGTCTGGAAGCATCTCTGCAACTTGTTGATCTCTTTTGAGATTAATTCATGAATCTCTGGGTAATGACCACTTATTGAGCTTATTGGCACCAGAGGTAGTTCATGGGTGTGACTTCCAGACCTTAGCCCAGCTCTGACTCCGTGAGAGCCTGGAGACTTCAGTCACAAAGCCCGCATACCTGAATTTTTTAGGAGATCAATTTCTGATTGAGAGTCATCCAGAGCAGTGGAGTCCAGCCCTGAGCACGATGGTGATTGTGAAGTGTCAAAGTTTTCCGCTGCTGGGTCTCTGTTTGGGTGGGTGCTGGGCCACCCATTCCCCTCAAGGTGCCCTGAACAACTCAGTCTGGCATGGGATCTGGAACCATCTTTCAGAAATATTTATTTTTTATAATATTTTTCTTCTTTTTAAAAGATATTTGGTCCACACCCATGGGTGCTCAGGTATTTAACCCTGATTCTGTACTCAGGGACTCCTGGCAGGGGGTAGGGGACCACATGGGGTGTTGGGGATCAAACCCAGTTCAGCTATGTGTAAGGCAAGCACCATACCTGCTGTACTATCTCTCTGGTCCCTCTTCCTAAAATTTTAACAGATGAAATGATTCTTAGCTTGTACTCTATACAACACAGAAACCACTGTGTGTTTAGTGCAAGTTTTTGGTACCAAATGAGTATTTTACCCACAGTACATGTCCGGGTGACTCAGTTTTGGACATCTGAAAAGAATGTGGAGGAACCACTGATTTAAGTGTAGTCCAATATAGGCTGTCGGACCAATGTCATTTATATTGACACGAGAGAAGGAAAGAAAGTGATAGGCCTCAAGATAGAGGCTTTCTTTTTTTTTTTTTGCTTTTTGGGTCACACCCAGCGATGCTCAGGGGTTACTCCTGGCTTTTCACTCAGGAATTACTCCTGGCAGTGCTTGGGGGACCATATGGGATGCCAGGGATCGAACCCGGGTTGGCCGCGTGCAAGGCAAATGCCCTACCTGCTGTGCTATCGCTCTAGCCCCAAGATAGAGGCTTTCTAAGGTGGGAACTTCCCAGGAGCATGAAGCAGATAGTCTAAATTAAATAGTTTCAATCTACATTTCTGGTCCAAAAAGCCATCTTCCCAGGTAGGATCACCTGTCCAGGTTCTGTGGAGGGAGGAAGGGAGAATCCAGTCACCAGCTGTCACAAGACTCGTATGAGTAGAAATATCTTTCATTCCCAGACCCTGTCTCACAACCAGGGACAGTATAAAAGGCCTCCAGTAGAACCCTTCCATCCACTCCTCTTCTGAAGTGCTGCTAGAACCTGCCTAATTGTGCCCGGTGAGTGTCTTGGAACCTGGAGCAGGGCTTCCATGGGTGGGGCTCAGAACAAAGTAAATGGGCCAGTGTCTTGGGATTGGACTTGTGGCTGGAAATGATGGGAGGTCATCATATCTGCAGAAGGAGGGTGAAGTTGGGAAGGGTGAGGAGACCAGGAGCTACTAGGAAGATGATAGTAAATGCTAGTGGCTAATCTCTTTCCAGTTGCTGGTTGTATTTGTCAGGTTTTGTGGAATTAGCTCATAAATTTCATTTCATTGGGCTATATAGCAACATGAAGTCATTGAAATACCATGAAGGCCAGTGGGAGAAATAATATGCTGAGGTATGAGTACTCACCAAAAGAGCAATCAGGGCCACCTTCAGCTCTGCTCAGTTCCCCACAAATGGGAACTTCGGGGCAAATTGGAATGGAGCTCTGCATGGAATGAAGAGTTACAAGGACACAGAACAGAGCATGGAGGAAGAGTTAAAGAAAGAAGGGCATGTGCTATGGAACTGAATGGTATTCAGGGTGAAAAATTGGACTGACTTCATCTCTTTAGAAATAAGGCTTTTTATTTTATATAATAAATTTCTGGAGCACATTCACTCCAAGGTTTTTTTTATTTAAAATGGGATATTACACAAAATGAAAACGTGTCACAGATTCTTCCAAGGGAAGCTTGCGGCTGTTTGAAAGGAGTGCTTAGTCATGGAGGTCACTATGATAGATAGCACAAATATTTTTTATCTTAGAGTAGAAGGAAGTCAGAACTGGAGCCAATTAGGTGCTTATTATTTATACAGGGCATGTTATTGGCAATCAATTTTTATATGTACTAAAAAATGTTCTTTGACAAACTTTTCTATAAGGTTTGACATGAGAGTTTACAAAGTTAATGAGTAGGAGCAATGACTTATCAGTGAGAATTACACCATAACTAATGCTAAAGTTTTCAAAAAGAAAGAACTTGAACAGTAAAGGATCTTTTATGCGCTGGGATTTATTACTGCTTGTCTCTCCCTCAGCTCCTGAACACCAACGACCAGCAGCATGTCCTGCCAGCAGAGCCAGCAGCAGTGCCAGCCCCCTCCCAAGTGTGCCCCCAAGTGCCCTCCCAAGTGCCAGACCCCTAAATGTCCCCCCAAGTGTCCCCCCAAGTGCCCTCCCGCACCCTCCTGCTGTAGCTCTGGGGGTGGGGGCTGCTGCAGCTCTGGGGGTGGGGGCTGCTGCAGCTCTGGGGGTGGGGGCTGCTGCCTGAGCCACAAACCCCGCAGATCCCGCCGCTGCAAGCCCTCTGGGGGCTCCAGCTGCTGTGGAGGGGGCTCCAGCTGTGGAGGGGGCTCCAGCTGTGGAGGGGGCTCCAGCTGCTGTGGAGGGGGCAGCACTCAGTCCTCTGGAGGCTGCTGCTGAAGTCACCTTGAGCCAAGAAGCACAACTCAGAGACACCAGAAGTCAGTGTCATCATCCTCGAACCCGCCTGTGTTTATGCTCCACTGGACTGAATTCGACACTCTTCTGGGAGGGCTTCTGACCTGGACTCCAGAAATGTCATCCTTCTTCTCAGTCTCCTTTTCTGACTTCTGAGTCCACTTCACTCACCCCTGCTGTTGAGGACAATTGTTCTTAGACAATTGCAGATAGTTTTCTAGAGATCCCTTATCTCAGAAAACAATAAACCAAGTGCTCTTTATCTTGATGTCTGCATTTCTTTTTTTTCTCAATGTGCCTGGGAAGAATCCAGGTCTGAGCTATATCTCTTGCACTTGGGTGCCAAAGCACCTTTGTTGGCAAATGTGGTTCTCAGAGTCTTTGAGATCACAATTTATTCTATACCTGGTATTTCTGAATCCAATTTCACAATCATCCAAGTCAGGGAACAGAAATGATGGTGTTTTAGGAGGTAAGGGGCCTGTACACAGAAAACTATGAAACACTACTTCAAGATAAAAAAGAAGACATAAGGAACTGGAGACACGGCCCCTGCTTATGGATTGGGAGAATTAATATTTCCAAAATGGAAATACTCTTCAAAGCATTATACAGATTCAATGCAGTCCCCATGGGATACCCATGATATTCTTCAAAGAAATTGGTCATACTTTCCTGAAATTCATATAGAACAATAAACCCTCACACATAGCTAAAGCAATTCTTGGGAAAAGGAAGATGGGAGGCATCACCTTCTGTAACTTTAAGCTGTACTACAAAGTGGTAGTAATTAAAACATCATGGTATTTGAATAATGACAGACACTCAGATCAATGGAATAGGGTTAAATATCCTGACACACACCCTCAATTATATGATGATTTAATCTTTGATAAGGGAGCAAGGAAAGCCTCTTTAACAAGTGTTGCTGGGAAAACTGAACAGCTACATGCAAAAAAGAGGTCTGACTCTATCTAACACCATGCACAAAAGTCAGATCAAAGTGGATTAAAAACCTCAATATCAGACCTGAATCCATAAGGTACATGGAAAAAAAGGTAGGGAAAATCCTCTAAGATATTGAAGCTAAAGGTTTCTACAAAGATGACACACCACTGACCAAGCAACTGAAAATAAAGATAAACAAATGGGACTACTTTAAACTAAGAGGTTTCTACACCTCAAAAGAAACAGTCACCAAAATTCAAAGACAGCTTACAGAAATAGAAATGTTATTCACCCAATACTATTCTTATAAGGTGTTAAAATCAAAGATATGCAAGGCACTGGTTGAATTATACAAGAAAAAAACATCAAACCCCATCTGAAAGATGGGGCAATAAAATGAACAGAAACTTTCTCAAAGAAGAAATTTGAATGGTCAAAGGCACATGAAAAAATGCTCTTTATCACTATTCATCAAGGAAATGCAGATCAAAACAACAATAACATATCATCTCACACTACAGAGACTGGCACATCAAAAAGAACAAGAGCAACCAGTGCTGGCCCAGATGTGGGAAGAAAGGTGGTGGGATCCTATTGGTGGGATGCTGACTAGTCCAGCCTTTTTGCAAAATATAAGATATTCCTCAAAAAACTAGAAATTGAACTCTCATTTCACCCAGAACTATCACTTCTGGGAATATTCCACACACCAGAAACAATATCTGCATTTCCATGTTCAATGCAGCACTATTCACAATAGCCAGAAGCTGGAAACAACCTGAATGTCCAAGAATAGATGAATGGATAAAGAAACTATGGCACTTCTACACAATGGAATACTATACAACTGTTGGGAAAAATGAAGTCATGAAATTTGCCTATAAATGGATGGACCTGAAGAATATCAGGCTTAATGAAATGAGTCAGAAGAACAGGGGCAGGTATATAATTACTGCACTAATTTTTGGCATATATACATATAACACTTGTATCACTTGTCATCCTGTTGCTCATGGATTTGCTCAAGCGGGCTTCAGTAATGTCTCCATTCATCCCTGTCACATGCTAGTGTAGCCCAATGGCGTCTGCTCATTCCAACAGCACAAAGAGCATCAAACTGTTCATTCAGGGTCTTGACAAAGAAGTCTGACCATCTCATAGGTGGGCGACCAGGTGTTCTTTTGATGTCCTGTGGAATCCAGATGGTAACAGCTCTAGTCCAGCTTTGTATCCAAATTGCAGTACGTGTCCAGCCCATTTGATTTTCGATGCCTTGGCGAAGGAGACAGCGTCCCTGATTCTTGGTCATTGACAGAGATTGGAACTCGGATTCTTTCTCTCACTTGAGTGAAACATGATACTCCCCAGAGAGCCAGGGCCCCTTCCCTGAGCTTTGCCAAGGGACCAAGCAGCCCCTCTCAGCTGGTTTTTCACCTGGAACTGTGGGGGATGGTAACCGAGGCTAACCGAGTGCACCTATAGCTCCAATTTCCAGAGGACTTCTTTCTGCATCCCACCCAGGTACCCTCAGGCAGCCAGGGTCCCTTCCCAGAGCCGCAGCCACTAACACAGCTTCGAGTTATTCTCCCCCTCCTATCCTGTTAGAACCAAAAATTATCCTCTTAGGAGGAACTTTCACTAGGGCAGCTTAACCACCAGGAACACAGTAAGCCAATAAGTCATTAGCCCCACCTCAATTAATACTACAACAAACACAAAAAAGTAACAGGGTGTATGAAGGTCTAAACTATACAGTTCGCAATGGTAACTCAACGCAGAAGCCCACCAAGCTTACTTTGTGAAGAATCTAACCCAGAATACCCCAACAGTAATAAAGCACTAGACAACCTCTCTGACAAGGAATTTAGAAAGGAGCTACTGAGGATGCATAAGGAGCTAAAAGAAGCAATGGAACACACTGCCAATAAAACACAAGAGGATTTGAAAGTCTAAATGCAGAAAATGCAAACAAAATTACAAAAAAAAATATCAGATCTGAAAAACCTGGTAGGTGAATTGAAAAACTCAGTGGATGGCCTAAGCAGCAGAGTAACAGCTGCTGAGGACAGAATCAGTGAACTTGAAGATGAAATGCTGAGACTCTCCAGAAAAGATCAGAAAATGGAAGAGACTCACAATACGTGAACAGATATCAAGAGAAGATCAGTGTGAAGCCAAAGGGAATAACATAAGAATTATTGGAGTCACAGAGAGACAGGAAGAAAACCCTGATGAAGAAGAAACTGTCAAAGACATCATTGCTACGACATTCCCAGAGCTGAAGAACACATGTCACCACATTCAGGAGGCTTGAAGGGTACCAGCTAGAAGAAACCCAAATAAAAGTTACTCAAGACACATCAGGTCAAAATGACTAAAACCTTAGACAGAAAAAAATTCCGAAAGCAACAAGATCAAAGAAAGAAATTGCCTATAAAGGAACATCCTTATGATTCACAGCCAACTTATCTGAGGAAACCCTCATGGCTCGAAAACAGTGGTGAGATATAATGAAAAAACTCAACGAAATTAATGCCTCATCAAAAATACTCTACTCAGCTAGACTCTCATTCATATCAGAAGGAACAACACACAATTTCACAGACAAACAACAGCTCAGGAACTTCATAGACTCAAAACCATGGCTACAAGAACAACTAAACAGTCGGTCAACTTTAAGGCAAGACAAGCCCCTCAAATACACCAAATTTCAGCAGAACGATGGGACAAAAACCCATAACAATAATCTTTCTCAATGTCAACGGGTCAAATGCATCAATTAAAAGACATAGAATGGCAGGATGGATCAGAAAAGTGAACCCAACATTCTGCTGCCTGCAAGAAACATATCTCAACAGTCAGAGCAAACACAGACTCAAAGTCAAAGCCTGGAAAACAATCCTACAGGAAAACAACTCCCATAGAAAAGCTGGGGTGGCCATTCTGGTATCTGACTACATTGACTTCTGCCTGAGAAAAGTTATAAGAGACAGTGAAGGTCATTTCTTATTAATCAAGGGATCTGTATGGCAGGAAGAACTTACATTCCTAAATGTATATGCACCTAACGAAGGATCAACAAAGTACTTAAAACAATTACTCATAGACTCGAAGAAAGACATCAATAGCAGCACAATTTTATCACCTCTTGATAGATCAACCAGGCTCAAACTTAGCAAGGACATACTTTATCTGAGGGAAGAAATGGAAGAAAAGGGCTTAGTAGATATATACAGGTCACTTCATTCTCAAAAAGCTGAATACACATTCTTCTCAAGTGCGCAAGGGACATTCTCCAAGATAGACCACATGCTGAGCCACAAAACATACCTTTATAAAATTAAAAAGATAGAGATTATATCGACGATCTTCTCAGACCATGATATGATGAAAATAGAAGTAAATCACACACACAAACAGAAAATCAAATCAAACACCTGGAAATTAAACAGCTCACTATTGAACAATGAGTGGATTAGAAGGGAAATCAAAGAGGAAATCAAAAGATTCCTGGAAACAAAAAAAAATTAGGACACAAGTTACAAACTTATGGGACATAGCAAATGTTGTGTTAAGAGGAAGGTTTATAGCTCTAAAAGCATTCCTCAGGAAGGAAGAACGAGCCCTCATAAATAACCGAACCTCACAGCTCAAGAGCTTGGAGAAGGATCAACAAAAGGAGCCCACCCCAGGCAGAAGGAAGGAAATAATAAAACTCAGAGCAGAGATTAATGAAATGGAAACCCAAAAAACAATCCAAAAGATCAATGAAAGCAAGAGCTGGTTCTTTGAAGAAATAAACAAGGTCGGTAAACCACTAGCAAGACTCACAAAAAATGGGAGAAAACCCTAATAAACCGAATCTGAAATAAGGGGGACATTACAACAGAAACTACAGAAATTCAAAGGATCATCAGAGATCACTTTGAGAAGCTTTATGCCACAAAACATGAAAACCTCGAGGAAATGGATAAATTCCTAGGCTCCTATAAGCCTCCCAAGGCTGAACCAAGAAGACCTGGAATACCTGAACAGACCTATCACCATCAAGAAAATTTAAATGGTAATAAAAAGTATCTCCAAGCACAAAAGTCCTGGCCCAGATGGATTCACTAATGAATTCTTTCAAATCTTTAAAAAGGACCTACTTCCAATTCTCTTTAAGCTTTTCCAGGAAATTGAAGTATCAGAGACAATTTCAGCAGCTTGTATGAAGCAAATATCACCCTGACACCAAAAGCAGACAGAGATATCTAAAAGAAAGAGAATTGCAGGCCAATATCCCTGATGAACACAGATTCAAAGATCCTCAACAAAATATTAGCAAATAGAATCCAGTGACTCATCAAAAAGATCATACACCATGACCAAGTAGAATTCATCCCAGGGATACAAGGATGGTTTAACATCTGCAAGTCAATCAACATAATTCATCATATTAATAAAATAAATAATAAAACCATATGATCATATCAATATACACAGAGAAAGCATCTGACAAGATCCAGCACCCCTTTACGATGAAAACCCTCAGCAAAATGGGCATTGAAGGAATTTTCCTCAATATAGTCAAAGACATCTACCACAAGCCCACAGCATCAGTATCATTCTCAATGGGCAAAAACTAAAAGCTTTCCCTCTAAGATCGGGCACAAGACAAGATTGCCCACTTTTGCCACTCCTATTCAATACAGTACTGGAAGTTCTGGCCATAGCAGTTAGGCAAGAAAAAGATATCAAGGGCTTACAGATAGGAAAGGAAGAGATCAAACTATCACTATTTTCAAACGATATGATATGATACTTAGAAAACCCTAAAGGCTCTACAGAAAAGCTCCTAGAAACAATGGGTTAATAAAGTAAAGTGTCAGGCTACAAAATCAACACCCCAAAGTTCATGGCTTTCTTATGTACAAATAACAAAAGGAAAGAAAGAGACATTAAAAGAACAATTCTGTTCACAATAGTATCTCAGAAAGTCAAATACCTCGGAATCAGCTTAACCAAAGATGTGAAGGACCTATACAGGGAAAATTACAAAACACTACTTCAAGAAATAAAAGAGGACACTAGGAAATAGAAACACATCCCCTGTTCATGGATAGGGAGGATTAACATTATATCAAATGGCAATGCTACCGAAAGCACTATATAAATTTAATGTGGTTCCTATCAGGATACCAATGGGAAAAAAAGAAATAGACAAGACATTCCTGAAATTCATATGGAACAATAAATCCCCACGGATAGCTAAAGCAATCCTTGGCAAAAAGAAGATGAATGGCATCGCCTTCCCCAACTTCAAACTGTACTACAAAGCAGTAGTAATTAAAATAGCATGGTACTGGGCTAGAAACAAAACTGCAGACCAATGGAACAGACTTGAATATTCTGTCACAGACCCCGAAATGTATGACCAGCCCGGCAAGCTACCAAGAGTATCTAGCCCACACGGCAGAATCTGGCAAGCTACCCATGGCGTATTCAATATCCCAGAAACAGTAACGAGTCTCACAATGGAGACATTACTGGTGCCCACTCGAACAAACTGATGAGCAATGGGATGACAGTGACAGTGATAGTAATCTTTGACAAAGGAACAATAAAAGTGAAGTGGAACAAGGAAATCCTCTTCAACAAGTGGTGCTGGTAAAACTGCAAAAAAATGAGCTCTGACCTCTGTCTAATGCCAGGCACAAAACTCAGATCAAAGTTAACTAAAGACCTCAATATCAGACATGAATCCATAAGGTACATAGAGGAAAACATAGGCAGAACTCTCCATGACATTGAAGCTAAAAGCATCTTTAAGGATGAAACACCACTTACCATGCAAGTGGAATAAAACATAAACAAATGGGACTACATCAAACTAAGAAATTTCTGCACCTCAAAAGAAACAGTGACCAAAATACAGAAAGAGCTCACAGAACGGGAAAGAATATTTTCCCAGTACCCATCTGATAAGGGATTAATATCCAGTACATACAAGACACTAGTAGAATTATACAAGGTAAAAACCTCCAACCCCATCAAAAAATGGGGAGAAGAAATGAACAGAAGTTTCCTCAAAAAAGAAATACAAATGGCCAAAAGGCACATGAAAAAAATGCTCCACATCGCTAGTCATCAGGGAGATGCAAATCAAAACAACAATGAGATATCATCTCGCACCACAGAGACTGGCACACATTCAAAAGAACAAAAGCAACCAGTGCTGGCGTGAATGTGGGGAAAAAGGGAATCTCTTTCATTGTTTGTGGGAATGCCCACTAGTCCAACCTTTCTGGAAAACAGTATTGGATAGTTCTTCAAAAACTAGAAATTGAGCTTCCATATGACCCTGCAGTACCATTTCTGGGAATATATCCCGAGGATGCAAAAAAGCACAGTAGAAATGACATCTGTACCTATATGTTCATTGCAGCACTGTTCACAATAGCCAAAATCTGGAAACAGCCTAATTGCCCTAGAACATATGACTGGTTAAAGAAACTCTGATACATCTACACAATGGAATACTATGCAGCTGTTAGGAGAGATGAAGTCATGAAATTTGCTTATAAATGGATAGACATAGAGAGTATCATGCTAAGTGAAATGAGTCGGAAAGAGAGGGACCGACATAGGAAGACTGCACTCATTTGTGGAGTGTGTAAAAACAGAAAAAAGAAAAGGAAGCAGGCACCACACCGCACCAGGCACAGGCACAGGGCACAGGGCAATGGTGCTGTCTCTCCTGCCACCTGCGTTTGGTAGTCTCCAGCAGCTTCCCCCATGGGGAGGTTGATGGCGATGATGAGGCAGGCGAAGGAAGGAACGGAGGCAAGCTGGTTGGTCTCAATCACAGTTTATTCCAATCTACTCTCTATACACTCCCGTCTGTCTCTCTCTGCTTCTTCCCCAACCCCCTCATACCGCCACCTTAAATCCCCCCACATCTGGCTGGTGCTGGGGCTTATGCATAGGTGTGGTTACAATCAATAGGGGGTAAAGTTCTATCCCTTAGGAGATGCTTTCACTAGGACAGAATCTCTTTCAGCAGGACATCCGCCCAAGAGCAGTATCCCATGGGTGTGTTTCTCCTCTCTTTGTCCAACTAACATATAAGTATTCATATTATAAATCATTTTGTATGGACATAGCAAGAGATGCATTAAGCTTATAGAATTGCTATCCTGGGGTCACCTCGATCTCAGACTACAGTGCTCAGGCCAGATTAGTCTTTCCTAGCCCTAATAGGGTCCTAGTCTCGTTGTTGCTTTTGGATCATGACATGACATGTCCATGACCAAGCTCTTAACATATAGTTAAGCATTAGGTGCTTTGGCCAGGCCCATCTCGATGCCAGGGTAGCACATAATTCACCGCTTGCCCTGGGTCCATCCCGTCCCTCGTCGGGACCCTGCTTTTGGGGGTGCTAGGAAGTAAGGGCAGCTGAGGCTTAAGTCGAGAAAGCAGATGCCCAGGAGTGAATAATATTTGAAGCCAATTAAATCCCATGTTACCAAAGCATATTAACAAATGTCTTTCTTTGTCCATACAAAAGGATATTGTTTTAAAGTAAACTATTCAAAAGACATAAGAGAGGACAAAGACAATATTAACTTACAATACAAGTTCACTGTCCTAGCAAGGTCTGACCTTACAGATTAACAGAGTTTGATTAGGGGAAGAGCTGAATGACTAGTTGGGCAAGGGAGCATAGAAGTGATAACAGATAAACAAAGGAATGGGATTGACTTGGGAGCACTTTGATGGGCGTGACTGATATACCTAAGCTCCTAGTGGCAAGGGGAGCAGGACATAACAATGTAGTCTAGAATTGTTTAGAGATTATTACCAGATAAACCCAAACTCTGTGGCAAGGGAGAAAGGACAAACCAATGATGTCCAACAGTGGAGTATCAAACAACATAACATGAGACAATAGATATAAGGGTCTGGAAGATTGCTCCAGAGCTGGAAGCCTGCCTCATGAGTGGAGTGGAGAAGGCAGCTGGAATAGAGAAGGGATCACTCAGAAAATGACGGCTGGAGGAATCAGTCGGGATGAGAGATGTGTGTTGAAAGTAGATAATGGACCAAACATGATAACCTCTCAGTATCTGTATTGCAAATAATAATGCCCCAAATTAGAGAGAGAGAGAGAGTATGGGGAATATTGTCTGCCATGGAGGCGGGGGGATGGGAAGGGGGGGTATATCGTGGATATTGGTGGTGGGGCTGTGCACTGGTGGAGGGATGGGTGTTTGATCATTGTGTGATTGTAACCCAAACATGAAAGCTTGTAGCTATCTCACGGTGATTTAATAAAATTGAAAAAAAATTCTCCTAGCATAGCTCTTTCGATTCCTCTTTGGGAGACCTGAATAGCCTTCTCATCCTGTTTTCGTAGGGCCCAGGTCTCTGACACATAAGTTAGTGCAGGAGAAACGATGGAGTCGAAAAGGTGTGCCTGGAGCTGGAGGTTCTTTGTCCTCTTAACAACTTCTTCGATGCTCTTGAAGGCATTCCACACTGATCTCTTCCTCCTATGCAGCTCTGGAACCACGTCGTTCATCATGTTTTGCTCTTGACCTAGGCACACATAACTGCTGCATTTGAAGATATTCATTCCTTTGAGAGCAAATGGAATGTCAGGAACTAGCCCGCTTCTCATGAACGTTGTCTTTGTGAGATTCATCTGCAGTCCAACCTTTCCATACTCACGGTCAAAGTGGACCAGCATTTGTGCTGCTTGGGTAATGTTTGGTGTTATTAGACAATGTCATCAGTGAAGCGGAAGTGGTGTAGTTGCTGACCATCTATCTTCACTCCCATTCCTTCACATTCCAGTTGTCACATGATGTTCTCGAGGGTGGCACTGGAAAGTTTTGGTGAAATGGTATCACCCTGCCAAACCCCTCTCTTTATGTTGATGATCACTTCCTTGTAGAATGGGGAGATCCTGGTGGTGAATCCATAATACAGCTCACGAGGATTCTGATGCACTGAGTTTGAATGCCCTGTTTAGCTAAAGTTTCTATGACTGCTTCAGTCTCAACAGAATCAAAGGCCTTCTTTAAATTAGTGAATGTTAGACAGAGCGGTATCTTGAACTCTTGCAAAACCTCAATGAGCTTAGTCACCATGTGGATATGGTTGATCATGCTGAATCCTTTTCAGAACCCAGCTTGCTCACATGGTTGTCCTTCATCTAGTGTTCTGCCAACCCTATTAAGGATGATTTGAGTGAACAACTTGTAGACGACGGACAATAAGCAGATCAGGTGGTAGTTGTCAATGTTGTGTATGTCTCCCTTCCTGTGCAACAGGACTGTCCTGATGGTTTTCCATTGGGACAGAGCCTTGCATTCAGACAGGTAGCGTGTGAAGAGCTGAGCCAGTGTATTGAGGATTCTTCAGGTGTTCGGGTCTGACCTTGTCTGGACTGGGTGCTGTACGCTTCTTTACCAGTGAAATGGCATGTTGGATTTTGAAGGGAGAAATCTGGGAATGACATATCCATCTTGCAGAATTTGGTATGTGGGCAGGTGTACATGGCTTTCAAAGAGATCTTAGTAGAAGTCATGAATAACCTTTTCCATTGCCCTTCTGGAGATGTGATAGATCCATCTGGATGTTGGAGGGCAGTCATCTTGGTCTTATAGATGGCAAAGGACAGGCAGGCATTGTGAATACTTTAAAAAAAATTTTTTTAATTTTATTGAATCACTGTGAAATAATTACAAGCTTTTGTGTTTGGATTACAATCTCACAATGATCAATTGTGAATACTTTTCCCAGTTCCTGCCACATCAGAAACACTACTGCTCTTCTCTCTTTGAGGTCTTCCTTTATCGCTTCTCTGCACAGCTTTGTGAAACTTGGACATTAGCTTGTGATTGCCTGAGACTAGTGCCAAGCCACGTTGGCGAATGAGCTTGAGAGTGTTCAAAGACAGATCTTTTTGTGGATTTCTCTCTCTCGGCGCTCCTAGCACAGTCATGGAGGTACTGAACCAGTCGATCATATATAAACATATATATTAGAAGACTAATATCCATGACCAGGAAAATCAGGGGCTAAGAAAACAGGTCAATTGTTGGAATCAACAACAGTGTGTGTGGGACAGAGGGTAGGTAAGACAGAGAAGGGAACAGTATGATAATAATAATTGGGAGTGATCATGTTGAACAGGAATTGAGTGCTAAAAGTAGTCAATGAGATATTTCTGTTAATCTTACAGTATGTGCATTTGCAACCCACAATGCCCAGAAGGGGGGGGTGGAGAGAGAGAGAGAGAGAGAGAGAGAGAGAGAGAGAGAGAGAGAGAGAGAGAGAGAGAGAGAGAGAGAGAGAGAGAGAGAGAGAGAGAGAGAGAGAGAGAGAGAGAGAGAGAGAAGTAAAGCACCTGCCAAAGAGAAGCTGGAGGGTTGGAGGTAGGGGTTGGAGATGGGAGGGAAATGGGGACACCGCTGTGGGGAAATGCACACTGGTGGAAGGATGGGTGTTGGAACACTGTATGACTTAAACCTAATGATGAACAGCTTTGTAAGGGTCTATCTCACAGTGATTCAATTAAAGAACTTATAAAAGAAATAATGATGTTTTGTTGATAGAATTGTCTAGAAACAATTGGGAAGATGAGAAGTCAAAAAATTTTCTTGATTTTTATACATTTTATTTTCATAAAGTAGTTCACAATAGTTCAGTACAGATAGTATTCAAACACCCACCCAAGCAGTGAGCATCTTCCCACCACAATAAGAGGAAAATGTGTGAAGGTTGTTGATTTCATACTGGGGCCATTTAAGCCCATATAAGAGAATACAAGTAAGTATGTTAAAACCAAACATCATGTGCTGCTTAGGTACATCAGTGGGCTTATACACTGTATAAGAGGTTGCACGGCTGCGAATGTGGCTGCCTGCTCCAGGAAATACCGCATAGCTCTCTTCCAGGAGCTTTGTTTTATAGTCTCTGGATCTTGGCTGTTATGATATTACATGGTGCCGGGTACAGTTTGTGGGTGTGACTGAAAAGCTACTGGAAAACTGGGGATCTGGGTGCAGGAGGCCCAGTCCTGATCCAAGCAGGCTTGGAGCTCTCAGCCATGGGTCCCGCATACCAGGGTTCCTCTGTTGGTTCCTTCATGGGTGAGGCTCATCCGAGCATGTGGAGAGTGGCCTTGAGCATGACTGTGGCTGCGTTCTGGAGGCTTTCAGCTGCCGGGGTTCTGCTTGGGGCAGGGAAGAAGACTCAACCTGTTCCCCTCCAAGGGGCCCTGGTGAAGACAGCCTGGCTTGGGGGCAGGAGATTCTGGGAGAAGTCAAATTTTTAAGAGTTTAAAGGATTCATTGATATTGTAATTTCAAAGACTACCACCCTAAGTGTAGCACAGAATGGGAGAGATACTGGCATCATAGAGCCAAACCTGGAGGATGAATTCCCTGAGTTTTAAGGCCAAGCTTCTTGGGATAGTCTCTTTTCCCTAAAGGATAGGGGGTTCTGTAGGATAACATAGCCTCACGTAGTTTAGGTTTATTGGGTTACTCCCGTTACAGTGCTCCTATTCCTCTTTGTTTATTTGTAGCTTCTTTCTTAGTGTTCTGTTGACTTGTAAATAATGTTTTTCTCTTCTCCTTGAGTCCTTTGCATAGTTTATTCAGAGCAAGTCCTTTTTGTATGGACACAGGAAGACTTAACAAATGTTATGCTTTTGTAACCTGGGAGTCATTTGACTCTACATGATATTTTCCTCCAGGGCATCTGTTCTCTTGACCTAAGCCTCAGCTGCCCTTACTTCCTAGCATCCCCAAAGCAGAGTCCCCGACGTGGGACCAGAAGGACCCAGGGCAAGCGGTGAGTTGTGTGCTACCCTGGCATCGAGATGGGCCTGGCCAAAGTACCTAATACTTAACTATAAGTTAAGAGCTTGATCATGGACAAATGCTGTCATGATCCAAACAGTGATAACTAGATTTGGACCCTGCTAGGGTGAGGAATGATTAATCTGGCCTGAGTGCTGTGGTCTGAGCCTGTGGCAAGATGTTGCCAGGAGAGCTGCCTTGCACACCTCAATGTATCTCTTGCTATGTCCATGCAAAAATAACTAGTATTAAGATGTTAATGAGTGTTTGGAATGGGGAGAGGAGAAAAAAACCCTTAAGAGGTATTTTGCCTACTGGCAGTCAGGAAGGGCTTTAAAAGGCCCCTAGGTTATGTTCCCTAAAACCTGACAGCCCTCAGGAAGGGCTTTATTATGTTGATTTTGCTACCTGGCTGGGTGTAACCTAGGGGCAAGGGCAAGAGAGGAAAAGGAGACAGAGAAGCGAGAAAGGAGCGGCAGTTGATCCAGAGAGAGGCCAGAGCTGGGAGTGTGGGAGATGAGAAAGATTGAAGATTGAATAAACGGTAACTTACCAGCAACTAGCTTGGTCCTCGTTCTTCCTTCGCCTGTCCTTGACCACCGGCCGTCCCGATCCAGTCCACACACTGCGGTTCCAGGGCACCAAACGCGGGTGGTGAGACACAGCCGCCTGGAGAGCCCGAGAGTGCACTCGTCCCTCGGCGTGCCTTAGTTTTTTACAGGGTTCCAAAATCATAGAGGAGCTAGACACGTTGGAAACTTCATTAGAAAGGATAGCTGGTAGGAATTCTGGTGTCTCTACACGCAAGTCTGGTCTCTGGGCCTTGCAAACCTAAACCTACTTTGTGACAGGATGAAATTGTCACTGGGTTGATGTAGCGGTTTTAGGATTATATAAAGAGATGGAGAGGCAAACAGGAGGCTCATAGCTAGGAGTGTCACCCTTATCCCACTGCCAGGCTCCAATCTCTTTCCAGCTCCCTTGTTGGCAGACAGTTAGAGGAAGACAGCTAAGAAAGGAGCAGAAGGGTTTTCAGAGGGTCAAGCTTGAGTCAGAAACTGGTTGTGAAGAGTGGCCTTGAAAATATAAAAATCAAAGCAACACTGAAGGAGACAGTGGACCATTCTTATGATTTATAATGTTATGCTGAAGAGGAGGGCAAGTTAAGAGTCAAGAACTGAAGGGCAGGTTAAGGGTTAACCGCTGAAGTTGCCCTTTGTAACTACTTGACTGCTTTGAAAGATGTCTTCAGGACCTTCCGCTGGGCAGGACTCTGTCACCAAATGGGCCAACAAACTGCCCCGAGGAACTGTAAACAAACATTTGCTCGGAATGGTCAACAAATGTTGAAATTAGCATATTAAGTGAAATAGGTGTGGTTTTCCCTTTTGTATGGTTTTCCTATGGTTTCCTATGGTTTTCCTATTGATCCAATACCTGTGATTTTCTTTGATATGTATGATTCTCCTTTGATTCAATACATGTAATTTTCCCCCAATATGTGTGATCCCCTTTGATATATAGATGTGATTCCCTTTGATATGTGAGATTTTCATTTGTCAACAAATGTTTAGATATGCAAATTAAGTGACCTATGTGATTCCCTTTGATATGTGAGATTTTCATTTCTCCCCCAAAAGGGTATAAATACAGCCTGCTTTTTGGAGGTCGGGGGCCTTCAGTTATGCCACGCTATTGAGGCACAATTGAAGGTCCCAATATAGCTATATTGGCTTAAATAAACCCCGTGCATTTGCAGAAAGAGTTGTCTTGGTTTTGTTCTTTTGTCTCTCCCTCCGAGCCTCCCCCGGGCAGAGATCTGCCGCCCCTAACAATGCTCATGGTCTTTTCTTTCATTTTCTTTCAATTTACCAACTTTCCCTTGAGTCCAAATTATTATGTAGCTCATAATTTAAAAATGTATATCACTTTATTACATATTAAATTAAACTTCAAGATTTCATTTTAATTAGGCTCCCAGTATTTTCCACTGCATAAAATATCGCACACACATACACTTTCATTAAAAAATTTTCTGGCCCTCAAGACTTTTCAAACATTTCTTTCTTTGTATTTCTGGTATCCTTAAAAAACATTATCTTAATATGCAGATGGACTGGAGTGATAGCACAGTGGGTAGGGAGTTTGCCTTGCATGTGGCCAACCCAGGTTCAATTCCGCTGACCCTCTCGGAGAGCCAGGGATACTACCAAGAGTATCCCTGCCAGCACAATAGAGCCTGGCAAGCTACCTGTGGCATATTCGATACACCGAAAACAGTAACAACAAGTCTCACAATAAAGACATTACTGGTGCTCGCTTGAGCAAATCGATGAACAATGGGATGACAGTGCTACAGCGCTAATATTCAGTTTTCTTCTGATGGATGAAATTCTGGTACTACTTTTCCAAGGTACCTTTTCTTTTAAAATATATGTTACTATCTATCACTGTAATGCTATATTTCTTTTCTTTGTTTTTTGGTCCATACTCAGTGGTGCTCAGGGAATACTCTGGCTCTGCACTGAGCAATCATTCCTGGTGGGCTCTGAGGACAATACTCAGTGCTGGGGATTGAACCTGGGCCAGCCTCATGAAAGGCAATTTCCTTATCTGCTTTACTCTCTCTCCAATCATTATTCTTATAGTAATAGTTTTAGAATTTATTCTGTCTCCTTCTGTTATGTTTTATTATCCTGGGACTGACTTAGTGATATGTGAGTCAGAGAGGTAGTCTATCAGGTAGGGCCTTGCATATGGTCTACCTGGGTTCTTTCTCTAGCACTGCTTATGTTCACCTGCACACTGCCAAGAGAAATCCCTAAGCCATAGCCAGGAGTAATCCCCAAGCACAGCTTGATTTGTGTTCCCAGGAACTCCCCTCCCCCCAAAAAAACCCAATAACAACAACAACACACACAAAAAAAGACGTTCAAAAGAAATGTTTGGGCATAGGAAATGGCTCCCTCTGATTTCCATATGATATGCTTTTAATCCTAGCATACTAATGGCCAGTTGACCATTCTTTTTATGCCAGTGTGGTCTTTGGGTGAGTTACATGAAGTGGGGAGGATACAGGTGGCAGCCTTGAGAAGGGGATCATCTGTTTTCTCTCTTTCCATCTCAGTCACCATGGGAAGGCTGGGGACATCTAGTTCTATGAGCTTTGCTCCTTGTAGGAAAGGAAAGTCAGGCCTAGATCTTACCCAGGTCTTTTGGGTACTTGTCTTTGTCTCACAGAAAAGAATGGAGAGAGACAAGCAGTAAACTATAACAGATTTCATGTGGAAGTTTTGAGGAAGAGCAGCAGAGAGAGAAAGAGAGACGGCAAAGAGAGAGACGGGAGAGAGAGGACATACAGGCTCAGCAGAGAGCATGAGTTATTCCAGAGAAAAGAGGGAGGCCCAGAACACATCAGACCATTAGGTATGGAAGTATGAAAATATGTATCTCAAGAGGGGAGATGCAGGGTGGGGGGGGGGCACATGTGCTAGGCATCACATGCTCTCAGCAGAAACACATGAGCACAATCAGCATGTATATGTATCTGCTCAGACAGCAGGTATGTGCGCATCCTTTGCCCAAGTTGTTTAAGTCTTGCAGGTTTCTCCCAAGCTGCCCCACTTGGAGCTTGGTAAGTCCTTTGCTAAAGTGGTTACCAAAATGGTAGAGTTGGGAGTACTTCATGGTTTTCTTTGATATTCCCTTCCTGGCCTTTTTTCCCACTCCAAGCCTTCTCAGGTCTGTGCTGATATCAGGTAAAGGTCTTATCAGACCTTGGTTCCTGAGTCCACAAGGTGGATCCTGGCAGCCCTAGGTCTAGTTAGTTTCATTACTTCCCAAGAACTTGTCACCACAGAGTCTCCTTCCCTATCTCCTGCCTACATGCTTCATTGTGGTTCAGATAACTAATCCCCTATCCCCTTGTGACACCTGACTTGCTGTCTGAACTCTGTATGTTAGAAAGTCATGCATGAGGCTCGGCCCGAGTGTCTGGAAAGCAGCCTGGATCGTGACTGGGTAGTGGAGATAGTGGAGGTCTGCCAATGAGGTGCCGGTAGGGTGGGTCATCTGGGTGTGATCCCTGGGGTGCCGTAGATTGGGGCAAGCAGGCAGAGGATCTCTGTTTCCGGGTCCTGTTGAGCTTGGAGTCCAAGGTCACAAAGTTCTGCTTTACCTGGTTCTGTGGGGCTTCTCTCATGCCTGAGGCTCAGCCTGAGTGTCCAGAAAGCAGCCTGGAGTGTGGCGGTGGCTGGATAGTGGAGGTTGAGCTATGTTTGGAATATCACATTTCACTCAAGTGAGAGAAGGAATACGGAGTTCCGGCCTCCGTCGATGATCAAGAATCAGGAATGCTGTCTCGTTTGCCAAGGCATTGAAAATCAGATGGGCCAGACACGTAATGCTATTTAGAGACAACTGCTGGACTAGAGCTGTTACCAACTGGATTCCATGGGATGTCAAAAGACCACGTGGATGTCCACCTATGAGATGATCAGACTTCTTCGTCAAAACCCTGAATGAACAGTTTGAGGATCTTCGTGTTCCTAGAGAGAGCAGATACCACTGGGCTACACTACCATGTAACAGGGACGAATGGAGACGTTACTGATGCCTGCCCGAGTAAATCAAAGATCAACGGGATGACACTTGATACAAGTGATTTTAGAAAGTCACATACACAAAATTCTAGAAACCCGTACTTTGAAGTCCTGCTTACCTTTGGTTAGTTACCTGCTGAGATGGAGATGACTTTATAAGCCTTTGTAAAAAAAAGTGTGTGCCCAGGTTTGGGCTTGCATGAAATAAAGTACCTTTCCTAATCTGTTGATAGTTGACTCTTCCTTTGGGGAGATTTTTCTACTTTACTGCTACAGTAGGAGTAGAAAACACAGCACTGTTTCAGGAAGTGTTAACGTAGCTCTCCCTCTTTCCAGAGCCTAGCAAGTTGCAAGAAATAGTATCTCTCTCTTTTTTTTTTTTTTTTTTTTGGATTTTGAGTCACACCCAGCATTGCACAGGGGTTACTCCTCACTCATGCACTCAGGAATTACTTTCGGCAGTGCTTGGGGGACCATATGGGATGCTGGGAATTGAACCCGGGTTGGCCGCATGCAAGGCAAACACCCTACCGCTGTGCTATCGCTCCAGTCCCAGAATAGTATCTCTTAATGGGGTCAGACAGACATTTCAAGGACAAAAGATTTCTAACCACAAACATTTTAATCATTTCAGGGCTCTGCAGAATCCTGAACTATTATATAACAATATCTAACAACAGTGTCAGTTTCTTCTCTACCTCCCAAGCCCATGGACCCTCCCAAGGGTACAAAGGAAATTCACTACAATGATACTTAATTAGAAACAGAATAGTCACAAAATAAAAGCTGCATGGTGGGTGATCTGACATCATGTGGAATGTTCACCATCTTTCATCACCCTTGATGGAAGGAGCCCAATGTAACTTGCATTTTGGACAGAGAGATAGAGGGGGGCCTGGTCAAGTGCATTGAGAAAACAGTCTGGAACCTAAATAAACCCAAATGCATGGAGGCTTTGGAGACACAGGAAACATTTGAAGAGCATGGAAAACCATTAAGATGTAGAATCCCAGGTCAGAGAGGAGAAACTCCACTACCAAGACAAAGGCTATGCTAAAAGTATCACGAGACCTTCATTAGCTCCAATCTCCTTCCCTTGGCAACTGCCCAGCCAACAGACTGGGGGCAGGGTGGGGAGACCCGGGGGCTATGTGGTTTGGAAAAACAGCATATAAACTAACTTGGCAGAGGAAAAGCTACTTAGCTCACTTGCCTGAATCTTCCCCTGAGATGTGTACTTCCTTATCCTATGGCCACTTTTGTCTGTGATGTGTACTTTTTTATCTAATGGTACTGAAGTTGGTGGGCCGCACCAGTGACTTATATGAAGTGGGGAGGAGAAAGAGGGTCACTTTCTCCCCATCTGCCTCTGCCACCTGGGACCCAGGTTTACTGGGTTCTTGTCTCGCCTCCCAGAGGAGAATTTCAGGAGTAGACAAGCAGTGAAGTAAAACAGATTTTATTTGGAGGTTTTGAAGGGAAGGAGGAAGAGAAAGTGGGAGAGAGTGGATAGTAATGTGCTCAAGAGAGAACCTGGGCTTCTTCAAGGGTGGAGAGAGCCCTACACACATCCCAGTATTAGACAGGAAAGCATGAAAGTACGCATCTCAAGAGGGGAATTGAGGGTGACACATGTGCTTAAGCACCACATGTGCTCAGCCACTTGGGCACAAGCAGCACATGGGCTCTGGCAACATATGTGTGCACTTCCTTTGTTCAAGGTGGCCTTTATAGAAGGTTTCTCCAATCTACCCCTCACATGGGGCCTTCTAGTTTGGTAAAAGTCAGTTGGTAAGGTGGTTGCCAAGGGGGTAGAGTTGGGTGTGGTCTATGGCCTTCTTTGAAATTGCTTTCCTGGCTTTTTGTTCCTGCTGGAGAGGAGTCCAACCCTCTCTGGGTCTGCCACTGGTGCCAGGAAGATCTTATCAGCCCCTAATTCTTGCAGCTTCAGGGCTACTGGATTTATTACTTCTCAGAAATTCCATCGTAATGGCCCCTCTCTTGGCAGCCTCAGTAAGACATGAGGTCTATACTGCAAAGATTCATCAGTCATAGGTTTCCAAAGGCACTTCCTGAGGTGACCAAGTGGATAAAGAGGGAAGCAGTAAAGGAAGGCCTGGAGGCTGCCACTGTTCTCCCCTCACCCCACCCCCACTCCAAGTAAGCCACTTGCAGGACCGTACATCTTCTTGTGTAGAAGTCACATCTCTCACTAGCAACACTTGGAAGAATAGAAAACTTGGTGATGGATGCCAGCTGTTCATTCCCACTGTTGGCATTTTTACTATCTGATGGCCATGTAACATAAGGATAGTGATTATAAAAGTTTCTTGATGTCATAGTGTGTGTTTAATATTGTGCTCACATTAAATCCAAAAATTGAAAATGTCTTATTTTTGGTCCCATATTACAAATCAGAAACCAAGGCTTTATATGACAATGCTATGTTCACTTTTCACAATATTAATTTTAGTAGTTATTCCTATGTTTGGTCATCTCCTGTTTCAAGGACAAGGCACAGAGAGTCCAAGAGGGGTCTCTGGGTGTGTCATTTCTCCTCCTTGGAAAAACAAGCACATGGGGCTAGAGACTAACACAGTGACTAGGATGCTTACCTTGCACATGGCCCACCTGGGCTCAAGCCCTGGTGCCACATACGGTTCCCCCAAATTCCAGTCAGGTATGATCTCTGAGTGCAGAGCCAGGAGTAAGCCCTGAGCACTGCCAGACATGGCTCAAAATGAAAACAAAAGATAAGCACAAAATCCCGAGAATATATACAAGGTCCTGCTTCTTTAAGGGACTTTAAATTATAGAATGCAGTAAAACTCACAAGCATTTAATGACTTTACAAGAATTTTCCCAGTTTCTTATGTACCAGAGGCTGTAAGAAAACAGAGGAGATAGATAAACTTTCCTGTTAGATGGAGCTCAAAAAATCAGCTCTTTGTCACTATATAATTATTTTTCTGCTGTAATCAATTGAAATGTAATAGGGATAAAGTAACATCTGTCTCCACAATATCACAACCACGCTGTTCATTTGTAACCTACTTCCAAGTCACAATCACTGAGTACTGGAGTTGTCCTTGGAGACAGAGATGATGCATTGGCGGCACCATTGCACCATGTTCCAGGAAGCAGTGAGCTGGACTTCCAAATAGTACCACCTGTGTGAGCCATGGGAATCTACATCCTGACCTTCCTACCATAGCTAATGCCTTTGGAACAATGTAATAGCAAAGAATGTTGAGTAATATAGAGGCAGATATCTATGAGGTGAGGCAGCCTGCAGTTGGCACTGTGCTGTCTTAGTGTCAGTAATAATCTCTGTGGCTGCTTCATGGAATGGCTATTTTCCAGTGCTATCCCATTCCTTCTCTCTGGAGACTGAAGGGACATACAGGCATCACATTCAGATTCTGCTCTTAAGTATAACTCACTCATACCAGAAATAAGTCTTATAATGTAAAATAAAGGTTTGGAGTGACCAGTATGAAACAGAGCTTGAATTTGAGAACAAAGTAACTTGTGAAAGAGGATAAAGGCCTGCTGCATCTGCGTTTGAGTGTGTGGAGAAGAGACTGACATTTGGTACTGAATCATAGAAGTTCCTTGGACAGACCCATGTGATAGTAATGTTATTATATCAATTATCACTGAAAGTGGGGCCCAAACTATTTAACTAAGTTTTTTACAATTCATGCTGGACTGAAGCAAAATCTGAGATAGTCCCTCACAAATTGAGACTTTGGTCCCAGGACTAAATGGGTAGAGAGAAGTCTAGAGCAACAGTACCTTATAGGGTTCACTGAGTACAGCTTGGTGTGGCCCCGCAAAACAAAATAAATAAATGTGCATAGGTAAAGAGGAACATCAGTTTTGATGTAAGAAGCAGAGTGACAAAATATTAACATTAACATTTAGTAGAGATTGTGGTCAGTGTCATTATTAATTCTATTGTATTAAGAACTGCGTGTCAGGCGGAGATGGTACAGGGTTGAGCCTCTCAGTGCACACAGAGGAGCCAGTGATGATCCCTGGCGCCACATGTAGTCTCCCAGCACTGCCAGGACTGATCCCAGAGCACAGCTGGGAACCAATATTTCCCCACCCACCCAGAATAACTGCAATGTATTATGATGTCCTGGGACTCAAAGCAGCATCTACCAAGAAGTATCAGATCTATGGAGAAGATATGATGTTTATAGGCACTATCACTGTCACTGTTATCCGTCGCTCATCGATTGCTCGAGCAGGCACCAGTAACATCTCTATTGTGAGATTTGTTGTTACTGTTTTTGACATATCAAATACACCACGGGTAGCTTGCCAGGCTCTGCTGTGTAGGCAAGATACTCTCGGTAGTTTTCCCTGCTCTCCGAGAAGGGCAGAGGAATCAAAACTGGGTCGGCCACATGCAAGGCAAACACCCTACCACTGTGCTATCGCTCCAGCCCATCTATAGGCATTAAAGAAACAAATTCCAATCAAAACAACATTGACATTTTTCTTCTGGGAAGCATACCTGGGTGATGTTGGGGGCTAGGCAGGCATGTGGTGGTCATCAAACTCAGGCCCTCATATACCAGGCATGTATTCTACCTCTTGAGCTTTCCACCAACCCCAAAAGTTCTGAAGTGATTTTCAGAAGTATTTCCAGGGAAGGTTTAAAGAAGGCTCAGTGTTAAAGTTCCTGCCTTGCAAGCCATGAGTTTGACCCTCAGGGTTGCCGCATATAGAGTGTAATCCTTGCAGTTTACTGTTGGTGTCTGGTAGCTCTGTTGTCTGTAATCTCTGGTGCCACAAATACTTTCTGGCTTTTATTTATTTGCTGTGCTGGAGCGATAACACAGCAGGTAGGGTGTTTGCCTTGTACGCGGCCGACCTGGGTTCGATTCCTCTGTCCCTCTCAGAGAGTCCGGCAAACTACCGAGAGTATCCCGCCTGCATGGCAGAGCCTGGCAAGCTGCCCATGGCATATTCAATATGCCAAAAACAGTAACAACAAGTCTCACAATGGAGACATTACTGATGCCCGCTCGAGCAAATTGATGAACAATGAGATGACAGTGACAGTGACAGCAAATTATATCTAGAGAAATTTTTGGTTTGTTTTTTAGAAGAACCACACCCACATGTGTGCAGGTTTTACTCCTGTCTCTGTGCTCAGGTGTAAAAAACTAAGGAACGCCGAGGGGCGAGTGCACTCGCGGGCTCTCCGGGCAGCTCTGTCTCACCGCCCGCGTCCGGTGCCCCGGAACCGCTATGTGTGCCGTCGGTCAAAGGCAGGCCACGGAAGGAAGAAGGAAGAAAGCCAAACTGCTTGCTCGATCCGTTTATTTCATTCTCACTCTCCGCTTCTCTCCCGCTCTCATGGATCTCTCTGGATCTGTGGATCTGACCCCCGTGGATCTGGCCCCATGGATCTCGCCCCCCAACCCACTCTTACAGCCTAGTTAAATCTCTATAGCATGAGGGGGTTGGGGCGTACACATAGGTGTGGTCACCATCAATAGGGTAAGGTTCCTTTCCCCTAGGGGATGCTTCTCCTAGGACTTAATTCTCTTTCAGCAGGAGGATCCACCCAAGGGCAGAGTCCCATGAATGTGTTTCTCTTCTCCTCAGCCAGCAAACATATAAGAATTTATAATATTAATTATTTTGTATGGACACAATAAGAGATGCATTAAAGCTTATAGAATTGCTCTCCTGGGGCCATCTCAATCTCAGACTACAGTGCTCAGGCCAGATTAGTCTTTCCTATCCCTGGCAAGGTCCCAGTCTCATAATTACTATTGGATCATGGCAGCATTTGTCTATGATCAAGCTCTTAACTTATAGTTAAGAATTAGGCACTTTGGCCAGACCCATCTCGATGCCAGGGTAGCACATAACTCACCGCTTGCCCTGGATCCTTCCCGTCCCACGTAGGGGACCCTACTTTGGGGTGCTAGGAACTGAGGGCAACTGAGGCTTAAGTGGAGAAAGCAGATGCCCGGGAGGGAATAATATTCGAGGCCAATTAATCCCCAAGTTATAAAAACATAATATTGTCTTCTTGTGTCTATACAAAACAGACATAGCTTTAAAGTAAATTATTCAAAAGGCACAAGAAGAGGAGAAAGGCAATATTAACTTATATAATATAAATTCAGTATCCTAGGAAGGTCTGACCTTGCAAATTAGCAGAGTCAGATTAAGGGAAAGCCGGCGGATTAACTGTTTGGGGGGAGAGAGCATAGAGAAGTGATTATAGCTAAACAAAGGGATGGGAGAGATTCGGGAACACCTTGATGGGTGTGCCTGGGGTAAGCCTAAACTCTGGGTAAAACTGGGACAAGCTACTTGTGGCAAGGAGGGACAGGACAAAGTAATGTCATCCTACACTCAGGGGACCATATGTGGTACCAAGGATTAGAATCATGGCCTGCTGCAAGCAAAGCATGCAACTTATTTCCTCTACTATCTCTTAGACTCTAGAGGATTTCTAATGAAAAAATAAATAGGAGTTTTGAGGTGGGAAGTGAATCCCAGATATATAAGTTATAGAAACGGTCAGCAAAGTAGCTAGAGACATACACACATATGTTGCGTGAACGTTCTGCAATCGGAGGCGCTGAGATAGGAACGCGGAAGAAATATTCACTGATTGGAGGACTAAGGCTCCCTCTGGCTCTTAGCAAAGGCAGAGGGCCTCTTGGACCTCCTTTTATTGATCATGGTACCTTTAAAGGGCGCAATATAGTGATGTCACCAAAGGCATCAAAAAATGGTACAGGGAGAACATTGAGACAATGGGAACATATTGTTTCCTTGTATGGGTAGGCCTATAGCCTCGGGAAAAGAATACAGAACTGAGAAGGGAAAGATACAAAACCGAAACTGAAACCTACAGGCACCTGGATTTACATCCCAAAGACTAGGCTGTGCTTGCCACTTCAAATACAAACTGGGCAGGCACCTGAAATCTGCATCCCAAAGACAAAGCTGGGCCTGCACCTGAAATCTACAATTTACAATATCAAAGGTCAGGCCTGGCTAACACCATCTGCATGTCAAAGACCAGCCAGGCTTCTGTGAGAGAAGGAAAAACTGCTCTTTTCAGAATTCTGAAATTATTTTTCTGAAGGCAGCTTGAAGGGGGAAAATGTTCAGCTTCATCCAAACCAGTCAGGACACACGAGAAGTCTCGCCCATTTTCATGGGTCCCTATGTTCCTGTCCGTAGTACGGTACAGTATACATGGGCTCGCCCTGATAGCTCAGTCCAGCCCCAACACACATACTCACTATATAATACACATGTACACCTTAGTATAAAATCACACATTTATTATGTTACTTGAACACCCAGATATGTAAATGTTTCATCTACATGTTATCTGTTTTGACTCTGCTTATTAATTAATTATGTATTTCAGATTTTGAGGAATTTTAGTCTTCTCCAATGCTTCTGCCACTGACAAGATCTTTTTATGTGGCTTTCTGGCTTTACTCTGACTTTTTCTAATTAATTTCCTATTTTTCTTTGGAAAATATTTCCCTGATGTTGTATACCAAAATGATCAAGATTTAATCTCCTGCCCTGTGCCACCTTTAACAGGTACAGAAATGTTTACAGAAAAGAAAGGAAAATGCTCCTGAACTGAGATTGCTGTGGCAGTTAAAGAACTACCAGAGTCCCCCCTCTCCCGCATGTGTCCCTGAGTTCCTGGGCTGGAATTAAAGTCCCACTTAATTAGGCTTCAGGCTTTCCTGGTGATGCCTCTGTTTGCTCCTCTCATCTGTAAGTCCTCCTTTTCATTCAATTGCTTTCCTGGTTCTATTTCCATCAAGATAGTTAGCAGCCCTAAAAGAAAGGAAGAAAATACACAAATAATTGTAAACAAAAGCTTAAAACGTCTGGCATGTTGCAAGCCAAGGATATTTCTTTTTGTTAACTTTAAAATATTTCTGAAGCCCCGCTCTCTGCCGAGATGTAACCCCAACGGCTGCACGTGTGCAGGCTCTCCACTGCTGAACGAGCATGATTCCAGAGGCCATCTAAACTATTTTTGGTACCAGCAGCTTCTTGCAGAAATGTCCCTAGACTGGGAACTAAGCCATGGCCCCATGTCGCCCCAGGAGGGGAAAGGTTTTTCTCTCTCTCCTTTTCTTTACCGGGGGACATGGCATGGTGACCGACATCCTATGAGGATCACTAATGGGAGGTACAAGCTTGCAATGATGCCATTTCTGGCAGAAATTTCCCTGGACTTAGTTACTAAAATATTAAAATACAGAAATCCAAAACCTCATATCTCTTCATTCTCAGCAATGGAAAAGAAATTATCAAATGCTTCCTTTTCAGCAGGCCTGATTCTGGGGGGTGGGGGGGAACTCCAAACAATAATAGTGAGTTTTTTGTTGAAATATTGAATGCAACTAAAGTAAAGAGAAAGTAAAGTGAAATTTATCAGCTACACAGGCGGGGAGGGGTGGGGTGGGAGGTATACTGTTTTTTGGTTTTTTTTTTGGTGGTGGAATATGAGCACTGGTGAAGGGATGGTTGTTCGAGCATTGTATAACTGAAACTTAAGCCTGAAGGCTTTTTAACTTTCCACATGGTGATTCAATAAAAAAAAGAATATTTCTGAAAGGTTTATTTATTTATTTAAGAGTACTGTCTTTATAATGGCCGGGGGGGTGGGGCGTGGAGAACAATGAAAACAGAGTCAAGTAGTTTTCCCAAGAGTCATCAAATGGCAAGACCAGAATAATTTCAAGGTTCCTTTGACTCTTTTGTGCGATGGCCACAACTGGTGGTGCTCAGGGCTTACTCCTGGGAAATCTGCACCTAGGGATCACTCTTGGTCAGCCTTGGGGGATCACATGGGGTGCTAGGAGTTGAATGTGAATCTCTCACATGCAAGGCAAGTTCTGTACACTCTGTGCTATCTCTTTGGCCCCCTTGACTCCAGAACTGTAAAAGCAAACACTAGAGCAGTTTTTTATTCAGGGCTAAAGGTAAAGATTGATTCCTCTTGGCAGCATATTGTCTTTCTTTCCACACCCCAGCCATGCCCTTGTGTGAACAAGTCTGTAGAAAATAGCTGAGAGATTGGGCATATCTGATTTCCAGATAAAACAAAGAGACTGAAATTTGAATGAGTGATGACATTTTATTAAAATTCCTTTGATTTATCTTGTCCCAAATTAGAATACAAGCAATATTTCTTATCTTGTAGCCCATATAAAACAGACAGGGGTATTTGGGTTTCAGGTACCTAATAGAGTGGCACAGACTTGGACAATCAGAAGAAATGGAGAAGCAATTCTAAATCTCTAAATTCTAATCCAAAGACTGTCAGAATCAAGCTATTTTTTAGCAACAAAAAACAGAAAGACGTGGATGCAGGTCCAGGACTCAAAACTGAGCTAGAAGCCTCTGTCTTACTTCTGCCCCAAACAATGGAGCGAAGTAAATTATCCCTACCCACCATCCCCTGTTTCAAGAGTCCTCAATCCATGTGAGAGCAGCTGTCCTGATTCCATGATGGAGGTGGAATAGATGCCACTCACCACCTGTCACAGGACACGAGGGTGGCAGGAGGTGAGGCAGGACCTCACATGCCCAAGCCCTGTCTCACACACTGGGCAGAGCCCATGGACAGGATAAAAGGGCCTGTGTCCAGAGCCTCCCCATCCACTCCTCTCCTGAGGTCCTGAAAACCTGCCTGCCTGTGCTGGTGAGTGCGCTGGGAGCTGGGAAAGGAATTACCCTGGGCTCTTAGACCACAGCAGAAGTGTACAGGGTGGGGAGACCCTTTCGTAGGAGACCGTTGTGACAGAAGAGGAAGGTGACAAGTCCCAAGGGGTTATATATCTGGTGAATCTGGTAGCAACTGGGTTACAAGGATGAGAGGGAAAAATTGGGTTCTGGATAAAATGATCAGCTATGAGTTGGCCTCTCAAGACAGGAACATTGAAATATGGAGTACTGGTCAATAGCAGGCTTTGGAATGGATGTTACCTTTGAAAATGCTGTATTGGCCCTGCCTGCAGAGAAGGAGTTAGGCCATGGACAAGGAATATCAGATTCTTTTGTTTTCAAATACGGGTTTGCAAATTCCCATAGTAGAGCCCTAGAATAACTTACTATATAGCTGAATCTTACAATCACTTACTATCCTTGTCCTTAGCATCAGCCTGAGCTCAAGATGGAGCTGGGGTACTTCTCCCAGGGCAGAAGGGAATGCCCTGCCACAGTGGCAGGGTGGGGTGGGGGGAGATGGGATTGGGGAGGGTGGGAGGGATGCTGGGTTTACTGGTGGTGGAGAATGGGCACTGGTGAAGGGATGGGTTCCTGAACTTTGTATGAGGGAAGCATGAGCACAAAAGTGTATAAATCTGTAACTGTACGTACCCTCACGGTGATTCACTAATTAAAAATAAATAAATTAAAAAAAAGATGGAGCTGGGGGGCCAGGGTTTAAGACCCATGTCTTCAGGAAAGAAAAGGTTTACAGCCTTATCTTTAATAAAGTGAGGGAGATTACTAAAATAAATGATACAGGACTTTTAAGTGCCAATATTACAGAATAAAATAATCCTGGAGGTTGTGAAAGAAGAAAATATTTACAGCATTTTTCTTTTAAGAAATAGTATTTGTCATGTTGCAGAGATAGCAGAGATAGCAGAGAAGGTAAGGCACTTACCTTGTACATTGTCAATCTGGCTTTGATCCCTGACACCACATATGGTACCCTGAGCACTGCTAGGAGTGTCCCCTAACTCTCAAAAGAATTAACATTCTCCTAAGAATTGCACAATTATGAATGTAGAATGAATTGTTGGGATAAGTTCTCTAAATTTCATGTGTAATTTGAATCACAAATATGATTTGTAATAGAGTTTGGTCTTGGCTCACTAGTGTGATGAAGCATAGTAGATGAAGGTTTATGTCTGTCTTACAATGTCATGTGAGAAAAACAAAGAAAGGTGAAATGGAAAATCTAAAAGGAGCAAAAGCTAGTGATTATGTTTTCTTGGTTCTCGGTTACTCTGAAGTGCAGTGAAGGGCAGGGCCTTCCGAGTGCTGTTCTCACTCCATTTGTCTCTCCCTCAGCTCCTGAACGCTAACGACCAGACCAACATGTCCTGCCAGCAGAGCCAGCAGCAGTGCCAGCCCCCTCCCAAGTGTGCCCCCAAGTGCCCTCCCAAGTGCCAGACCCCTAAATGTCCCCCCAAGTGTCCCCCCAAGTGCCCTCCCGCTCCCTCCTGCTGTAGCTCTGGGGGTGGGGGCTGCTGCAGCTCTGGGGGTGGGGGCTGCTGCAGCTCTGGGGGTGGGGGCTGCTGCCTGAGCCACAAACCCCGCAGATCCCGCCGCTGCAAGCCCTCTGGGGGCTCCAGCTGCTGTGGAGGGGGCTCCAGCTGTGGAGGGGGCTCCAGCTGTGGAGGGGGCTCCAGCTGCTGTGGAGGGGGCAGCACTCAGTCCTCTGGGGGCTGCTGCTGAAGTCACCTTATTTCTCCCACTTGAACTCCCTGCTGGCTGGGATTTCCAGACAAAAGCCCAGGCTCTGTCTAGGAAATATTTGGGCCTCGTGTTTGTTCACACAATGCTTTCTGAAAACCTGGGAGCTGAGCTTTTGTCCACATCTGTGACTGGCCTTGGAATTCCAAATAAAAAACCTTCATGTCTCTGGACAAGACAAATTGCTTCTGCCTGGATTGAAACAATGAGCATGAACCATGAAAATAAACTTGGTATAGTCTGATTTAATTTTTTGTGTTTGTGGCAATATTCTAATCTCCTCTCTCTGCTGCTGTTTTGGCTGAGGTCTACTGAAGGCAAGTTCGCAGGTAAAACATGTGTATTTCTATTTGCATATTTTCTATTTTGTTCCCCTTTTATCAATTAATAACATGGGGAGAGTGTCGGGGTCCTGGCCAGTCAACCCCGGCACACTGGAGTATGATCCCCGAAGTCACCAGATTTACTCCCTATAGGAGAAGGAGTGGGAAGGGGAGAAGCCTCTGCCCTGGCCTTCTGCTCACCGCAGGATTCCTACTGCCGAGAAAGAAGCCGACCAAGAAGGTCACCGAGCAGAGCGGGGGGAGCTTGGTGGTCAAGCTGACTCCGTTTATTGATTCTTACACAGGGGATTTTATGCACACAATCTGGGGTGGGGGGACATTCCACACATGTATCACGTTTATCTCGTGGAGCTCAGTACAGATGCTAGTTAATGGTTTGTATTCCCCAGTCTCAGGGTCAGGTTAACTAGCTCAGGTAAATGTTAACTCTCACATCCCTCATCCCATTGTCTACTCAACCAGAGTGCCTGTGTGTGGAATGCAGGAGTGTATGGAATTCAGGGCCCCTGGGCCCCTGTAAGCAGGGCCAGCTCTTTCTTTCAGGGGCAGGGGGTTTAGTCAAAGTCTCAGGCCGGCTACTGAGACCCCAACAGGAGGGGGCACACTCAGTGGTGCTCAGGGATTACTCTTAGGTCTGTGCTCAGAGATCACTCCTGAAAGAGCTCTATACATGGTGCCAAGTATCAAAACCAGATTAGCCAGGTAGGTGCCAGGCAAAATGCCTTATCCTGTCTCCCTGGCCTCATTTTTGTTTTGAAAGTAAGGTCCCAGGCAGCATTAATTGTGAGCAGTGTTTTTCATCATCTCATATTTAAGGTGAATATCTAACTCTGTCCCTTCAGTGGAAACAGGAGACAGATACCTCACTCATAGTCCTTTAATCTCTCCTGTGCTCTCTAATCCTCACTCTTATAATTCATGGAGATGTGACTCACATACAGATGTTACCCTGCAGATCCCGCCACTGCAAGCTCTCTGGGGGCTCCAGCTGTGGAGGGGGCAGCACTCAGTCCTCTGGGGGCTGCTGCTGAAGTCACCTTATTTCTCCCACTTGAACTCCCTGCTAGTCTGGATTTCCAGACAAAAGTCCAGGCTCTGTTTAGAAAATATTTGGGCCTCTGTGTCTGTTCACACAATGCTTTCTTCCTGTAAACCTGGGAGCTGAGCTCTTGTCTACATCTGTGACTGGCCTGGGAACTGGTCAATAGTTGGAAGCATTCACAAGCTTAATTTCATACGTAAACCTAAGCAAACAACCATATGAAATAAATCCTTATATTTTAAGTCAATACTGTTGCTGTGGGCTGGAGCAATAGCACAGGGGATAGGGTGTTTGCCTTGCACACAGTCAACCTGGGTTTGATTCCTCTGTCCCTTTGGAGAGCCCAAAAAGCTACCAAGAGTATCTCGCCTGCACGACAGAGCCTGGCAAGCTACCTGTGTTGTATTCAATATGCCAAAACAGTAACAAGTCTCACAATGGAGATGTTACTACTACCCGCTTGAACAAATCGATGAGTAAGGGGATGACAGTGATACAGTGATACTACTGCTGTGTAACTCGACATAATACACTAACTTTCAATATACAATTTATGATCTTTATCAAAGATATCCAGTCATATAACCAAAATACCTTAAAACACTTAAAAATTTTAGCTGGTTGTGAATAATTATTGGAGAAAGTTTTAAGAATAGCACAAAATCTGTGATATATGGAGGAAAATATTGATGCCTATAATCCTTATGATAAAAGATGATAAAAATAAGTTCTTGGTGGTAGATCCAAAAGAACAAGACTAGTGCTGGCACAGATGCAGAGAGAAAGGGACTCTTATTCATTGCTGGTGGGAATACCAACTGGTCCAGCCTATTCGGAAAACAATATGGACATTCCTCAAAAAAACTAGAAATTGAGCTCCCAGCAACATCACTTCTGGGTGCCTAAAAACATACAGCAGAAATGCTATCTGCACTTCTGTGTTGATTGCAGCACTATTCACAATAGTCAGAATCTGGAAACAACCTTAGTGCCCAAGAACAGACAACTGAATAACGGAACTACAGTACAATGAAATACTACACAGCTGCTAGGAAAAATGAAGTCATGGAATTTTCTTATAAATGGATGGACATGGAGAGTATCATGCTTAGTGAAATGAGTCAGAGGAGAGGGACAGACATAGAATGATTGCATTCATTTGTGGTATATAAAATAAATAGTATGGGACTACTACCCAAGGCCAGGGGAATAGGGGCTAGGAGAACTGGTCAATAGTTGGAAGCTACCACAAGCATATTTGCAGGGGGTGGAGACGGGGGTGGAGGGAAGTTAGGATACAGAAGGGGCCAGTATGATAATAATAGTTAGAATGATGACTCTGGACAAATTTTAAAAGTAGGTAAAGGGATGTACACGATAACCTTCAGTATCTGTATTGCAAACCATAATGCCCCAAAGAGGAGAGATGTGGTGGGGGAAAGTGCCTGGCATAGAGGTGGGGAGGAGAGAGGATGGGAGCAGGGGACATTGGTGGTGGAACATGTGCACTGGTGAAGAGATGAGTATTGGAACATAACATGGCTGAAATCCAATCATGAGCAACTTTTTAACTGTGTATCTCACTGTGATTCAATTTAAAAATAATTTAAGGGTTGGAGTGATAGTACAGCGGGTAGGGCGTTTACCTTGCATGTGGTCAACCCGGGTTCGATTCCCAGCATCCCATATGGTCCCCTGAGCACCACCAGGGGTAATTCCTGAGTGCAGAGCCAGGAATAAACCCTGTGCATCACCGGGTGTGACCCAAAAAGTAATAAATAAATAAAATTTAAAAAGAAAGTAAAAAAATCTCACTGTTGAAAATATAGAAGAAAACTAAATTAACTTGTGAGACTCAAATCATTTTCACTGAGATTAGGTACAGGCAAGGATGTTCTTTCCCCCATACCAATTTTCATTACAGTACCAGAAGTTCTAGCTAATATAATCAGTAAGCAAAAGATTGAGAAACGATAATGAATGGTAAATAATTTTGAAAATTTTAGCCACAGATGTTTATAATACTATCAATGATAGGGTTTTGTCCATGCAATATTCCAACACCAACCACCCACCAGAGTTTGTTTCTGTCCCCTATTGCCTCAGGTCCCTGCCAAGTCTTTTTTCTGTCTCCCCATCAAGATAAACTCTAATGTTCACAAATTCTGTTGCTTTGGGCTATTTCTAACCCCTCTCGATACTTCTTTATGTCCTACATATGAGAAAGATAATTTGGTACCTTTCCTTCTTCATCTGGCAGATTTCACTTAGCAAGACGCTCTCCAGATCCATCCACAATATGGCAAATTGCACGATCTCATCTTTTCTTGTAGCTGAGCATTATTTCATTGTGTATGTGCACCATAGTTTATTTGTTAATTTTTTATTTTCAGACAACTTTATTTAAAATAGTGGTAAAGGTATAGTTTCATGCATAAAACATCTCGGCACCACACCCTCCCTTTGCTTCCCTTCAGCATTGTACCAGTGCTCCCCCTAGTCTATCATTTCCCTTCAAACTTCTCTACATTGGTAAGTTTCCTACCAAAGGCTGATTCTCAGTTTCTGTTGCCTTTGGACAATGTCATTTCCTTGCTATGTTTCCTTTTTGGGGTGATGTGCATCCTGCAGTGCTCAGTTCTTATTCTGGCTCTGTGCTCTGGAAGCACTTCTGATGGGGTTTGAGGGATCATAGAGTGACAGATGTGGAGTCAGATCAACCAAATGCCTTACTCTCTGTCCTATTTCTGGGCCCCTTACTATATTTCTTTTTATCCCACCTATGAGACAGATCATTCTGTATCTGTCCTTCTCCTTCTGTCTTCACTTTAGAAAAATACTCTCCAGATCTATCCACATAGCAGCAAATTGCAGGACTTCATTTTTTTTTGCTTTTTGGGTCACACTTGGCGATGCACAGGGGTTACTCCTGGCTCTGCACTCAGGAATTATCCCTGGCGGTGCTCAGGGGACCATATGGGATGCTGGGAATCGAACCCGGGTCGGCCTCCTGCAAGGCAAACGCCCTACCCGCTGTGCTATTGCTCCAGCCCCCAAGACTTCATTTTTTTTTTATAGATAAGAGGTATTCCACTGTACCATAGTTTCTTTATCTAATCATTTATTTCTTGACATTTGGATTTTTTCCATATTTGAGCTACTGTGAATAGTGCTGCAATGAACTATTAGTAGAAGTGTAAATGTCTTTACTGAATAGTTGTGGGGTTTTTTTGTCCACTGGGTGAGATGCCAAGAAATGGAATAACAGGTCATACGGGAGCTCAACTTCTAGTTTTTTGATAAGTGTCCATATTGTTTTTCAAACTGAAATGGGAAGGAATGGGAGTGAAGGTAGATGGTCGGCAACTAAACCACCTCCGCTTCACTGATGACATCATTCTAATAACACCAAACATTAGCCAAGTGGCACGAATGCTGGCTGATCTCCACCGTGTGTGTGGAAAGGTCAGACTGCAGCTGAATCTTACAAAGACAATGTTCAAGAGAAACGAACTAGTTCCTGACATTCCATTTGCTCTCAATGGAACGAACATTTCCCAAGAAATGGGTTGAGAACTCAACATGACAAATGACTTGGTGCCAGAAATGCGCAGGAGGAAGAGAGCAGCATAGAACGCCTTCAAAAGTGTTGAAGAAGTTGTTAAGAGGACGAAGAACCTCCGGTTCTGGCCACATCTTTTTGACTCCACCATTCTTCCTCCACTAACATATGCCTCAGAGACCTGGGCCCTACAGAAACAGGATGAGAACGCTATTCAGGTCTCCCAAAGAGGAATTGAAAGAGCTATGCTTGGAATATAGCTTCAAGTGAGAGAAGGAGTCTGGAGTTCCAACCTCTGTTGATGATTGAGAATCAGGGATGCTGTCTCGTTTGCCAAAAGTGGGGTGGAATGGGAGTGGGTAACGGGGTGGGCGTGGTGGGAGGGATAGAGGGACCATTGGTGGTGGAAGATGGGCTCTAGTGGAGGGATGGGTACTCGATCATTGTATGACTAAAACACAAGCACGAAAGTTTGTACTGTAACAGTACCCACACAGTGATTCACTACTGAAAAAAAATTAAAAAAAAGAAAATCAGATGGGCCAGACATGTACGATTTGGAGATAACCGTTGAACTAGAGTCATCACTGACTGGATTTCACGGGACGTTGAAAGAACGCCTGGCCGCTCACCTGTGAGATGGTCAGACTCCTTCATCAAGACCCTGAACAAACGGTTTGATGCTCTTCCTGTTCCTGGAGCAAGCAGATGCCATTGGTCTACACTAGCACACCAAAGGGTCGAATGGAGACATTACTGGTGCCCGCTTGAGCAAATCAAAGAGCAATGGGATAACAAGTGATAAAATGAAGTGATTGTTTTTCAAAAAGGCTGTGCCAGTCAACATTCCCTCCAGCAGTGATTGTGGGTTTCTTTGCTAACAATGGATATTCCACATTCATTTATAAAATATCTCAATATTTTCAAAATGCCATTTTTTCCAACCTGATCTATAAATTCTATATGATTCCAGTAAAGTTGAGGCATATTATGTATTGGCATTAACAAAATTATTGTGAAGTTTATTTAGAGAGGCAAAAGACCCAATATAACCAACACAAATTTGAAGGAAAAAAATCATAAGACTGCCATTAGCTAAATTATAGATTTTATAAATTGAGGTAATCAAGATAGTTTGGTATTAACAAAGAATGAATAATATATTGATGGAACAGAAGAGTCAATCCAGAAATAGTCTTCATAAGTGTCTTGTATATCTTGGATATTAATCCCTTATCAGATGGGTATTGGGTAAATATTCTTCCCCATTCTGTGGATTCTTTCTGTATTTTGATCACTGTATCATCTCACACCACAGAGACAAAAGAATGGCACACATTCAAAAGAACAAAAGTAACCAGTGCTGCCGTGGATATGGGGGAAAAGGGACGCTCCTTCACTGTTGGTGGGAATGCCGACTGGTCCAGCTTTTCTGGAAAACAATATGGACAATACTTCAAAAACTAGAAATTGAGCTTCCATATGACCCCACAATACCACTTCTGGGAATATATCCTGAGGATGCAAAAGAGCAAAGTGGAAATGGCATCTGTACCTATATATTCATTGCAGCACTGTTCAAAATAGCTAAAATCTGGAAACAATCCGAGTGCCCTAAAACAGATGACTGGTTAAAAACTTTGGTACATCTACACAATTGAATACTATGCAGCTGTTAGAAGAGATGAAGTCATGAAATTTGCTTATAAATGGGTAAACATGGAGAGTATCATGCTAAGTGAAATGAGTCAGAAAGAGAGGGACAGACATAAAGGGACTGCACTCATTTGTGGAGTGTAGGGTAGCATCACATGAGGCTGACACCCAAGGACAGTAGATACAAGGGCCAGGGGCATTGCCCCATAGCTGGAAGACTGCTTTATGAGCAGAGGGGAGAAGGCAGATTAAATAGGGAAGGGATCACTAAGAAAATGATCACTGGAGGAATCAGTTGGGATGGAAGATGCATGCCAAAAGTAGATAATGAACCAAACATGATGACCTCTCAGTGTCTGTGTTGCAAGCTATAATACCCAAAAGCAGAGAGAGAATATGGGGCTCCCACAATGAGCGACTCTCTCTTTTTTCTCTATGTAAGCTGAATATTACTATAGCCAGTACTTGACTGCTTTGTTTTTCTTGGCAACTCTGAGACTAAGAAGCAGTGGGCGAGGAGTATTTATAGTGATTTCCTATGAACAGGGCTTCGTCTGGCAAAAATGAAGGTGGCAACAGGAACCCTGAGAAACAGCAAATCCCAGAAAGTCAAAATGTTCATATTGAACCGGTAGCCAAGCCAAGAGTTCCACAACCCAGGCTCATTCCAGCTCTCAAGATCCCACGATGCTGCTGACTCATCTCCTCCATCCAAGTCATGTCACTGATAGTTTGGGTGTTGCCATGCTGAGGCTTGGAGCAGATAGCATTCTCAACTCATTATGCTGGAAGCCAGGGCTTGGGCTTTTCATAGGACTGTCTTGTGAGCCCAGAAACTCAGGTCCTGAGAAAAGGACATTACTAACATCCTGAGCTGAGGGATCAAATGTCATGCCAGGTGAGGCAGGAGCAGAACTCTTAGGGTATGAGGCTGCTCAGCTTGATGAGCCTGTTGAGTGTGGTCATCCAGGAAGATGATTATCACCTGCAAGAGCTATTGGTAAATGGCAAAACTCAGTGCTTAAATTAGTAATACCATTTTAAAATTAGAACCCACTCTGCTCATAAGTACTGCCATAAAATAATGGAGGTTTAAGGCCCAACTCAAGATATTAAAGGAATGGATTATGGTCTCACTTACATGGCATGTCCTGTGAGAGGTAAAATAGCAGATGGAATTTAAGTAGCAGTGTCTAAGTAAGGCAGCAGTATTCAGGGCAGGAGGTAGACAAAAAAGACCCAGAGACAATTGAAAAATAACAAACTCATTTTTCACAGTAAGATTTTGAATTTTCTACAATAGTATGTATGATGTTTGCTAGGACAAAATGGCGACTGGCTGACAAGACAGCAACATTCCCAGGATCAGGGATCACCCTGTCCCCAGCGTGGAAGATGGGACATATGGCCCATCTGGCCACATGAAATCACCGAGCTACATTCCATGCTTCCTCACATCCATCTCCTACAGAAAACAGGCCAGACCAAGCACACCAGTTCCACTGGTCTATGTTCTCTTCTCCCCTTTTCCTGCCTAAGACAGTTTAAAAGCCCCCTTAGGGGCCGGAGTGATAGCACAGCGGGTAGGGCGTTTGCCTTGCACGTGGCCGACCTGGGTTTGATCCCTGGCATCCCATATGGTCCCCCAAGCACTGCCAGGAGTAATTCCTGAGTGCAAAACCAGGAGTAACCCTTGAGCATCGCTGGGTGTGACCCAAAAAGCAAAAAAAAAAAAAAAGCACCCTTAGTCTCTCAGAGGGCACAGCTCTACCCCAGCCTCATCCAGGTTCATGGGGTTTGCCCAGGAGGTACTCCAATAAACTTTTATTTTCTTCACTTTATTCATGTCTCTGTCCCTCTGTCTGTGCCAGATAGGGATCCTAAATCTATCAGTATGTGGTTACAAATAAGATGGTTGGTGATTTGGTACTACTTAAATATGAGCACAGGGAAGACTTTACACAATCTCACATGTACTGGTTTTAAGGAAGCTCTTTAACCTTGCCTATGGGCTCAGACCGAGTCTGTAAGACAGGGCCTGGGCATAAGCAGTCCGGCCTCCTCTTCTGCCACCCATTTGTGTCCTGTGACAGGTGATGTCTGGATGTTTCCCGCTACAGAACCAGAGCCTTCCCACTCCACACCAGCTCCTCCTCCTCCAGGTCCCTGTCCTGTCACCTACTCAGAGTATGGCCCCTTTGCTATGTTAATTTCATGATGGAAGCTGTGAACTAATGCAGAAGCATCCAAATCAATTTTCCCAAATCTGGAATTTATATATATATATATATACATATATATATATATATATATCTCACCATCACTGTCACCCCATCATTGCTCACTGATTTGCTCAAGCGGGCACCAGTAATGTGTCTATTGTGAGACTTGTTACTGTTTTTGGCATATCAAATACGCCACGGGTAGCTTGCCAGGCTCTGCCTGGCAGGCAGGACACTCAGTAGATTTCTGGGCTCTCTGAGAGGGATGGAGAAATTGAACTCAGGTTGGTCACGTGCAAGGCAAACTCCCTACCCACTGTGCTATCGCTCCAGCCCTATATATGTGTGTGTGTATACATATATATGTATATATATGTGTGTGTATATATATACATACATATATATGTATATATATATATAATTGCTGACCTTGCCCAGCACAGACAGAAGAGCTGAGACAAGTTTAGTGAAGAAATAGAAGTTTTTTGTAAAGTGGAGAAATAGAGAGGTGTGCTCCCAGATGGGCCCCATCCAGCCCCTAGAGATACCAGTGTAGAGCCATGCCTGGGAGGGTCTCGGCAGGGTTTATAAGGTCTCTTTGACACCAAAGGGACAAAGGACAATGTGGATTCTCTGGCCAAAAGGAAAAAAGGAAAGGTGCTCCTTGGCAGGAGGGAGGTATGGGAGGTATGTTTAGTCCAGCATGCCTCTATCCGCAGGGAGTGGATGAATGCAGCCTGCTGGAAGAGAGTCCTAAGACAGTCCTGGGGGTGGGTGGGGAAGGGCCAGGGAGACCCTGAACAAACCTTACAGTACATACATTTGTATGTGTGTGTATTGTATAGTTAGTGAATCAAAATAATTTTATTGAAAGAAATTTACTAAGAGAGATTATTAGGGAAGAGAGACAGAGACAGACACACACATGCATAGAGAGAGAGAGACAGACCGACAGAGACAGAGAGATAGAGAGAAACAGAGAGACAGAGAGAAAATAAGGGCTTCTTCAGAAGGGGAAAAGCCTGGAATGAAATATTTTCAACTCAAGTATATGTGTACTTAGGACTTAACAGGCAGGATTGATATCTTGTGAAATACATATGTACTTCAACATTCTAATATTTAGATCAAAATCTAATTTAAAAAAATATTGGGGCCATCCCTGGCTGTGCGATCGATCCTGGTGGGCTCAAGTACCATATGGGGTGCTAGGAATCAAACCCCAGTTGATCATTTATCCAGGGCCCTGAGACCAAACTGGCTTTAAAGATTATGTGTTCACATATGCAGGAAAATAGTATGAGGAGTTCTGAAAACAAAGTTGACCCACCATATCATGCAGCAACTTCACAGTCAAGTATCTATCCTAACTTGTTTGCCTTCCACAGAGCTGAACCGCATCAATACCTGGCATTATATATGATCCCCTGAACCCTGCCTAGAGTGAGCCCTGAGCACAGAACAAGTAAATCCTGAGAACTGCTGGGTGAGAACGTAATACCCTAAAGACCCTATTTTACATGTATAGTTTTAATCATTTATAATTTAAAATATTTTCAGGATGGAAAAAATCTACAATTTGTGAATGGGCAGTTCACAGTGCGTGAGGTAAGAGACTCAGAGAGCACAGCAGAAAATTAATTCAGTCTGAATTATTTCCCAGCAGACCCAGTAGTGCCCCTCCAGTTCCCTGAGATTATGAGAAAAAGATGATGTAAAAGCCAGAACTCTTGGATGGAAAGATAAGGCCAAAAATGCATAACACTACCTTGTCAGTTATTCTCAGCTTCAGACTTTTCAAGGTACACTGCTATTCCTGAGGACCCACTAGTCTGCATACGTGGAGACTCTCCTTGATTCTAATTTTCATGGGGCTCCAAACAAGTGCTCCATCCTTCAGGCCCTACTCTAAGAGCCCTTACCTCTTTCCTTTAAGGAAATCTCCATTGGGGCATCCTGAATTGTGCTCTGAGTCAGTGCCAGTGTCTTTGATATGCAAGCCCCCGAGCACCCCTGGCTCTGGCATGGTTGGCCTCAGCACAGAACACTCAAGTCCATACCACCAAACTGAGCATCCCCAAAGTACACTTTGGATGACTTCTCTGTGTTATGTTTCACTTCCCAACAAGAATATTTCCTGTACTCTGAACGATTTCTGTCTAATCTTGGTCCTGGCTTTATTCCTGGATATTTTGCTTCCCAAGACAATGTAATTCAAGTCCTACTTTTCCCATTATCCTTTATGTGCCATATCTTATAATTTAGAGTTTGATGATCCCCTGGGCAGCAATTGAGTCTTATTCCCTATTGACAACCAGGAGAAGGTCATGCACATATGGATTTTTTAAAAGTTGGCATTACTCCCACCACTCTGGAGGAAGCTCAATTTGATGGTGTGAATCTGAGTATACTGGGTCAGCGACGCCAGACCCGGGAATACTTGGGTGGCCATGGATAGTCAGGGATCAAACTAAGAGCCTCAACCATGTTGGGCATGTAATCTACGACTTCAGCTCTCTGTTGTTCTCTTTTAAACCCGTAGACTAACAATGAGTTTACAGCTTCAAATAGCCTTCTCTGCTTATTTAGTTATTCTCATAGGAGTCAATGCTCTAAGATGGGAAGTGAGTAGTTTACATTGTGCTGAAAAATCCCCACTACTCACATGGCATGACACTGGCTCAGATAGTTGCATGGGTTAGTTATGAAGACAGTCCAAGACAGTTGCCTGGACTTACACAAGATCTTAGCCCCTGATTACTAGAATGCTGGGGCGAAGAGTCCTGTAGCGTTTGTCTCCAGGCAGGACTTATTTCCTGAATTATTAATCCTCTCTCATTTAGGTTAGAATCAATAGCCTGTTTATAGCCACATCATTTGGATTAACCCTTTGACCATGCATATTAGTTATCAATGTTTTTGTGAATATACAATAACTATTTTTGCCTAGCAGAGACTTTCTGGGGTGCCCTTCTCATCCAAGGGTTCTGTCTTTTACATCATCTTTCTCTCATACTCTCAGGGAACTTTTCAGGAATATTTTCAGAATGAAAACAAAATCTAAAATTTTTCAGTGAATTGGAGGGGCACTACTGGGATCTGCTGGGAAATAATTCAGACTGAATTAATTTTCTGCTGTGCTATCTGGTTCAGGGGATCATATGTAATGCCAGGTATTGATGTGAATCAGCTCTGTGCAAGGCAAACAAGTTAATATAGATACTTGACAGAGAATTTGCTGCATGATATGGTGAGTCAGTTTTGGTTTTGAGAACTCTTAATACTTTTTTCCATGAAGATAGAGAATGAACAAATATATATATATATATATATATATATATATATATATATATAGTAAATGAAGATTTCTTTCTATCTACACCCATGCCAGCAGTGTTTTGTGGACTTTTTGATAAGGCTATTTTCACGAATGTGCTATGATAAATCATTGTCATTTTTATGTGCCTTCCTCTGATAATGAGCATTTTTTCAAGTGTCCATTAAATAACTGTGTTTTCTTTAGAACAGTGTCAGTTCAACATCTCTTCCATTTTTTGTTTGTTTTGGGGTCCACACCTAGTGGTGCTCAGGATTTTGTGCTCCTAGCTCAATACACAGGGGTCACTACTCTGGTATTAAGAAGTTTATCACAATGCTGTGAGTCAAACCTGGTCCACCACATGCAAGATAGGCATCTTATCCATGGTACTATCCCTTTGGCCCCAGTGCTCATTGTTTATCTTTATTTATTAAAAAATATTGAATCACTGTGAGATACACAGTTTCAAAGTTGTTCATGATTAGATTTCAGTCATAGGATTTTCTAATACCTGTCCCTTCTCCAGTATACGTTTGCCACCACCTATGTCCCCAGTTTCCTTCCCACCACCATTCCCCACCATTTTAAATGGAGTTGTTTGATGTTAAGTTTTTTGAGTTCTTTATATATCCTCTATATAGTCTGTATTTAAGTCCTTTGTCAATGTATATTATACAAATATTTTCTCCCAATCAATAGTTTATATTTTGAAATGACAACATAAATTTGCATTATTATCTGGATGTTAATTTGTGGCTAATTTATACTTCAAATTTAAAATAAACATTTTGACACAAAACTTCATTTAAGAACTAAATCTAAGGAAATAAAAGCACGATATAAGCATAGATGTTCAAGAAAGCTATTATAGATATTAGTATGAGTTCAGCAAGGTAGTAGGATATCATCATCATCATCATCATCATCATCATCATCATATCATAATCCCGCTGGTCATCGAATTTCTCGAGCAGTCTCAGTAACGTCTCCCTTCATCCTAGCCCTGAGATTTTAAAATCCTCTCTTTACTCGTCCTTTTCAATGGTGCCGCATTGGAGGCTCTTTCAGGGTCAGAGGAATGAGACCCGTCATTGTTACTGGTTTGGGCATATTAATACACCATGGGGAGTTTGCCAGGCTCTCCCATGTGGGCAGGAAACTCTCTGTAGCTTTCCAGGTTCTCCCAGAGGGAGAACTAGGCTAAAAGAGGTCACATGGCCACTTAGCGGCTGCCTGCTTCCAGGAGCTTGGTTTTATAGTCTCTGGATGTTGGTAGTCCCTGGGTGTGACAGCCTAGCTACTGACAAGTAGGGAATCTGGGCGGAAGAGGCCCAGTCCCAATCCAAACAGGATTGGAGGTCTCAGCCCCAGGTTCCAAATACCTGGGTTCCTCTGCCGGTTTCTTCATGCGTGAGGCTCATCAGAACATGTGGAGAGAGGCCTTGAGTATGGCTGTGGCTGGGATTGGGAGGTCTTTGGCCAAGGGAGCTCTGCTCGGGGCGGGGAGGGAAACTGAAACCCATCCCCTCCAAGGGGCCCCGGGGAATACAGTCAGGCGTGGGGGCAAGAGACTTATTGATATAAGGTCAATAAATAAGATAGAAATTATATTTAATAACACAAGCAACAGCACAGAACAATAATTTCATAAAAGAACCAAAAGATGATAACAACAAACTTGGAAGTGAAGATACAGTAAAATACAAGTATTTGACTATTCTCAAAATATTTTCCATAACTTAATGATTCAAAGGGAAACATGGCTATGCAATGAAGATACCAGGCAAGCATTTACTAAACAACTAGTCAAGGTTATTATTAAAAATATGTGCAGTTAAACACCATATAAGACTTGATATCAGACTCTTAAGATTCATTGTCACATTGGAGATATTCCTAAAAAATGCATAAATAAATCTAGTCAGGGAGAAATATCTGATTAATCTGCATTAAGAGATATTTAACAAAACCAATGTCTCTTAAAGAAACACCAAAGTCATCAAAAACAAAAATTTTAAAGCTACATGTAAGAAAAAGCAAGCAAGGCATGGCAACTTAATGCAACTCTGAACTTGTAGTGAATTTTGAACCAATCAAACCTTCATTTTCCTTTAAAGGTCATTACCAGGGCAAACAGAAAATCTGAACACATTGTTGATACTGAGCACAGAGGGGACCAGTAGTTTACAGATTAGAAGACTGTGTAGAAATAAAATTCAGACAAGTCAAGGAAGAATAAAGATTCCATATTTATTGTTTTACATTGACAGAGTATGCAAAATGATAAGCTCTGAGGATAAGTCTGTGATCTGGGGTTTCCTGGACAGCCACACACATGGGTATCTGAGGAGGGAGGTCATTAAGCATTCTACGGGAGGTTTTGTGTTCTTAGATACCAGGAACATGGATTCTCTGGATCACAGCTCAAAGCTCTGAGTCATCTTAGCCATGACCTGCCCTAGATGAGAAGGAGATAGTGGTGGTGGGGGAGGGTTGGCCATTTGCTGCCACAGTAGCTCTTTTGGTTCAAGTGACTTCAGCAGCAGCCTCCAGAGGACTGAGTGCTGCCCCCTCCACAGCAGCTGGAGCCCCCTCCACAGCTGGATCCCCCTCCACAGCAGCTGGAGCCCCCTCCACAACTGGAGCCCCCTCCACAGCAGCTGGAGCCCCCAGAGGGCTTGCAGCGGCGGGATCTGCGGGGTTTGTGGCTCAGACAGCAGCCCCCACCCCCAGAGCTGCAGCAGCCCCCACCCCCAGAGCTGCAGCAGCCCCCACCCCCAGAGCTACAGCAGGAGGGTGCAGGAGGGCACTTGGGGGGACACTTGGGGGGACATTTAGGGGTCTGGCACTTGGGAGGGCACTTGGGGGCACACTTGGGAGGGGGCTGGCACTGCTGCTGGCTCTGCTGGCAGGACATGCTGCTGGTCGTTGAGTTCAGGAGCTGAGGGAGAGACAAACAGGAGTGAGACAATCACAGGGAGACCCCTGCCCCTTCCTATCCTTAGTGTCACTCATAGCTCCCATATTTGGATGAAATGCTCAATATAGTACACAATTTTTAAAATTCTACTATTTTTAAAAATTTTCAAAATTGCCCACTCGAGCACATCGATGAGCAACAGGATAACACTGACAGTGACTGACAATTCTATCTTCATTGTGTCTAATGTTCTTAAATAGTATTTAAAATGACTTTATAACCAGAAAACTAAAACTTAATGTCCCAAGATGATAAGAAAATATTCTACATTGTATGACTGACACACAATCATGAACAGCTTTGTAACTGTCTATATCATGGTGATTCGTTTTTAAAAAAGAAATTTTCTCAAAATCAACCATATACTATATTGCAGTGATGATATTCTATTGATATTATGTCAAAAGGAATCACCAATTAATCTCAGATGTGCCTATTTATGGAGAATTTCCTTGATGACCTCCTTGTTCTATTATTGATATTGATGCTCAGGTAGCAAAGGATATTAGAAGCAATTGCCTATGAGAACTAGCAAAAAAATTTACTTCAAGGAAATATGGAACTTTCATTGAGTCTCTGCCCCAATTCACACTCAGATTCTTCACAAATGCCTGAAATGAATTGTTTGATACTTGGACTATATTCACTCAACTCTGTAGACCCTTAATCTGAGTGTTTAATTAGTATCAATGAATTGTGATATTTTTCCCTACTGACTCAGAATAATCAATTTCCATCCTATTAGAAGTAAGTTACTCCAAAGATAAATTTCTCCGTCTGAAAGTATTTTGATAAGATAAACAATGAAAATCATTCTGGTGAGAAACTCAGCATTGGGTCCAATAGATTTGTCAAGATTACACAACTCATCTTTCTCACCGTCCCCTTCTCAGTCTTCCTCAGACTTGTTGTTTTCATAATATTCACTCAGCCTGATCGTATTATCACATTCTTACCCCCAAACCTGCAAAAGCCATGTCCATGCCCTGATCTGAGGATCATCTGTGAAAGCCCTGCCCACAGTTCCCAGATCCCAGCTCACTCACCAGCACAAGTAGGCAGGTTCTGTCAGCACCTCAAGAGAGCAGTGGATGGGGAGGCTCTGGCCACAGGCCCTTTTATCCTACTCATGGGCTCTGCCCAATGTGTGAGACAGGGTCTGGGCATGAGAGGTCCTGCCTCACTTCCTGTCATCCACAAGGATCCTGTGACAGGTGGTGAATGTCATCTTTTCCTTTCCTCCCTCCATGGGACCCAGGCAGCTGCCTCCAGTTTGGAAGAGGGCTTATTATTGGTGGAGGTCAAGGGGTATTTCCCAACCTGTTCCCCTTAACGGTGGCCCTCATGAGAGAGCTCAGTTTATCTCCCCTCAGCACTGATTTCTGGACTCACAAATGTTAATATAGTGATCCCATTGTAGGCTTCTAACTAGAAATATGAATTTTTTGGCTAGGGTCTAAGGGACATTTCTACTGTTATATCTTTTTTTATCTTGACATGTCTCAATTCTCAGTCAAATTAGGTCAATCTCATTGCTTCATTAAAAGCCTGAAGATACTTTGTGGGCTTTTATTTGTTTTTGTTTTTGTTTGTTTGTGATTTTTTTTTGCTTATTGCTTACTGCTAAAATGGGTGCAGGTGTGTGTAGGATAACACTGGTTTGTCCGTTCAGCCTTGCCACAGGGAGCTTACTGGGTTACTCCCATCACAGTGCTCCCATTCCTTTGTGTTTATTTGTAACTGCTTTCTTTGTGCTCTGTTGACTTGTAAATATTGCTCTTCTCTTCTCCTTAAGTCCTTTGCATAATTAATTCAGAGCAATGTCCTTTTTGTAATTCATATGAGGGTTTCTGCTGTGACCATCATCAAACCAGCATTGATGGTTTACTATATATCCATGCACCATATATGAAAGAGATGTTTCCAATTTCTGTAATTATTAGAAATTGGTGGAAAATATGAAGACTAGTCCTTTGAAGACTAGATGGCCCTAGAACAGTGAGAACTGTGAGATTATCCAAAATTTTAACTACTTTGTCAGGCTAAAGAAAATAAAAGTTAAAATCAAGTGTGAGGAGGTCTTGTTCTCCACAGGTCATCTTGGACTCTGGAACTTCCTAGACTGCTAAGTAATTTCCAGTTTACAGTGGACATGACACTCCACATAGAACCTGGTAGGTGGATTGTGTGCTTCTAAACATATAAACAAACATAGTTGGAGAGACTAAATGCTTAGAGATAAATTTATAGATGTAGATTTGCAAATACATCATATTTTTACTCTTTCTCATAGCATCAACCATTTACTAGAGCACAGAGTCCTCAATGAGATCCAAGAAAGTCTCTAGTAAAATCTCAACAAGAACTAATACTTGTGGGAGCTGCCCATTGCTGAGGATGATCTCTGGTGCTCTGGATGGTACCCAGGCAATATAAAATAGGACTCTAAGCTCTACTGCTCGTTGAGCAACTTCCTAGTTTCCTGAGGAATATTGAAGTGGAACTGTTCTATGTCTGGGCCAACTTTGCCTCTCCCACACTTGTTCCTTCACGTTCATATCATTCAAATGAGATTTAAGGTTTTTTTTATTAAATTGCCATGGTTTACATAGTTGTTCATAATACAGCTGTTTCAGTCATTTAGTGTTCCAACACCACCAGTGTGACCTTCCCTCTACCAGTGTCCCTAGTTTCCCTCCCAACCCCAACGTGCCCTCTTACTCATATGACAAATTTACTTTATATATTTTTTGATTCAACAAAGCTTAAATAAGTGGCAAATAAAAAAATAAATCAGTGGAAGTCAACCTGTGGTTATTATGTGATTTTCATCTATGTAAATAAAGAAATTAAAATCACTTAATACAATATAATAAGATACTAATTTTCATTTACATAAGAAACTTTTTAACTCTGGAATCTAAAATCTATTAAATCTAAATCTAAAATTTAATTGCATTAAATTTTATTTTATACTCGGGTCTCATTATGGTAATAATCATGTCTTACCTGTCATTAATAATCTTAAACTTTTTCTATGCTAATATATTTTGAAGTTTACATGAAATTGGTGAGGTCTACATAAGTAAAATGTTTTCTTCCTACACTTAAACACTGTGATTTACAAAGTCATTCATGATGATTTGTTACAACATTCACTATTACAACACCAATCCCACCACCACTATCACCATCCCTTTACCATTGATTCTAATTTTTCCCACCATCCTTCAAGCCTATCCTGTAGCAGGCCCACAATAATTTATTTTATATTATTAATAATTATTTAATTGTTTATTTTAAATGATTAACCAATCATTTTAAAAATGATTTGACAGCCCATATTGTTGTCAAATTTCTTTCTCTCTATTAGTTTAACACAAGGCTCTGAAAAGATGGTATTAATGAGTTTTTATTTTTCTCATCAGTGTTACTACTGATTTTATGGTTTACTTGGCTATTTCTGATGATATCATCACCTAGGAGATCACATTCAGGCAGGTTGAGTGAGCTGAGTGGCCTCATTACCCTGAGGATTCTGTTCCTCTCTCACCTGGTATGGCATTTGATTTCCCGCTCAGGTTGTTTAGTAATGGGGAGTGCTCAAGATTTGGATTCCTGGGCTCACAAGGGCAGGTCTACTGGAAAGCTCAGCTTCTGCTCTCAGCATGATGAACTGAGATGCTATCTGTCTGTACTTCTGTGCAAGACAACACCCAAACTGCCAGTGACCTGAGTGGGATGAAGGAGATGAGTCAGTAGTATTGTGGGATCCTGAGAACTGGATTGAACCTTAGCTGGGAGTTCGGTTTTGATATGCTGCCAGTTGAGTATAAATCTGTTTCTCTGTATGCAGACACTCTATCCCTTTGAAATGATAGCAGATGCTGTCAATTTTAAGGACTAGCTTCAAATAGAGATGAATGTTACCAATCAGCCTGCTGTGATTTTGACCCTCTAGAGAGCTTTCTGGGAATGTCCTTTCTGTGGATGAGTGTGTCCATTGCCTCAGTGTTTCAATTTCCTCAGATCCATGGGGATGTGAAAATATCTTAACTCCACTAAATCGTAGTCCATTTGCTTCCTCTGTCCTTGACCACCTTTGCTCAGATATCCACACATCTTCAGACTTTTAGCCTCTTGTTTTGGGATGACAGTTATTTTTTATAGCACCCTCCAGCCTGATATCAAGCCCCATATCACATACATTTCCATCAGCAGTCATTTGCCTGTTCAGGAGAACCCAAACAAGCATGCATGCTTTGTACAAGTACTTCCCCTTTACTTCTGTCCTGAGTGAGGGCCAGGAACTGGGTGTTTGCTCCTGAGTGCTGGGATGCTGCAGGAAAGGCATGCAACTTCTAGCTTGTCCTTCATTCATGCCATCCTTGCATTGAACAGTTTAATGTACCTAACTGTTCATTTGGCTAGTAGAGTAATTTATGTAAAGGGCATGTATACATTAAACTTTATTTCATCTAACCCAACATATATTTATTATATAAATAAATCACCAATGCTATGCCAGTGTGCATTTCCCATAACCAAAGACAGATGACTCTATAAATTCTCATTGTTGGTGTATTTCATAAATGCTGTTATAATTATTCTATGTATTATGCATTTGTGATGATGTCCACAAAATGCAGTATTGTTACTTATAAAAGTTAGAATAAATAATTCTTATAATCAATCAAGTTTTAGTGGCCACTCAATTTTCTGTGTATATTTTCTAAATTTATAACATTTAGGAGATTTTTATAGGATATTTGCTATTTATTTTTAACTTATAAGAACACTATATTCACAAGATCTTTTATTTCATCTCTCTATATGATATATACTTTTCTCTACTTATTTTTTCTTTTTGGATATGTGTTCTCTCAAGCAGTACACCTATCCAATACAAGGGGTCAGGATAATTCCAGTAATTCTCCCAGTAATTCTCTCTTTTTTTTTTTGCTCTTTATTTTTTTCTTTTTGGTCACACTGGGTGTGCTCAGTTACTTCTCAGTTACCCCTGGCTCTGCACTCAGTAATTACTCCGGTGGTGCTTGAGGACCAAACAGGATGCTGGGGATCATGAATACAAATGTCTTCCCCACTGGACTATTGTTCTGGCCCTCCCAGTAATTCTTAGCTAACGAAGCTGTTAAGAATTAGCTAACAGAAAAGGCTAGTAGAACAACCATGCAAAGGCCCAAGATGTAGTACTTCTCAAGTCACGCCCGTGATTGTGATTACCCATATTATCAGGTTGGTGCTTGGGACCTCCAGGGCTGCCCTTGGCAGTGTTTGGCACACCATGTAGTGCTAGAGATCAAACTGGGGTTTATCAGAAGCAAGGTATGTGCCTTCATACCTGTACTGTCTCTCTGGCTCTGTTCTAGTTAGTATTTTTTACTTCCAAATATTAATCACTATTGATTGTGCTTCAACGATGTTAAATGGTAACTCACACACTATAGATACACACATCCATATATCAACTCATTAAAATTTACATTTAAAATAAGTGCACTTTATATTTAAATTATGTAACAATGGGCAATTTAATTTAAAATAATTTCATGTCACTGTCATCCCATTGCTCATTGATTTGCTCAAGCGGGCACCAGTAACATCTCTATTATGAGACTTGTTGTTACTGTTTTTGGCATATTGAATACGCCATGGGTTGCTTGCCAGGCTCTGACGTGTGGGTGAGATACTCTCAGTAGCTTGCCGGGCTCTCCAATAGGGGTGGAGGAATCGAACCCAGGTTGGCTGCATGCAAGGCGGATGCCCTACCTGCTGTGCTAACGCTCCAACCTTACATTCATATGTGCTTACATGTATATGGGTATAATCTTGTATGTGTAATACAACAGAGAATATGTGTCAGGTAGTGATTAATAGAATGTTGAACATTGGGGAACAGAGGAATAAAGAGAAGACTATAGACAGAAGGAGAAGAATATTTGTCTATATCCCATGCCAAAAGACTGAGTCAGATATCTCAAGGGAACCAGAAGTTGATGAAAAAATGTTTATTAGGAGTACTACTGCAGTTCTGTGGTTAAAGGGCCAGAATACCCAGAATAAGTAAAATATTAAATCTTAATATAACTTTTTCCATTTTGACAACTTACCTTCTTGCCTGCCCATTGAGACATCAGTTGAAATCAAACAAAGAAACCAAAAATGATGACTAAAACAGGATACCAATGCCAAATCAGTCTACAGAAAATTGGTTAGAAGATTTGATATTTTATTGTTTCATTTAGAAACCAAGTACAAAACTTATGCTAAGAAATGATAAATTAAATTCAGCACTTGATCTAAACAGAAGGTAAGCAATTAGGTATTATAGAGGAATCTTGGACTTTTAAAACCACAAAAGATGAGTTTACTAGGTCAGAGATCAGTTTTCTATTTTTTTTCTGGGATCCTCTCTCTGAAAATATACTCTTCATGAAAAGGAAGGCTGAGACATTTATGTCCCATCAGTAAGCGACTTTTGGCTCAGGGTGTATTTTAGTCACATTCTCTAGAAAACTTATAGCAGCCATAACCCCAGAGTTGGGCATCCAGATGACAAACTGATGTTTTCTGGAAATGAATGGAAAAATAACCTGGATTCCTATAAGTCAAATGGGCACAAGAAATTTCTTAGAGCTATAATCCTGAGCTCCAGTTTTCTTTATTCTTTTACCAGGGATGAGTCTTCTAGGTGCCTCCTGGACTAAAGATATCGTGAATGATATTTAACTTTTCTTGGCACAAGATGGATGAAATGGTTCTTCACAAAAATAAAGTAGAATTCCATTTTCTTAGTAGGTATGGGTGAAATGATGCAGGAATTCTTTCTGTGGTCACATGGGAGTCACTATGGATAATGTGGATCTGATGGATTTTGTTCTTTTCTAAGAGAAGATTCTGGAGCTATCACTCCTATTATGATAAAGCAGAGACACTAAAATACTAGAAGGGTAATTAGACATGTGATTCTGCTCTCTAGTTGTTTGTAACACAATATTTCACCCCCAAGTGAGACAGTGTTCTTTTCCTAATCTTCATGTAAAGGTTAGAATACATTCAGAAAACTAAGAAAAAAGGACAAATATCAAGAGGAAAAGTGGGTAGAAGAACTAAATCAGTTCTTTCCAACAGGGATAGGCCAACCCATAGAGACACTGGATGAACACAACATTTCAAGTTTTCATTGTGACTATTTCTGAATGGATATTCTAATTTCTGAACAGTGGCTGGGTTTGTGATAGAAAATAATAGTTTCTCTCTTTCTTCTCCCTCCCTCCCTCCCTCCCTCCCTCCCTCCCCTGTCTCTCTTCCCCTTTCTGTCTCTCTTTCTCTCTCTTCCTTTTTCTCTCTCCCTCCCTCCCTCCCTCCCTCCCTCCCTCCCTCCCTCCCTCCCTCCCTCCCCTCCCTCCCTCCCTCCCTTTTTTCCTTCCTTCCTTCCTTCCTTCCTTCCTTCCTTCCTTCCTTCCTTCCTTCCTTCCTTCCTTCCTTCCTTCCTTCCTTCCTTCCTTCCTTCCTTCCTTCCTTCCTTCCTTCCTTCCTTCCTTCCTTCTGTAAATCGCGTTGTCGCAGTTTCCCTTCGCCAGCAAAGAGAGACGACACCGGTTGAGGGTCCTTCTGCAGCAGTTTATTGGAGATCTCCACACTTACACAAATGGGGGAGGAAGGCCCCGACCCTCAGAGCGATACCCTTTTTATAGAGAAGACCCCTCACTTCTGACGTGTTGCTCGCCAGTTGGCTGCCCTCCAATCACCCCATGGGGGGCGATGCCGGGGCCCGCGCTCTGGAGGTTATTTATTACCTAGGGCAGCCGGAGTCGGCGCCATCTTTGCTCCACGTGCTCTGGCTCCCTACAACTCCCCCTTATCTCTTTACTAAGGAGCCGGTCTCTGCGAGAAAAGGGGGCGACGGACACCACTGCCTGTAAAAATACCAGGGACTGAGGTGGCCTCAACGGGTCCCTGTTCAGGATCCGATGAGGCTCCTCCTGTCCCGCCGTCCGCTTTTCCAGGCAGGGCAAAATTTCGACGGCGGCCCTATGCAAGCGGCTCGTCGCCCTGGGTCAGGGAGGAGAGAGACCCAGTGCAGTACCATCTAGTCTGACACCCTTCCCTGAGACCATTGCCGGTGCACCCAAACTCGTGCAATGGATCCACAGATCCCGAGTGTGCAGGGGCTACACTCAGCATAAAAAAAAAACACGGAGCAGCTTGATTTAAAGCGGCGATGCCTCCGGCGGGGGAACAGACCACCTAGGCTGAGCAACCATTGGGACTAAACGATCTAAAAAGACTAGGCATCATCACCTACGCCAGCTTACACTCTGCCAAGATTCAGTCAAAAACAAGGCACGGTCTTATACGCAATCAAAAAACAAGGCACGGTATTATACGCAATCAAAAACAAGGCACAGTATTATGCAGGATAGGCTATTGTACAAAATTCATGCAAACTCTTCTTCTGGATAGGCTTGTACCAGTCGGTGATAGTACACTTCCACCTTGCGTGAGGTCACGGCATTCACCTGATCTTTAATAAACTGAGTTAGGCGTTGGAATGCCCAAGGACCAAAAGAGATTCCGGGTCTTTTGTTTTCTTGAATCTGCACATCGTAAGAGCCTCCTTCCCAGAGACTCTGTTAAATCTCAATTTTCATTGCCAAGGGCCTTTTCCTATCTACCTGTCTACATCATATTCCCCCCTAGAGATTTCACCACCTTAAATCTTTAAGGGGAAAATGGTCGGTGATCCATTTTCTGAAGCTGCTTCATGCTGACAGATGGGCGCAGACTCTGCCTATGTAAGGGGTGAAACCTCATGCTACCTTAGTTTTAGTGGGCCCCAGGCAATGAACTGGTTGGGATCCTGAAGTTATCTGAAAGAAAAGATCAGATCAATTAGACTGAGGGATGGCACTTTGAAATGATTAGACCCTGGAGATGTGGAAGGTCCTTTCTGACCTAGTAAGGACAAAATAGTTTGCTGTCTTAGAAAACATAAGAGTTAAAGCAACAGAAATCAAAGCAACGTAATGCCATACCCATTTCTATTATAAATACAATGAAAAAGGAATAACTGCTTCACCCATGGTTGATAGAAAATGACTTCTCATGTCCAGATTTTTCTAGTGGCATAGAAACACCAAGCTACTTCTCAGACTGGAAAAGCTATCCATCCACTAAAGCTATCAATTGGAACCAGTAGATATTTGTATCTTGAATATGAGCGTTTGATCATTTGCATGTCAATCTGCCAATCCTTTCCTCAGCAAGTTCCTTGAAGTTACAAGTGTTTGGAAAGGAGGCCCACAATTCATTAATGAACCAGAAAGCACAGTTCTGAGTTCCTTAACCCTTTATCTATCAATTTCCTTTTGAAAACATTGTTCCAATGCCTATTGTCCTCTTTTGCAGAGTATCTTAGATGAGTATTCTCTGGATGGGGTATTAATCCCATGATGGAACGAGAATTAAGAGCTGTTAAAATTCTAGTTCTCTCCAAATGACTGTGTTCATAGAACTAAAAGTGAATACTTAGAACCAGTTTAAATGTCCACACTTGGCACTGTAGCCAATTGACAGGTTGGGGGAAAGCATTAATTCTGCACTTTGAGCTGAGGTTCCCCCCACTAAAGCTCTGGCTTCCAATACCCTGGTCAGACTAGTGACAGCATCTTCAACATTGAGTCCCAAAGACTAGGCTGCTTACTTTACAGTCAGCAAAACACATTATACCTGAATTACCCAAAAGGGATACCTTTTAGATCAAGATTAGAATACATTTACTAGATTACTCTGTAGAATTTGAATCTGATTCTTTAAAAAGCAAGTTACAGAAACATGGTTTTCTCTTCACCTTCATTTTAAAATTTGCCTGATGGCTTAACAAATCTGACTTGTTATTTTGCATAAACACAGCAAGATTGGAGAACTCTCCATTTGGGGTACCCCATTATTTACTGAGAAGTCCTGGGGGTTGGCTAAAGACAGGAGGCATACCAATAACGGCATTAATCTTATGTGGCACGTCAGAGTTACCCAGGCCTGGCCATAAATGTCCCACGATGAACTGGATGGCTTCAGGTCTTCAGGTTGAACTGGAGGTGACCTTGAGCCTCATTTGCCATAGAGGCATCCTGGCAGAAAGGAGTCCCTCCCCTCCCTTCTTCAGGGCTGGGAGAGATCCTAGTTTCCAGGGTTTTTCTTGATGCTGAGAGTAGGCCAGGCCATGTCAGTCACATAGATTTCCGGATTCCTCATTCTCCATAGCAGTGATGATTTCCATTCTTTCCTTGAGCCGGCCTGCCTCTAGGGTCTCCCTGAGGTTTGTAGGGTACTTGAAACAGTACCTGTTAAATACATGCTCCTGTCATTTAGACCAATCCCTTGCTGTTTCCCTGGAAGAGGGTTTTGGGGTCCCATAACTGATTTTCCTGTCTGCATGAGGGGTGGACCCTATTACAGAGAGGAAAGACTTTTATCTGGATTTATGCAAACCAACATAGTGCCATGAAACATCAAAAACATACTGAAGGTACAAAAGAAGAGAAAAGCAAACATTTCACTTTACTCACAGTAAGATGCAACACACCCATTTGTTGTAGGTCCTAGTCAAAGGAGCTAAAATCTGTAGAGGAAAAGTGTACAATTTAACATCGTATTTAACCCATTCAATCCTATGTTGAGAACCTTGACTTCCCATTAATAAAAGCACTGTACTGGGAGTACTAGAACAATTCCGCATGAGATTTAAAGAGTTTCTTAAAACAGTGATCAATTTCTTTCCTTCAAACACAACTTCAAACCTTCTACACATTCCTCTATATTTATTCTGTCCTGTAACTTTCCTTCAACTCATTTCAAAATCAACTTCACTTTAACAGGATTCCTTGCCTTTTTTCAACTGATGATATCTGCATCCATTATCTTTCTGACTTAAGACATACATCTATATTCCTTATAGTCATCCCATAAGTTTAAACTTTTATTTTACTGAACTTAGTACAACATAATCTCCCAATTTAGACAATAGTTACCAATCATTTCATTTAACATGACAAAACTACTTTCAGTGTTATTTCAAAAGCATTAGGTCAGTTCTATAGATATTCAACAACTTTAAAGATGCTCACAACTAAAGTTCTTAAAACATATTCATTGGGCAAAGGTTCAGTTCACATTAGAAATTAACCAGGAGACATCCTAGAATTCTGATTTCTAGGAAAACACAAATATAAAGATTAAAACACTCATAGATTACCGTAAAACATTAAGGATCTCACACTTGCATACAAAGTTCTCTAGGTTCAGGATAAGGTTGGTACCGTAAAACCCAGACTAAGTCCTCAGGCCAATTCGGCCTGTCCTTTCTTCCTCAGATTTCCTTGTGACTTCCAGCTGAGGTCTGTTTGAGGTGGTTTGGGGTCTTTATCAGGAAAATGAAGTTTACTCCAGATGAAGCCAAGCCATAGCAGGACCCAGAGTACATTAGTAGGTGTTATCTGTTAAAATATAAGCATAGACTTTTTCTCCTACAAGGGGTTTCACACTATTTCTTTTTTGTGTGTTTGTCAGATTTTAATGCGAACATAAGAATCAATTGTTTTCCCAGACCCTTTCTCATTCACAAAGTTGCAAGAACCAGATACCTGGAAGAGTTAAGAAACCCGATTAGCAAGTCTTATTTGCTGGGCAAACCTGTAATTAGAATTCATTGTTGAGGGAGGGTCTGCATATCCAGTCCGACTGAGGCAGAGCCTGCTGAGCTGGAAAAGCAGGGGGATGGGTAGACCCAGGGAAAATCTTAAAAAAAAAAATCTCTCAAACTGACATCTAAGATTAACCCTTCATTACCCTGAGCTAAGTAGCTCTAAAAAGTTTTGTTACTGGAAATCTCAGAGATCTAATAAAACACAGGTACGATAAGTTTTTCAACCAATATTGCAACTCTAGAAAATAATATTTTAAACCTAAGCATTACTCTTTGAGCCTGTTTTCATATATCAGTTATTTCAACTCACAAGATTCTCTAGGTCAAATAATTCTAATCCAGTGCAGATACAAACATATACATTGGTATTCTAGCATAAGACCTCTGGACCATCAATTTTTGTGAAACACAGTAAAACCTTCTTTGACTTAAGTTCAATAGTTCTCGTACCTTAGTTAGTTCAAACCATGAGCTTTCTAACTTTAAACAAGTCCACCATACAGACATCCTTTCAAATACAGAGAGAGAGCCTCCACCCCCCCCTTTATTTATTTATTTATTTATTTATTTTTTTAAACCAACCTTTGATTTTAGCACAGAAAGAAAAAAAAAAAAACACTCAGACCATCAATGTTTATGGAAACATAAGAAAACTTTGTCTATTTTGGTGGTTTCTATACCTCTGTTGCTTTTTTTTTTTTATTTTTTATTTTTTTTTGGTTTTTGGGTCACACCCGGCAATGCACAGGGGTCATTCCTGGCTCATGCACTCAGGAATTACCCCTGGCGGTGCTCAGGGGGACCATATGGGATGCTGGGATTCGAACCCGGGTCGGCCGCGTGCAAGGCAAACGCCCTACCCGCTGTGCTATCTCTCCAGCCCCTACCTCTGTTGCTTTAAAAACAGCTAAATTCTTCATTAAAATTAGCTGAGGCTTGTAAGATAAAGCCTTGCATCCTCTGAATTGTTATTTCACTTTAGTTTTAGGCTAGTTTTAGGAGCTACTTCCTCAGCTCTTCCTAGATAGTACAGACTACGAATTTCAGAAGAGTTACAACTGTTAATAAACATTAATGTTCTTCCAATAAGAAATCTAGATTGAGAATTTCAATCCCTTCGTGGTCGCCACATTCTGATTAGAAATCTTTCTTTAAACCTGATCTAACAAGTTCCAAAGATACCTAAATCTTTTAAATTGCTGGACTACATATCACTCTGACTCCCTTGATTTTGTTTGCTCAGTTCTAAGAATTAATGACTTCAAACTAGCTCTAACACTCGAGTGTTCCACAGACAGACAGACAGACAGACAGACAGTCAGACAGACAGACAGACAATGAACTGACTAAAAAACACCACTACACGTGCACACATTTGCAGTTGATCGATCGATCTGACCCTTCAAAAACGGCAGGGAGAAAAACTGATAGACAGAGAAAGGAAAGAGCAGTCCCCAGGGCAAATTGAGCCCTGTCGGCCGATTGGGAACATTGCTCCCCGTTTCTCTGTCTGACCAGCCAGTTTCCTGCTTGTTAAAAACGGGTCAAGAAAGCGCTTTTGTTGATACAAGCCGGCAAAACTATGACCAAGTTGTTGAAACTTAAGGTTGCCAGATGTTACTATTTTAAGATCAAGACTACTTCTGAGGTGGATAGACCACCTTAGCGACACTCTTTTTCATTCCTGATATTATTAAACACTCAACCACATGATCTTGCATTTTCCTGACTTCTCTGCTCATAACAATAAGCATAACTAAGAGAAATATAGTAAGACAAATATACACACACACTAAAGGCACTGGCACAAATCACACTCCTGCACTCATTCGGACCGGTCCTCTTTCATTCCGGTGCGCACCCAACACAGCACATTCACACAGAAATTCTTAAACCTGCCCTACGGGAGTCCACATTACCTTTGGTCTTGTCCCCCTGACAATGGGGTTGCTACAATGTACATCCGGCTCTTTCTAATAAGAAGCTAGCAATCTAGAGGCAAAAGGGGGGGGGGTCATCCTATCCCGGGCCAGTCTTTCAAGTAGGGAAATGGTATAATTGGCATTTGCCCCATATTTTCTGACCGCTTCTGCCAACTCTTTAATCTGATTGAATTCTACCTGAGCATGAACTCTTCCATTCCCATCTCCCTCAAAGACAGGAAAGGCTAGTCTCATCTGCTTATGTAGTTCAGCAGAAAGTAACGATGTTCGGGATGCATGGGCTCCTTCCGTTCCCCGTGCGTACAGCGGGGGAGGGGGGGCCGAGGGTACGGGGCGCGGTAAGTGCGCTCTGCTGCTTCGGTTTCGATTACAGAGGTCAGGGGGGCGATAGCCTGCCGCTTCGTAGCGGTGTGCCGCTTTGTAGCGTGCCGCTTCCTGGTCTAGAATTTGCTCTTCTTCAGAACTCGAAAGGGAGTCTTCTGAAGAGCTCTGTTTGGGTTTCAGGCTGGCTGCAGCCATATCCCCCCAGGGATAGATTTTCCTCGGCCCACCCAGCCTAGAGCAAGTTGTGTAAACTGTGGGGGGAGGTGTGGCCTCCTCCTCTCCCGTCTCATTCTCACCCCCTCCAGGCGGTCCTTTTTCCTTGGTTGCAAGTACGCAAACTGTGGGGGGAGGTGTGGCCTCCTCCTCTCCCGTCTCATTCTCGCCCCCTCCGGGCGGTCCTTTTTCCTTGGTTGCGAGTGCGCGGGGTGAGAACTCTCCCCTCCCCCTTCCCTCGCCCTTGCCTCCATCATCGGGCAATTTTTTTTTTCTTAATCCCGGGTACCCTTTCATGCGCGCTTAATCTTTCCGACCGCTCGGTTTCTGACAGACTATAGTCTGCCTCTCCGAGCCACCCCTCGGTTTCTGACAGACTATAGTCTGCCTCTCCGAGCCACCCCTCGGTTTCTGACAGACTTATAGTCTGCCTCTCCGAGCCACCCCTCGGTTTCTGACAGACTTATAGTCTGCCTCTCCGAGCCACCCCTCGGTTTCTGACAGACTTATAGTCTGCCTCTCCGAGCCATCCCGTCCTGCAGTTCTGAACCCTCCCTTCGGAACGAAGGGGCCTTCCCCAAGGTGCGAATGAAACTTACCCGGCGTCCCGGGTTTCGGCACCAGTTGTAAATCGCGTTGTCGCAGTTTCCCTTCGCCAGCAAAGAGAGACGACACCGGTTGAGGGTCCTTCTGCAGCAGTTTATTGGAGATCTCCACACTTACACAAATGGGGGAGGAAGGCCCCGACCCTCAGAGCGATACCCTTTTTATAGAGAAGACCCCTCACTTCTGACGTGTTGCTCGCCAGTTGGCTGCCCTCCAATCACCCCATGGGGGGCGATGCCAGGGCCCGCGCTCTGGAGGTTATTTATTACCTAGGGCAGCCGGAGTCGGCGCCATCTTTGCTCCACGTGCTCTGGCTCCCTACATCCTTCCTTCCTTCCTTCCTTCCTTCCTTCCTTCCTTCCTTCCTTCCTTCCTTCCTTCCTTCCTTCCTTCCTTCCTTCCTTCCTTCCTTCCTTCCTTCCTTCCTTCCTTCCTTCCTTCTTTCTTTCTTTCTTTCTTCCTTTCTTTCTTCCTTTCTTTTGTTCTTTCCCTCCTCACCTCCTCCCTTCCTTCCTTTCTTGCTTTCTTTCTTCATAGGGTTTACTCTGGCTCTCTGCTCAGGGGTCACTCATGGCTATTTTGGGGTGATCATATGTAGTGTTAGGGATCAAACTGGGGGCCACCATGTATACAGAAAGTACCTTAATTCCTATACCCTCTCCCTAGTCCAGATTATTTTATATTATTTTGAAAGAGTTGTAAAGTTTCTCTACTTTACCTTGTCAGAAAACAGAATTAAGCACAATTTTATGGGTAATAGCATATAATAAATGAGATTTTTATTACATCTATAAGCTAAGCTTTAAAGTTTTATAGACAGATTGTTCAACATATATCTGCTAAAGAAAACTAGACAGACTTTATAAAAAACTATTAAGGAGGCAGAGACTTAAAAATATTTTAATAAAGAAAATGAATAAAAGGGACATTTGATAGTAAAAACTGCAAGCGTTTGTACCAGTAATGGTAATTGGGTGGTGGTATAGTGACAGTGTGTAAAAACTACAAATGCATGCGTGGAAGAGGCTATATGATGTGTTGTGTTCGCGGGCTCTTGGGGCAGCGCTCTCTCTTTCTCACCGCCCACGTTTGGTGCTCTCAAGCCACTGTGTATGGACCAGATCAGGATGGCTCCTCCTTTCTGCTCTGCTTCTGTGTGTGCCACTGTGCTCTCTTCTGTCTATCTCTCTATTTCTGACTGTCTCTGTAGTTTTTCCGAAGGTCTCTTCTGACCTCTCTCTGTCTGTTGTCTTTCCTCTGGTCTCTTCCGATCTTTCTACCGATCTCTCTTCCAATCTCTCTCTCCTGATCTCTCTCCCCGGAGCCCTTCTGCTTCTCTCTCCGGAGCTGAGCTAGCTCTCAGTTCTGACTCTGACTCTTACTTCTGACTCGCTTTGTACTCTTTCTTTCCCCTGCTTCTGGCTCCGATGACTCCCTGATTCTCTTTGGCTTTGTGCTCTGCTTCTGTGTCTTCTCCCTCTGTTTCTCTTACAGTCTTAGTTTATATAGAAATCACATAGGGTGGTGACACAAAGGTGGGTTGAACATTAACAAATCAACAAAGAGGGGAAGACCACTCCTCAAGGAGATTAACAAAATCTCATCTAAGGAGATTATTGCAGATTACTAGGAGATCTGCTTAAGGGTGGGATCCAAACAAGAGTGTGTCACTTTCTTCCTTCCTCAGCTAGTAATCCACTTAAATATTAATAGTAAATTTACTTCTAATATTTTTAGCAATGGCATTCTGTATGAGCACAGTAAGAGATATATCAAACTAAAAGTTTGGTTCTTCCTGAGGACATTCACTATATATTCCAAACCACAGTCCTCAGGCCAGGTTAGTCTTCCTAACCCCAACAAGGTCCTAATCTTGTCATTACTTTTGGATCATGACAGCATTTGTCTATGAACATATTCTCAATTTATAGTTGAATATTGTGGTGCTTTGGCTTGGCCCATTTTGATGCCAGGGTAGCTCACAGCTTGCCCTGGGTCCATTCAGTCCCTTGTGGGGATACTGCTTTTGGGGTGCTAGGAACTAAAGGCAACTGAGTTGAGAAAGCAGATGCCCAGGAGTAAATATTACTGAAGTCAATCAGCTCCCAAGTTACAAAGCATAATACTAACTGTCTTCCTGTGTCCATACAGAAAGGACATTGCTTTAAAGTAAACTAAGTTCCCTGCGGCAAGGCTAAAAGGACAAACCCAATGTTATCCTACAGCAGTGCTCATAAAATAACAATAGAATAAATCCTTTATTGAAGACTTAAAATATTGTGATACTTAACTATAAATAACTTCTATTGATTCCCAGAAATATGGTATCAAAATACGTAATACTAAATCCTATGTAGTTGAAATCGGTGTGGAAAGAACAGGCAGCAGGACTGGAGACCCCTGGATGAAGTTGAAAATCATTTTAGTTGAGAATCAAACACAGGACTTATTAAACACATATGCTATTCAATGGAGAACCATGTTTTTTTTTTTTCAGAACTGAAGCAAGTGCCAAAAAGTATAAATAAGGACCATATTTATGGAAAAGTGTAGATTGAATGATGTTATAAGATGCAAGAAAGAAGATAATAGAACAAGAAATAGTTTTGCAACCAAAGATAACTATAATTAAAATATTGCAGACGTGATAGAGCTGTTCATTTATTTGCTTGAGCAGGCACCAGTAACGTCTCCATTGTGAGACTTGTTATTGTTTTTGGCATATCGAATACGCCACAGAGCTTGCCATGATCTGCCGTGCAGGCAGGATACTCTCGGTAGCTTTCCAGGCTCTCCAAGAGGGATGGAGAAATTGAACTCGGGTGGGCCGCGTGCAAGGCAAACGCCCTACCTGTTGTGCTATCGCTCACATTAACCTTTTATTGCAATAAATTCAAATGTATATTCAGTTTATTATCTCCCTTATTTTTCCCTGAATGTGTTCTAGAAACATACCTATGTGTATGTGTACCTATGATTTGTGTGTGTGTTTAAGAATGTTTTGGTAGCAAATGAAGCAAGTCAAATGCTGGAAGAAAGGAATGACGAACAAGTTTCAGGTTCTGAAAGTGAACAACCACTAAAATTATGTTTACAAAACCTCTTCAACGATTTAGTCACATCAATGCCACTTCAGGCCCCAGTTAACAGAGATAAATAGAGCTGGGGACAGGTGTCTCTCTCAAACTCTCACGTTCATCCCAGTAAGGCCACAAAGCCCTTAAATGACTCAGGTGCAAGCCATGCATCACCAACCAGAGATCTAATGACAGAAAAATAGCAGCCCATGGAGAAAGACACTGTTAGGACACAAGCATGAGCAGATTCTTCTTTATTATTTTACAGCAACAACAACCCACCCCTCAAGAAACATGACGGAGGGACTTTGGGTAGCAGACAGCAAATATTAGAGTGAGCCAGTGGGGTCCAAGCCAATAGATGGAGATTCGGGAAAAGAATTAAGATTCTGAGCAGGTCGAGATTCTGTCATCGTAGTTTCTGAAGTTCCTCAGGGATTCTCAGAGCCAAAGATCAGCCTTGGAGGAGAGAAATGGTGACCTGGCAGACGGCTGAGACATGGTCTGCCCTGCTGCTCAGGAGAATCAGCAGCAGCCTCCAGAGGACTGAGTGCTGCCCCCTCCACAGCAGCTGGAGCCCCCTCCACAGCTGGAGCCCCCTCCACAGCAGCTGGAGCCCCCTCCACAGCAGCTGGAGCCCCCAGAGGGCTTGCAGCTTCGGGATCTTCGGGGTCTGTGGCTCAGGCAGCAGCCCCCACCCCCAGAGCTGCAGCAGCCCCCACCCCCAGAGCTGCAGCAGCCCCCACCCCCAGAGCTACAGCAGGAGGGCGCAGGAGGGCACTTGGGGGGACACTTGGGGGGACATTTAGGGGTCTGGCACTTGGGAGGGCACTTGGGGGCACACTTGGGAGGGGGCTGGCACTGCTGCTGGCTCTGCTGGCAGGACATGTCTTCAGGCAAGTAAGGAGCTAAAGGGAAAATACAAACAATAATGAATCCCAGCACACAGAACCTTTGCCCTTCTTGTTCCTTAGAATTGTGTCTAGCCTATTGATTTGTACTCATTAATGTTCTGCAGAGTAAAGCTTGTCTAAGAGCATTGTTATTCTCAGTCATCTAATGTGACAGATATCATGTCAAAGCTTATTGGGAAACTGGTTAAACTGTTCTTCTCTCCAGTAGGAGGGAAAATGAGTTGTTATTAGCATTTCCTATCCTAGTCAGCAACAGTAACTTAATTGCCTGTAGGTCATTTTTCATTCTACTCTGACACCAAAGAGTTGGAGATTTCCATAGGGAGGGAATTTCTGAACGCTGAGTGTACCTTTAAGCAAACAGAAAATTCCTTTACTTGCAGATGTTTCTGACACTTTTTAGTTTTGTGAATATCTCTATTCAAATGTAAAAGGCCTTGAAGTCGATGTGTCTTCAAGTCAAGACATATTGAAGTCAAGACTCATTAATTTAAGAAACTCATTATAGAGAACAAAGAACATGTTTCCTAAAAGGAAAGACTCGCTGCAGTTCCTCTTTCTGAATGCCATTCCCTGAATACCACAATGCCAACCTTGCTTATGGCTCCCGGACAATGCTCGGTCCTTTGTCACCCATGCTCCTCCAAGCAGCTAAATCCACCTGAACGTGCTCTGGAATTTCCACTACAGAATT